>NC_134089.1:33989374-34316041 GCF_000715075.1 Nicotiana tabacum | reverse complement strand
TTTATTTTTTGAAAGTGCAGACAAATCCACAACATATATGTTGTTCACTCTTTTTTCCTGCAAAACTATCTTGTCAGTGGTAAGATTAATCACAAACCATTTTGTAGAGGTGAATGCAACCATATTACCTTTATCACACAATTTTGCTATACTTATTAGACTGTACTTCAGTCCATATATCAAGTAGACAATCTCAATAGAGTGAGACTCAGTCTTACCTACCTTAACAACCCTTATGATCTCACCTTTCTTCCCATTTTCGAAGGAGACATTACCTCCTTTAAGGTCCTCAAGTAAAAGGAATCGGTTCTTGCTTCTTGTCATGTGCTTTGAGCGGCCACTATCCGCCATAATTGGCTGCTCCCCTTCATTTGAACCTGCAAAAGAAAATCAGGGGTTAGTCTTAGGAACCCAAACTAGTTTGGGTCCCTTTCTAGAGGCAAACGGATGAATCATATTCCTTTTAGCCCCTATTCTTCCCTTGAACAAACTCTTTGTTTTTTGTCTTTTGTAGTGCATTCACTTTTATAGTGACATGTTTTACCACAGTGTGTACAAATTTTGTTCTCAAAAAGTGTGATGTACTTGCTTTTGGGATCCCACTTAGGTGCCAGGTTCCCAAAGCCAAGTCCTCTTCTGTTGTTGCTATGGTGTTCTTGTAGCTATGAAAGTGCATTAGAGGACCTGTTCCATTTACAAGTTCTATTTAGCTCATGTTTGACCTCGCTTAGATCCTCCTTTAGGATTCTTACTTGCTCATCCCTTTTGTACAACTCGTCTTTCATTTTTCCTACATTTTCTTCTAAATTGAGCTGTGTGTGATCAGTTGTCTTTTTACCTGTTCCTTATTTCAGTTTTAGATTTTCAAATCTAAGTTCTAGGACAGTTGTGTCAAGTTCATGAACTTGGTTCAACACAACATTTTCACTTTCAGTTTCACTAGCCCTAAGTTCCAGGTTTTTACACTTAGCTTTTAAAACTACACACTCTTTTGACAATTGTTCCTTTTCATTATTACATCCTCAGATTCATCAATTAGCTCTAGGAGAAACTCATATAACATTCAGACAAAATTTAATCTTGTCTTTGAGATGAGAAACACTTACCTCAGCTTCTTCATCAGATTCTCCAATGAACATAAGTGATTGTTCATTATTATCATCATCATCATCATCATCATTATCATCTGGGCTCTCATCTAAGCTATCTCCCCGAGCAGCGACCATAGACTTTGTTGATCCTTTGTTGTTGCTTTTCTTGGGTTGAACTTGTTCCTTCTTCCGGTTCCTTCATTCAGCTATTTCCTTCTTCCATTCAATTTCCCATAAATGATAGTTCTTGATATGGTGATCAATCTTTCCACACTTGTAGTAGCCATCATTGGTTTGCTTCTCAGGAGCTTTTGATTTGTTGTAGCTCCCACTTCTTGAAGAACCCTTTCCTCTCTCCTAAAATATGATCTCTCATCTTGTTTTTCCACCAAGAGTAGTACTATCCATTAAAGAGTGGTGGCCTAGAAGTGGATTTCCCTTCCCAATTTTCAAATGGTACACTCATGTTGATCTTCTCCTAAGGTGTAAGCCTCTTCAAGGATAACCCACTCTGATACCAATTGATGTTTTATACTTCAATGCCAATGTCATGCCCCAAACCTGGGGAGGCGTGGCTGGCACCCTGGTACCATGCTGGGCCGAGCGAACCACTCTGTAACTCATGATCGTTTGACCAAAACTAGAACATACATAGGTCGAGTTGGCTAAACTTTTTCCTTTTGTAACTATCATGGGCCAACATGTCCACAACTCATAATGTACAACCCTAAGTGGACAAACATTGTATCAGCAAACTATCGTACTTAAAACATGAATACACACGGGCCATCAAGGCCTCTAGCATACTGTACAAATAAATATGTGTCTACAAAGCCTCTAAGAGTATTTGACATCAAACGGGATAGGGTATCGGCCTACCCATAAGTTTGTAGTATAACTCTGACACGATAACTTATAGACTCGGCTGCACTGCGAATGAGGTGGAGTTTTACCGATCCTTTGCATAATGCCAACCTCGTCTACTATGAGGGTTCGTCAAACTGATTATCTATACATGCAGGCATGAATGCAGCCTCCCCAACAAAAGGACATCAGTACGAATAATAATGAGTATATAAGGCAGAACTGAAACATAACAATAAGTAACCATTAGTTAAAGATATATAAGAATCAACCTAAATATCTGAAGTGCCACCGTATATTCATACTTATTATACTCATATATGTACAATGCTTCTCTTTGAGACTATTATCCATATCTTATGATGCATGACTGCCCAATTGATCAGTGGTAACTGCCTAATCGGCCGTAGCGCAGTGATAAATGAATGACTGCCTGACTGGCCATAGCTCGATGGTAAATATATAACTACCCAACCGATCGTAGCTCGATGGTAAATGCATGACTGCCCGACCAACCGTAGCTCGGTGGTAAATAATGATGCATATAATACCATTATAAATATTAACATCTTTATCAAATACCTCAATAGAGACTTAGGAACATACTTAGACATGCTTGAATATCACTTTGCAGGAATGAGTAACATAGATATCCTTAACTGCCAAGAGTAAACCACTTATGGAATAGCATTAACGTTTACGTATCGTTACTTGGATCATGCCCAAAAAAGAAAGATTAGCCTTTACATACCTTAAATTTGTCTTTGGATGACTTCGTGTTGCTGCTACAAATGGAAAGAGAATGCTACTGCTATGTTGGAAAGGAAACAATGTTGCTACTATATATCAAATCATAAAATATTGAGTTGAATAGAAGAAGATCAAATTAAAAGGTGATGCCTCCATAAACTCACGTTTCCACTACCTAATATTAAGTACTGCATATGCATTCCTTAAGCCCTCCATTTCCAAAAATGAAATAAGATATATGTGTGTATATATATCCCTTCCTCCTCCTTACACGTGGGATCCTCTTCCCGTCCACTCTTTCCTTAATTGATGATACATGGACATCTAAATGATAACCCCCTTTATATGCACCCACTTAAAGATAAGAGTTCATATTATGATAAGACCAAAAACACGCGGAATTAAGGCATACATAGTTGTAATTACTATACCACCAACTTATTCCAAGTGTCCACTCATAGATCATATAAAGGACATTAGTCTTGAGCTCCTCTTACCCTCATGATTCCAAGTGGATTCATATAACTGACACTTATCAACTTATAACTAGTTCCATATTTCATAACTTTATAACAACATGATAATTTGTACTAGTCACTTGATTCTCCTTGATATATGGCCACGTGGACATCATTGTAACCTTGTACTTGTCCATAAATTCGTATCCTAAAGTACTACTATTAAAATAATAAATTATGGAATCATACAAAATTAATACATATACTAATACTTTATTAAAATATCTATGTAAAAATACACATATGTTTTATCAACTTTTAATTTTTCTAATCTCATTAAAAGAGTACAAATTTTTCGTATGCTTAATTCTTAAAATGGTAAAAAGATAACCTTCTTTTCTTGTGAGAAAATAATTTCTATCTTTACAATAAAGAAAATTTCATAAACTTTCTCATATTATGTGTATAATTTAAAGTATATCCGGAAGTAGAAAAATATATTTTACAAAGGGGCCTTTAACCACTTACACATGTCATTAAATGAATACCCATTTGATTAGTCATTAAAACCCCATTTGCCACCACTTTGAAAATCATGACTTTTTCGACAAATGTCATCTTTTAATACAAATTAGTCACATCTTTCTTTAGTTGCCATGATCCCACATGAACAATACAATTTTTACATTTATCTGCTTATACTAATTCTACACAATTAATTTCTAGATCTTACACTACAATCTTCCATTTAACCAACTACACATATAATTAATTCTAGCACTCAATTTACTTAAATATTAATATACTTCATATACCTTACTATTATGGTCATGTAGTATAGCTTGGACCGTATTTATTCCCAAAATATCAAACTTTGGCGATACTCAATTTCTTCGATTCGTTTATCCTCTAACCTTCATAACACTTGCTTATAACTTGTCTGGAATATCACAAATACTTATAACCTCGAAAATAGTCTTGCCCTTGAACTTATATCAATTATCTATGACAAATACAATGTAGAAATATACGGGATGTAACATCCTTCCCCCTTTACAAATATTCGTCCTCGAATTTTAACTCTTAGAGATTTACAAAACTTTTTCTAGGGCTTCCTCCGTAAACTAAAATAAAACCCAACATCTATATGAAGTTTGGACTATTCACAACCTTCTGCACTTAAATATCTCGTATTTTCCTCACATTTACCTTACTTACCTTTCAATCTCACATTCTCTTCTGTTGCTTTCATAACCTCCCTTCCACACAGGTGGAAATTACATCCACGCCTTAAAGCTCTACTATGATACCTGCACCTCTCGTGCATACAAAATCCGGTGAAAGTTTCATACTGACTTCTTACGACTTAGCTTTATGCACAATGTGAAAACAAAAGAAGGGTAACATTTCCTAAATGCCATATAGCCTTTTAATTATAAGTGTGGTGTGCAACATACCCATAAGTGAGACTCTACTAGGCACAAAGTTTTAGACTCCCTAGTATACGACCTACTCTGATACCAATTTGTCTCGCCCCAAACCTGGGGAGGCGTGGCTGGCACTCGGTACCGTGCTAGGCCGAGCGAACCACTCTGCAACTCATGATCGTTTAACCAAAACTAGAACATAAATAGGTTGAGTTGGCTGAACTTTTTCCTCTTGTAACTATCATAGGCCAAGATGGCCCCAACTCATAATGTACAACCCTAAATGGACAAACACTGTATCAGCAAACTATCGTACTTAAAACATGAATACACACGGGCCATCAAGGCCTCTAGCATATTGTACATAATAAACATGTATCTTCAAAGTTTCTAAGAGTATTTGATATCAAATGGGACAGGGTACCAGCCTACCCATAAGTCTGTAGCATAACTCTGACACGATAACTTATAGATGTGGCTGCACTACGAATGGGTGGAGTCTTACTGATCCTTCGCTTAATGCCAACCTTGTCTACTATGAGGACTCGTCAAACTGATTATCTATACCTGCAGGCATAAATGCAGCATCCCCAACAAAAGGACGTCAGTACGAATAATATACTGAGTATGTAAGGCATAACTGAAATATAAGAATAAGTCAACATTAATTAAAGACATATAAGAATCAACCTGAATCTCTGAAGTGCCACCGTATATGCATACTTTATTATACTCATCATATATACAATGCTTCTCTTTGAGAATATTATCCATATCTTATGATGCATTACTGCCCAACTGATCAGTGGTAGCTGCCCGTCGACCGTAGCACGGTGATAAATGAATGACTGCCCGACCGACCATAGCTCGATGGTAAATATGTAACTGCCCAACCAGCCATAGCTCGATGGTAAATGCATGACTACCCGACCGGCCGTAGCTCGGTGGTAAATATATAACTGCCCAACCGGTCGTAGCTCGATGGTAAATGCATGACTGCCCGACCGACCATAGCTCGGTGGTAAATAATGATGCATATAATACCATTATGAACATTAACATCTTTATCAAATACCTCAATAGAGACTTAGGAACATACTTAGACATGCTTGAATATCACTTTACATGAATGAATAACATAGACATCCTTAACTGCTAAGAGTAGAACCACTTATGGAATAGCATTAACGTTTATGTATTGTTACTTGGATCATGCCAAAAGAAAGAAGGATTAGCCTTAACATACCTTAAATCCGTCTTTGGATGACTTCGCGTTGCTGTTACAAATGGAAAGAGAATGCTACTTCTATGTTGGAAAGGAAACAGTGTTGCTACTATATCTGAAATCATAAAATATTGAGTTGAATAGAAGAAGATCAAATTAAAAGGTGATGCCTCCATAAACTCATGTTTTCACTACCTAATATTAAGTACTGCATATGCATTCCTTAAGCTCGTCACTTCCTAAAATGAAATAAGATACATATGTGTATATATATATCACTTCCCCCTACTTACACGTGGGATCCTCTTCCCGTCCGCTCTTTCCTTAATTGATGACACATGATCATCTAAATGATAACCCCATTTATATGCACCCACTTAAAGATAAGAGTTCATATTATGATAAGACCAAAAACATGTGGAAGTAAGGCATACATAGTTGTAATTACTATACAACCAACTTATTCCAAGTGTCCACTAATAGATCCTATAAAGGTCATTAGTCATGAGTCCCCCTTACCCTCATGATTCCAAATGGATTCATATAAATGACACTTATCAACTTATAACTTGTTCAATATTTCATAACTTTATACCAACATGATAATTTGTACTAGTCACTTGATGCTCCTTGATATATGGCCATGTGGACATCCTTGTCACCTTGCACTTGTCCACAAATCCTTATCCTAAAGTACTACTATTAAAATAGTAAATCATGGTACCATACAAAATTAATACATACACTAATACTTCATTAAAATATCCATGTAAAAACACACATATATTTTATCAACTTCTAGTTTTCCTAATCTCATAAAAAGAGTACAAATTTTTCGTACGCTTAATTCTTAAAATGGTAAAAAGATAACCTTCTTTTCTTGTGAGAAAATAATTTCTACCTTTACAATAAAAAATTTTTTATAAACTTTCTCATATTATATGTATAATTTAAAGCATATCCGGAAGTAGAAAAATATATTTTACAAAGGGGCCTTTAACCACTTACACATGTCATTAAATGAATACTCATTTAATTAGTCATCAGACCCTCATTTGCCACCACTTTAAAAATCATGACTTTTTCGACAAATGTCACCCTTTAATACAAATTAGTCACATCTTTTTTTAGTTGCTATGGTCCCACGGGGACAATACAATTTTTACAATTATCCACTTATATTAATTCCACACAATTAATTTCTAGATCTTACACTACAATCCTCCATTTAACCAACTAGACATATAATTAATTCTAGCACTCAATTTACTTAAATACTAATATACTTCATATAACTTACTATCATGGTCATGCGGTATAGCACTGGTCCATTAATACATAGTATCATAGCTTGGACCGTATTTCTTCTCAAAATATCAAACTTCGGCGATACTCAATTTCTTTGATTCGTTTATCCTCTAACCTTCATAACACTTGCTTATCACTTGTTTGGAATATCACAAATACTTATAACCTCAAAAATAGTCTTGCCCTTGAACTTATATCAATTATCTATGACAAATCTAATGTAGAAATGTACGGGATGTAACATCCTTCCTCCATTTAGAAAAATTCGTCCTTGAATGTTAACTCTTAGAGATTTACAAAACTTTTGCTAGGGCCTCCTCCGTAAACTAAATTAAAACCCAACCTCTATCTGAAGTTTGGACTATTCACAACCTTATGTACTTAACTATCTCGTATCTTCTTCGCATTTATCTTTCTTACCTTTCAATCTTGCATTCTCTTCTGTCGCTTTCTTCACCTCCCTTCCACACAAGTGGGAATTACATCCACGTCTTAAAGCTTTACTATGATACCTGCACCTCTGGCGCATATAAAATCTAGTGGAAGTTTCATATTGATTTCTTACGACTTAGCTTTATGGCACGATCTGAAAACAAAAGATGGGTAACATTTCCTAAATGCCCTATAGCCTCTTCATTATAAGTGTGGTGCGCAACACACCCATAAGTGAGACTCTACTAGGAACAACTTCGTAGACTCCCTAGAACATGACCAACTATGATATCAATTTGTCACGCCCCAAACCTGGGGAGGCATGGCTGGCACCCGGTAACGTGCTAGGCCGAGCGAACCACTCTGCAACTCATGATCGTTTAACCAAAACTAGAACATAAATAGGTTGAGTTGGCTGAACTTTTTCCTCTTGTAACTATCATAGGCCAAGATGGCCCCAACTCATAATGTACAACCCTAAATGGACAAACACTGTATCAGCAAACTATCGTACTTAAAACATGAATACACACGGGCCATCAAGGCCTCTAGCATACTGTACAAATAAACATGTGTATATAAAGCCTCTAAGAGTATTTGATATCAAATGGGACAGGATACCGACCTACCCATAAGTCTGTAGCATAACTCTAGCATGATAACTTATAGAATTGGTAATATGGTATACTAAGTGTAATTAAGTCAAATTTTGTTAAGACACGAAGAGCAAATTTTGTTAAGAACCCGTTTGGGTTGGCTTGTTTTAAGTGCTTTTAAGCCAAAATAGCTTTTAAGTCATTTTGTAGTGTTTGGATAAAGCAAAAAAAAAATACTTTTAAGCACTTGTTTTTAAGCTAAAATGACAAAAACAAGCCAAAAGCAAAAAGTTAGAATTCCTAACTTATGGCTTAAAAGTTATTTTGGCTTAAAAGTAACTTAGAGCTCATTTGGCTTAGCTGATTTAAGTAGCTGATAAACATTAGGTGTTGAAAAGCACTTTTAAGTGCTGAAGCTGATTTAAAAAATAAGCAGTTACGTGTTTGGATAAAAGTGCTGAAATTAATAATAAGCAGCTGAAGAATTGGGTATACGAAGAGTTTTGTTTAAAAAGAATTATTTTAGGGATAAAATAGTAAATATTTTGGTCAAACATAAAGTGCTTATAAGCTGAAATTTGATAAGTTGGGGAGACCAACTTATGGCTTTTGGCTTATTTTTGGCTTATAAGCACTTAACTTATAAGCACTTTTAATTTTACTAAACGCGTAGATAAGCCAATAAGCCAGTTTGACCAGCTTATAAGCTTAGCCAAACACCGTCTTAAAACAAGTCCATCCAAACGGGCTCTTATTTATTTAAATTTCTCAATACTCCTTGAAGAACCTTCCAGGGTCCACGTAATAAAACAAAATTAAAAACAATCAATAACCTTCATTTATTTATTTTTTCATCCAAAATAATCAAAAGATAAAACAGCACAATTTACAAAGCCATCCGCCGTTGGTCAACTGAATCGTTCCGATATCGAATTTCCAATCGATGGAGGACGGTACAATCAGCATAGCACGACGTACAACAATTCAAAGCCAAGTCAGCGACCGTGTGAAACTCAACGTCGGAGGCAAGCTCTTTGAAACAACAGTATCCACACTTCGCTCTGGTGGACCCGATTCTCTCTTATCTGCCTTATCAAACCGGAATTCCGACGAACCGGTTTTCATCGACCGGGACCCAGAAATCTTCTCGGCTCTCTTAGCTCTTCTCCGGTCTAATCGTCTCCCTTCGACCGCAAAACGATTCTCCAATCAAGAGCTCATCGACGAAGCTGTTTACTATGGAATTGAATCACAGCTCAGATCTGCACTCGCTCCGAGTCAACTCAGCGGAATCGACGCGTCACTTTTTTCGACCATCCGCCCCTCGTCTGACGGCGTTGTAACGGACTTTAACGCCGTTGATTCTGACGCCTCCGTTTGGGTCGCTCATGGAGGGCAGGTTTCGGTTTACGATTGGAGTTTGACCCATACCGAAACTATTCGTACCCATCTTGATTACATCAGCTCGATTCGGAAGGTTGGACCCGATTTGGCGGTTGTCGGGTCTGAATTCGAGTCGGGGCTCCATTTTTATAACTTGGCTAATGGACGTAGAGTTGGGTCTGTCGAATGGACCGACCCGTCTGACCCGAGAATCTACAAGGCAAAAGTCAACGCGGTTGTTGACTCGCCGGACTCTGTCTTTGCGGCCTTGGAGTGTCAGCATAGAGAGAATTGTGTTTTGAGTATCGACAAGTGTACGATGAAAGCAGTTTTGGAGTTGGGAAGGCAATCTGGGAATTCGGCGAAGTCAACGGTTGTCGGAAAGTTGACTTTTCTGCCGGAGATTAATGCTCTAGTCGGCGTTTCAGTGACTGCCGGAGCTTTTGGTTACTCCGGTTACGTGCGGTTGTGGGACCCCAGAGCAGGGGACGTTGTGTGGGAGACGAATGAACCTGGGTCGGGTCGGAGCAGCCGGTTTGGTGACTCATTTGCTGACATTGACTTTGACCGGGACCAGTTGACCATGTTCAAGATATGTTCAAAGTCTGGTGATTTGGCAGTGGCAGATCTTCGTAAATTGAGTGAAGATCCATGGGTGTATTTGGAAGAGAAAAATCCATGTATGAGGCATGTTGCAAGTGGTGGAAGCAATATTTTACTTCACTGTTATAGAAAGCAGGTGTTTGTCGGAAGAGGGGGAGAGTTGGAGGTGTGGTCAAGAATGGTGGAGAAAGAAAGTGATGTTGAGAGGGAAATGGTGTTGCATGGAGGGTTGTATAGGAGGAATTATATGGATAAAGTGGAGGATGCTGAAAGAGGGATCATAAAGAAGATTGAGGGAGCTGGTGATAGGCTGTTTGTTACTAGAGAAGATGTTGAGGGTATTGAGGTGTGGCAAAGTTCTCAATTTTCTGGTGCTGTTTTAAATTTGTGATCATCTAGAGCTGTGAGCTTTGCATCCTGTGTGAGCTCACATTGCTGGTTTCATGTCCGAATAGAGGAGATGCTTGCAATAGGTTGACGATTATAGTAAAGTTAGAAGCCGGCATGAGCTATTTTGAGATCGAGCATGGTAGTTGTTATTGTTGTTGTATCGTTTTGAGTTGTCTGAACTGCAGTTGTCATCAATGGGTTGCAGTAGGTTGACGGTCAGAGTAAACTTAGATGGTCAGAGTAAACTTAGAAGCCAACCCGAATTAGTTTGAGATTTAGCATAGTTGTTGTTGTATCTTTTTTAGCTGTCCGACTGCAACTTGCAATGATCATCAACGAAATGAATTGCGTATTTGGTGATTGCTTTGAATGTCATGTTGATCAATAAAGAAACAATATGCAAAGGTTAATATGATTATGATAATGAACTGATAGTGGATTCCTGGTGATCCCTTCTGGACAAGATGTTGATCATCAAAAACAATGTGGAAAGGTGCTATGCTGTCATAAAACGAAATGAATATGGATTCTTGGTGACTTGTGTATCCTGTTTATCGAGAAAGAATGATATCCAAGGGTGTTAAAATAGTTGTATCAGAGGTATGCCTCTAACTTTCGCACTTGCTGTTTGTTTTCACGACTTAACTTGGTTGCTAAATTTCTGTATCATTTGGTTTGCCACATGTACACACAAGCTTGTAAATTTTTTCCTTAGTTTCATGCAAAATTCCACTTTGACAAGATTCATATTCTATTCATTGGAAAACAAGGTGCAAAGGAGATTTGTATGCATTGTATTCTTTGTTTCAGTTGCTAATGATGGTTCATCTCACCACAGAGTAACTCTTTTAGAATGTGTGCGAGTGTGTCGTGTCAAATTAGAAATGGTCCCTATTCCCATTATTTATACTTGTCAAACTCTCTAGTAGGTGTTTTTTTTCTTTTCTCTAAGCAAGTAATAAACTGATAAGTATGTTTAACAGTTTGCTCTTGCCATTTGCTGTAATTTAAGTGCTGGAGGCAACTTCCTGGGGTTTGTGGTGGAGGTGTTAGATTATTAGGCAAGCAAAGGGATGCCTTAAGCGTGTCAGAACCCACTTTGCGTTAATCATAATTTCCTATTTAAAAAGGTTATAAGTGAACAGTGAAATTTTAATGTCGACACTGAATCCAGGGTCATTTGAATATAGAAATAAGTGCTACCTAATTAAGAAAATCAAATATTAAGCTTAATTAATCACAAAAGATTGAAATCCCAAAACTATGGGAGGGGTAAGCATAGAGAAAAAAGACAAAAGAAAGGAAAACCCCCTCCTATAAAGTCCAAGGTTTCTAAGGACAGATAGTTATACTAGTAAAGACAGAACTAGATGACTGAAGAGGAAATTGCTGGTGTTTTCAAACACCTTTCTATGTGTAGGAGCTAAGTTGCTCGGACACAGTTGCGAGTGTCTGACACGGGTGCGGACCTAGAGGTCGGATCATTCGAGATGTAAAGTCTAAAATTCGGAGATACGGATCCTAGTACGGATACAGGTGCGGGGATCCGGGCTAAGAATATTTCAAAAAAAAGAAAAAAATCTCTAAATTATGAGAAATTTACAGGAATACTTACGTATAGCTTGTAAAGTGTGGATTTCTTTTTTATTCTCAAGTTGTAGATAAGAAAGTAGTAATTTCCTAGATAAGGTATGTCATTTTCTTCAATCTATCCTAGTTTTATTTCTAATTTTGGGAATCAAATTGTATCTCGTCTCGAAGTTTTCCGTCCGTTGTGGTCAAAGTACCCAAAATCGTTTGACCAAATTCAGTAAGGATCCCATACTCGCACCCATACTAGTGTCGTGTCGACACGGATGCGGAACCTAAACTGTCATGTCGGAGCAACTTAGTGTAGGAGGAGCTCCCAGTGCGACTGACGGCATTAATTGTGGAGAAGTTATGATTTCCTTCTCATAATTGTGGAAGGGAGAAGGTCAGAGAGATACAAATGAGCTCAGAGTTAGAGGTAAAGGATCCCATGATACCTGAAAAGAGTGAGTGGAAGCGTATGTTCTCTAAATCAATACTCAAGACTCAGGAGGGCAAAATGTTTTCTTTGTTTATTTGCAAATGATCTTCCTAATCTCTTTAGGCCCTTCCTTTATCTAAAGGTTACCGTACTTGACGATTATAAATTGTTTGATGCACAATACAAAGACTATGTGAAACTTCTTTTTCTTGAAGGTAGTGGCTGGCTCAATCATTTCTGCTCGAGTAAGGAAGGAGTAGAAACAAGGACTTGACTGAAATAAAATATAAACCTTTGGCTTTTTGTTTGGACAAACACAGTAAACGGGAAAGAATAGCTTGTGAAATAGTGAAAATTGAGGAAAAGAGTGAAGGAAATGAATAGGATAATGTCGTGAGTATACTCATTTATAGCAGTTTATTTCGAGAACCTCTCGGATAGAACAAAAAGGTGATATGATTCAGTTGCAGGTGCATTAATAAAAATTTTTTTGTTAAAATGAAATGGAATATCATTGAAGGGAGCATTGACGCAACTGGTAAAGTTGCTGCCATATGACCAGGAGGTCACGGGTTCGAGCCGTGGAAACAGTCTCTTACAGAAATGCAGTATAAGGCTGTCTTCCCCGGACCCCGCGCATAGCGGGAGCTTAGTGCACCAGACTGCTTCTTTTTTTTTTTTTTGAAGGGGAATATCAGTAACAGAAAACATCAAGAAGATGCATAGGTTACGAAACAAAAGAAAATATCAGTCCATGAATATAGAAAAATAAATCTAATATTAGACTACAACAACAACAAACCCAGCTTAATCCCATACGTGGGGTCTGGCTATTATAAGACGAGCTGATAAATTCCAAAAAGGAGGTAGGGTTATATACACGGGTAAGATTAAGCCCAGCTAAAAAGATTAACCAAACATTTGGCCTTGGCCCTTGAGTGTATAGTTGGCAGTTGAAATGCCATCAAAGCATCTTTGATTCCTTTCTGATCATATGCACCACAAAATACGAGCAGGAACCGTAGACCATATCCTTTTAATGGACTTCTTAACTTTCCAGGAACTCCAGCTCGCAAAGGCCTCCCTGCATGGCACAGACCATTCCAGTCATAAAAGTGTTAGAAACATGTTCCAAATGTCTGTTGCAACTGGGTCGTGAAAAAACAAATGATTGTTTGTTTCAGAATTGCAAAGGCATAAGTGACATCTGTTAGCTAGTTGAAAATTCTTCCCCTGCATCAATACATTAATAAATTGTTAACGTCCTATTAGATCATTATTTATAAGCTATACCAGAAGCTTTAAGTCTGCCCCCTCTGCATTAATTGCTCTTTTCATGTCTTATTTTTGACGTTTGTTTGCAAACAGTAATTCCAAAAACTGATGCCAAAACTGAAAGAGATTCTCAGGTCTCCTGCATTGATTAGATCCCTGGTCCAGCCAACCGCAACTCCTAACATATTTATACTCCATAGTTCCACATTTAATATTCCTTTTCAAAGTGTTCCCTTGAATTCCAATCATGTCGTCAACCCCATCACATTGGTAGGCACATAAGTGTGGACTAAACAGCGACTTCGAATATTGTTGGAGACCAAACTAGCTTTTTACTTAGTATTAGCTTGAATTGAGTGGTTTTGATAATTTTGTGCCACATTTAGCTGTTCAAGAGAATCAATTGTCTATACCGATTATTGGCATAATGTAGGGGCGACAAGCTTAACTGTGGTACTGCTTTAAGAAAAGCAGAATATCATCAACCTGTATTTTGCAACTTGCATACCTCATTCATGACGTTATACCCAACTTAAAACCAACATGGTTTCTGCCATGGATTTCTACTGTAGAATGTTGAACTTACCCTTTCAAACTGCTGATTTTGTTAATGTGCAGGTTCAAACACCAAGGCTCATTGTGTTGTCTTGTTAGACTCTATGGACTACGAGCAAGAAGGAGAAGAAGTTACCTGGTGATAGAAGTTGAGTGTTCCCAAACCAGTAATATTCTTGATGCTCAGGTTGCATGCCTGCAAACAGCTGAGCTACAAGCTTGGAGGAGATCTGTGGTGTGGCAACCTCTTGATTCTTGTGTTTCTGGTTGAGCCATCGCCAGTGGTGTATTTTGAAGATGTAAATTTGTGAAATTAAAAGCCCCTATTCTTGCCTGAATCCTCGTATGTTTATGGTGTCGATATGTTGATATTAGGCTATGATACTGCTTCAGGAAGTAAATGTTGTATTTGGAGCAGGGGTTAGGAGTTTGCTGTGATTTGGTTGACAGACCTTATTTGACGGTGTCGGTTAATGCATTCTGAATCTACTGTGGTGTAATCTTACTGGAGCCAAAGGATTTGTACAAGGACGGACCACTTTAACATTAGTATCCTGATAAACTTCAGGAGCAGAATTCTGAATGCCTTAGCTTTAAATTGTGTAGCTAGTAGCGATCTTCTCTATTCTTTGACAATATCATACAATGTTCCAATGTAATTTTCTACCTTTCTCTTTCTTTCGTCCATCCGGCTTCGAAAAAGGTAAAAAGAAAAAGTAAGGCTTTATTCCAACAAAGTAAATACTAAAGTTGAAATCCTTTTTAATTGGGATATTGGAGTAAAAATTTGATGATAGCTTGGGAAGAAGATTCAAGCTTACAAGATGTAAATTTTCAAATGGTGTTATTTGTAGACGTACTAATATCATTACTAAGATATTTATATTTTGGGAAAATGACACTGTATGGTCGCTTTTAAAATAATAGCCGAAAATATATATATATATATATATATATATATATATATATATATATACACACACACACACATTGTATGTTATATACAAAAATTATACAAATTTTATATACTTTTTCGTCTACCGAATGTAAATAGTTTTAGGCGCGGGCTAAAAATGATAATATCACTATTTGATTGTTGGATAGTTTGGTTAGCTATCTGGTAAACTACGATGTATTACTAATTTATATCTAACTAGTGAATTTACCCGCACTTCGTGCGGTTAATTATAAGAATTCAAAAAATATTTTTTGTAGATTTCTTTAAGATATAAGAAATAAAATATTTATTGCTTATACATAAAAAACGTAATCTTATAAAAATAATCGAGAGTCTAAAGGTAATTATCTAACATTAAAAAATAGTGCTATGATACAACCAAAATCGGAAAACCCATTCCTTAACTTGAAAGCTTTATCCATGTAGTGTCTTTTGACATCAATGATTTACATTACTCTAAAGTTAATTTGTATAAATCTACTCAGATCCTTTAAAAGTATTTTTGAGTGTGTGTCCAATTTTCCAAAAATAATTCATATTTTGATATCTGACAAAAATATACTGACATTTTTAAAGACCCAAGCTACATAAGAATAAATCACTTTAAAATCAGTAAGTATTGTTTCTGAATACATAAGACATTAGTCATACGTCTTTCAATATATAGGTTATAAGCATACCAATAATTGTTCAGATTTATTGAAGTATAAGTATTATTTTCTGAAGCACAAAGCGCATGCTCTTTCTATAAGCCATAAATCTGAACATCTATGGGGCAGCAGACATGGAATTAAACATCATGACGTTGTTAATTACTATCCAACCAAAAATTATTGGTAAAAACATTAAAAAAAATATTTACTTGGTGGAAAAGATCGAACAAATCTTCTATATATCTGGAGAGAACTGTATGCCAACATAAGAAAGTGCATAATTAGCCAACAGAGCACTCGATACCCGATAAAGAACATAAATTCATAAAAACTATAAATTCTAACAAAAACTTCGAGCACTAATAAAGGTCTATAATAAGATTCATGCAAATACCACAATTATCTGTAACAATATGTATATCAATAAATTTTACCAAATCACAGAAGGTCTAACCGGGAAGACACTGCAAGTCGGCCTTCAACGAATCGACAAAAATGAACGAAAATATGAGTCAGAATAAAAGAGGAGGAGAATACGAGTTGTAGAAATAGAAAAGAAAAAGGAAACAATATAACCTTAATGGTGGTACTTACATTTAGATTTTGGTCAAGAAAAGGAAGTGTTGGCCTAGTTTTCTCAATTATTGGGAGACCAACCTCAAGCTAGTTTTCTCATTGATATCTGTGGCAAGCATTTGAAGCAAGTTAGTACAGATTTATAAAATACACAACTTTATAAGACGAGGAAGTATTATAGATACTCCATATACATAAGAATTTTGATCTTTTTAGATGTCGCGCTCTTCCAAACAGTCCCCGCAAAATAAGCTTCAATAATTTGCCATGAAAAGAAGAAATCATTTTTTTCTTGCTATGTCTAGATTTTGCACTAAAAAAAATACTATATTCAATATTAGAGGGCAAATATATGCCTAATTTAGATTTTCTAGGAAAGCAAATATCTGAACCTTATCGTCTATATAAAGAAAAAAGAAAAAAACCTGATGCGTTCTTTTTTGTCTACACTTCAAATGGAAGCTCAATAGTCATTATTCATTAATTGAACAATTCTTCTTACCCACCAAAAAAAGGATTCGTTTGAAGCAGAAATGAGTTGTCTAAACCAGTGCAATTTTAGTGATTTAGAAGTTATAGGGAGCCTTTATCTTCACGAGGAAAAGAATTCCATCATGACTCTTCATTATCCTGATTTACTGCAATTCTTATTGCATTCATGATTCTTTATTGTCCTTTTTGGTATTAATTTTACAGTTATAGGTTAATATTAAATTCTATGAAAGGTAGTCCATTACAGTTGATTTTCTGCACATTTTGTTGACATCAAATAAGGGATAAATGCCAAAAAAATAAGAAAAAATATAAAGGACTTCCTTGAGTTTTGATGGGTGCCACATCATCTTTCTGATTCCTAGCTTTATATATGTATATATATAGATATAGATGCTAAAGCAGGAAAGATAAATGATTCCTCTTAAACAACAAGCATACTACTGTACTAAGGGGTCGTTTGGTAGGATGTATAAGAATAGTGCGGAATAATGTGTATTAGTAATGCATGTATTAGTAATGCGTGTATTAGTAATGCAAGCATTAGTTATGCAAATATTATTTCTTATCTATTGTTTGGTGTGGTGTATTAAAATTATAATGCATTGCATAATTTTTTTAAAAAAATAGTTGCTTACAAAAATGTCATCCACATTCTCTAGCTTTAAGGACAATTTTGTCTTTAACCATGCTAATGCATGCATTAAAGCCTTGGTATTACTAATGCCATGGTTTTCTATGCATTACTTATGCATAGGATAATGCCAAGTATTAGTTATACACAAGTTGAAAAAAGGTATCAAACAAGGTATTAGTAATGCATAGAGCTAATACTTGTATTATTTTCTCTAATACCTCCTACCAAACGACCCCTAAGTGCATAACTCTTCTGAAAACATAAATTATAATCCATATATTATTAAATCAGTAACTTGAATTTTCATAAAGCACTATCTTTTAGTAGTAATTAGTCATCTATAGATACCATTTGATATATTACGGATTATAGATACATTTTCTGTCGTTATAAGATGTATTTGATGTATTTAAGCTATTGTATTCATGAATACAGTAGCAAAAATAGGAGTGAATCAGAGAAGTCCAGCTAATCAGTTGTTGTATTTGAGTGTATTCGACTGTATTAATAGAGTGAAACGTGGGATTACAGCTGGACAGATTATTGTATTCGACCATATTCACGGCGTGAAATAGGGGATTACACTATTTTTAAAACGGAAAGTGAATCAATTAACATTATAGACTCCTAATATAACTCAACAAGCTCAATTATAACACACAAATTTTGTATTTTTAGTTATAAAAAAGATTCTCAACCGAAAAATACCCCAAAAACATAGCAATCTTCAGAGAAATTATATAATACATCTGAATACATAAATTATATTAATTAAAAAAATATATGAATACATTCATGGAATATAGCGAGACAGTGAATACAATGAAATACATAGAATACAGCGGGATACATTGAAATACAATGGAAAAAAACAGTGAATACAATGAAATACATGGAATACAACGAGATACATTGAATTACAATGAAAAAAAGATAATGAATACAATGAAATACATGAAAATACATTGAAATATATTAACAGGAAATCAAGTTGCTCAGCCCCAAACTCCGTCGTCTTTGTTCAAGAACAAACCCTAATTTCCGGCGAATCCGCCGTAGCAACGTTTGAAGGTACAACACGTGACACCTTTGAAATTTGAAGGTACAACATGCGACACATTTTTTCATTACCTGCTACCGCGTTGACTACCTTTCCCTTCGACACTTTTAACTGCTACCGCCATAGTGAATGTCGCCGTCGTCGATGGCAGAGAACCACCAATGTCTCCGTCAACGTTCACTTTCATTTCGGAACAAAGAAGGAATACGCTACTACGTGATCAACCAAAAGAGTGAGAAGAAAACTCCATTTCCCAAATCAGTTAGTTTTGGGAAAGTTCAAAGGTTGGTTAACTCCCTTTCCCAAAACTGTCAAAGTTCAAACGTTGGTTAACTCCCTTTCCCAAATCAGTTAGTTTTGGTTAGGGATTTGATTTGCTATCGCAAAACAATATTCAGTGCTAAGAATGATCGGAATGCAAAGAAAATAGTGTGTGCGAGAGAAATTTTGAGATTGAGCATCGTGTTTTCAGGGAATGGGGGAAGAGAATGGGATGTATCAAAGTAGAGAGAGAAAGAAAATAGTGTAACTGAATAACATATTTAGTGCCTTAGGGATAAGAGATAACCAAAATTAAATACTTTGCTATAAACCTTAAAAGGTATCTATAGAATATAATTTTTTTAAATAGTATTTATTTAAAATAAATAAGATGTTAACCTTTGCTATAGGAGGTAAAAATTCCTAATTTTATTGCCGTATTATCTTCATACAATACAAACCAATAATTTTCAAAAGCGGCACGAAATTTGGGCTCTCATTTTTGGGTTCATTTGTCGAAAATGGGCTTGGCCCAGAACCAATTGCCCGATGAAGAGAGAAGAGAAAAAGGTTTTCTGGTGGCTGAACTCGAATAGATATTTGATATCCGCCAATTTTATAACCGGCGAAAAACTCAGCGAACCTCTATACTTATACGCCTTCATTTCTGCTTTAGTTGAAGTGTAATCAGGTGACTTCTCCAGCTCATACTCTATTAACTTATTGTTACATGTTTTTGGTCTAGTTAAACGAAATCCCAGTGTTTGCTCATAAGCTGTTCGACGTAAGTCCTAAAAGAAAAACCACACCCTTTAGGTCTTAACACAACTATATTTGGGATGCTAAAAATATAAATTCCATTTTTAAGATTACTGATATCACGTATATAGCTTCTGAAGGAATTGTTGGGCGATAATGACCGCAGTTGAAATGTGTAGTAAATTTTAAAAAGCAGACTATGTATAAATAACATGGAAGTAACTCATTAATTCTAAACCCTGAATTTGCGTATGATTAATTAATTGGTACAAGGCAGAAAATAATCTAACCTTCGGCCCCCAGGCCTTAGTTTTCAAAGATTGAGGGACTTGTGACTTATGTCACACCTATATTTATTTTGGTTGTGTGGTAACTAGTGAGTTGGTGAACTAAGATACTTGACATTCTCGCTTTAATTCTCTTAAAGATTAAAGTGGCGAGTTTAATTCAAGGTTCGGTCGTTTGCTGGCATAGTTTACGGCCCAAGTCAAGTACTGCATCAATATTGAAGCAATTTGGAGGACTGCAGGTTTATCCAATGGGAAAAGCATCGAGGGACAAAAGAGTATGGATTTTATTGCAGGTGTTGTTATGTTTTGCTTATAACCAGAAGCTTCATCCTTAACAGGTTTCAATTTTGTAGGATATTTACTATCGGAAAGCAAAGGAAGAAGGATGGCGTGCCCGTAGCGCCTTCAAGCTCCTTCAGATTGATGAGGAATTTAACATCTTTGAAGGTTCTCTTCTCAATAACTGGCTTGGAATTTTCTTTTCTTTTTTCCTGATTGATTCCACATGTAAGGAAAGAGCTTTACCAAGAAAAGAACGGCTTCTCATTATCAAACTGACTTTAATGAGTAAAAACTTTTATTACTGGTGATTTCTCTTTGATGGATCTGGAAAAGTTGGCAGGTCTTCGTTAATTCAGTACAATGCAGCTCCTGATGTAGGGCTTAAGCCCTTTTATGAAAATTAAACAACTTGTAGACAAACTAAATTTTTAGGTTCTGTAGCAATATTTTATATGGACTATGGAGAACAAGATATCAATTTCTATGTTTCCCATAATATGTTTGGTTAGAGCTTGAAATAATTGTATGTTGAATGAGTAGATGGATACTAGTACTCTCTTTCAGCAAAATGCTGCAGATTAGGAGTTCACCAATTTTATTTTACATTGCTTTGTTGGTCAGAATTGTTTGTTTGTAGAACTTTATTAATTGCCTTATCTATATGCAGGTGTGAAGCGAGTTGTGGATTTGTGTGCAGCACCAGGCAGCTGGAGTCAGGTATTTACAATTGGAACTTGGTTAGTTGGTTATTGTTGTTCCTGTGTCTGGGTATAGCTCTATAATCAATAATCACCTGCTATAAAGATTTGCCTGTTTAATTTTGTTTTATTTTATTCAGAATAACACAACTGATATCTTTACTTCTGTGCTTACTCATGCTTATTTGAAAGGATTATTATAATTTATAATCATTTTAAGAGTGATATAGATTTTGGAGGTGGATAGGATTCTCAAGTTCTCAACATATTTTTGCATATATACGTATTTACACTTGCGTGACTAATGCCATAGGACAAATGTTGTCATATGTAGAGTTTTGTCCTCCCCCTCCCTCCCCTCTCTCTGTGTGTGTGTATCTCTCTTTACACAAGGTTATCTCTATTATGGTGTCCTATTTTGGTCAAACTTTTATTTTTTGCCATATGATTTGGCTTCTAAATTGAAAGTCTTTCCCTCTGTGCTTTGTTTAAGCTCTAACGGAACAGACCTACATAGAACATAAAAACTGAAAATATCTTGAGAATTAAAAAGAGGGAGTTCAGTCTAAGCCCATAAAGTACTATGTTTTAAACTGTACTTTTTGAACTTTACTAGGGAAATAAATGGAAAGAATTTTCCTTTTCTGATTTTTAGAGGTTCTCATTGGACAAATATCTAAGTGCTGTTGGATTTGGCATGATGTTTTATGGTGCACCATTATTTGGCTTGTTTCTGATAGTACCATTACTTTCCACAAAGAAAGATATGAAGAAGTAAAGAAATATAATTATGTGCTACATGTCTTTCTCCTTATTGTGTGCTCCAATTTCAAGTCCGTAAATGTTTTTATTCTCTTTATAGGTTTTAAGCCGGAAGTTATATCTCCCAGCAAAGTTGTCATCTGATACCAAGTATGTATACTTTCCTTTTTGTAGAATTGATTCTATGTCAATTGCTCTTTCATCTGTTCGTCTTTTTGATGTATAAATCATATTAGGAGCTCGAGATGGTTGTCCAGGTCAATGTTTCTTAATCCAGCAAATATCCTAGTCACTTAGCTAGTTAGTCTACTAAGAAAAAGTGAATAAATATGCCCATTGTAATGATATTATAAGTTGTCTTTTTTCAAATCTAATGATCGAGTGTTCCTGTGTAGTTGGTGCTTCTGTGACTTGTTTTGCCTTTTGCCTCATTTCTTCCTAATTCAATCTTTTGGAAAGAGAGTTAATCAGCATGCTATCATATTCATCATGTAATAATATGGAAGAACAATTAGTCATGAACCACAGCTTCAGCTTGCTGCATCCTCTTCTCCTAGATCCTAGTAACACATTGACCTTGCCCCACATCACTACGCGGAATGGGAAAAAGTTTGCTCTCCATTAATTTTTTCTAATGGTGATTGATTTAGGCTATTGACAAGTTTCCTACCTTAGAGGCTTGCCGCTGCAGCTACACTACGTCTATGAGGAGAGGAAATTTTAACATTCACTCTCCGGCCAACTTTAAAATTTGTAAAAGTCAAGTTGCTACCACTTATATTGTTTTTTGTTTTCCTGGCCATGTCACCAACATGTAACGTGAGGTGCTACTATCTTTCTTATTCATGTGATTTCCAGGGACGGCGATCTACCACTTATTGTGGCTATTGACTTACAGCCTATGGCTCCCATTGAAGGTGTTATTCAAGTACAGGGTGATATAACAAATGCTAAAACAGCTGAAGTGGTATGGATTCCTATGCTGTTTCATTTATTTAATTTGAAATTTTGATTTTTGAAGGCTGGTTTGTAACTTCCTAATTAGGTTTCGAGAATAACTAGCATTTTGGCACATTTGATGCATGTGCACTTTAATGAAACGAGATAATTATTATCTATAGCATGTAATACAAAAACTTATAAACTGTGAGGATTGATTGTGGATGAAAATTGATTGTTGATATTTCTCTGGGAAGATAAGCAATTTCAGTAGAAAAGAAGCATTTTGCAAATTCTAGTGTTTGTGTTTTTTCATAATGTCTTCCAGTTGAAGAACGAAATTCTAAAGTTGAAATGGATGAAGCGACATGTTGAAAAAATTGACTACCTAAAAGGAAGTTAACTTCCTGATCCATAGTAGAGCTATTTGATCAAAAATTAAAAATTAAAAAAAAAAGAGAGCATTTAGAATGGATGGAGTATCCGGCGGCTGAGAAAATTTAGTACATGGAACAGTTATATCACTCTACTTTCTTACTTTTAGCCATTATTATTTATTTTGTTTAATTTCTCTTGAAATATCTTAAAGAAATTATCTCCCTTAAGATTCAATGCAATTTTCATCTAATATATAATATCATAATTTTCCTTTTCTCAGATATCTTTTAAACTGTTATACTGTAGCAACCAATACACTTGGAGATAATAAGTTTCCGTGTTATAATTACTCATACAAGAAATTAAACAGTGTCATTAAGTTTAAGTTGAATCACAAAAAGTGGGTTTATTGGAATCTAAATTTCACCACACGAGAGATTGAGTTAGTAACTCTGGTTGATGTTTGAGGGCATGTTCAATAGAAAGGAAGAAAAAAACAATCATTTTATATTAGCAGTTTGAGGACATTGTTTTTCCCCATTTTATGTCGATTAGACACAATGCTCAAAGAAAACGAAGGTTAAGTTTGGAATGAAGGTGGCTAGTTTGGTGTCCAGCTGCATCTTTGAGAGTTCACGTGTAAGTTAGGAATAACTTTTATAGCACAAGAGGCATGATCCATGACTTCAGGCTGTGAAAACATAGAGTTTGCATTTGAGGCAAAAAATTAGGGATGGTGCTGTAATTTGCTCAACAAAAATCTTGTACATCCATGCTACTCAAAATGTTGTAATACATTGGGCTTCTTATCTTAGTGTGTTCATCTGTTCTCCTATTATCTTTGTTTTTACATTTCTCTTCTTTGTTTTTCTCATTCTTCAAGGAGTATATTAGGAGATATTAGTACTATGTTTATTTCCCTCATGCTTTGTGGTTAACAGTTTATATGCATCATTGTCAATATCTAACAGGTTATTAGACATTTTGACGGATGCAAGGCTGACATTGTTGTCTGTGATGGTGCACCTGATGGTAAGAAACTGCTTTCAACTGCCGTGATACATTACTTTGGTCTTTGCTGTATCTGATGAAACTAATCTGTGCTAATGTTAATCTTATGTTGCAGTAACGGGACTTCATGACATGGATGAATTTGTTCAGTCCCAGCTGATATTGGCGGTTAGTTTCTAAGAGAAAATAGTGGAATTGGTTTAGTAAATAATATTCACCTCAATATAGCAACACTGTAATAACTCTAGAAGGCACACTCATATAGATGTGTAGTTTTCATGGCTTTGCTGCATGCCTGCATCTATAAAATTTCCGGTGCCATTGTTGTCTAGGAACACTTGAAAGCCTAATTAAAAGTTCCTTTTTTTCTATTTAGGATGTCTGAAAGAAATGCCTTTTTGTAAATCTCCACCATAAATTGTGTTTTCTTTTGAGGAAGATAACTAATTCTTCTTCTATCTGGTGATGTTTTCTCACTATTTCGCTTTGCTTCGTATATAGATTACCAAAAAAAGAAAATAATTGTTTCTGTATGTCATCTTACTTCATTTTTGGTATCCTGCTTATAATGTTCAATTATTCCTTGAAAGATCAGTTATATGTGCTTAGAGAGATGTTTTTTCATGTAAGTCTGCCATGTTGTTCTCAGTCTCTTTTTGGAGATATCTCAGTTGTCACCTGGGTGGTTGAACTTGCAGGGCCTAACCATTGTCACTCACATACTAAAAGGAGGCGGAAAGTTCATAGCAAAAATTTTTCGAGGAAAAGACACAAGCCTTCTTTACTGTCAGGTTCATTGCACGTGTACTCGTTATTTTTGGATTTAGTTTCTTCACTCATTCAAGGTCTCGTTTAATCTTTAGGGGAGACCTCTGTTTCTTGTTTTCTGCTGTCGGATGTTCTACATTCTTGGGTTATCATGGTGGATTGCTTATGTTTTGCCTTCATAATGCAGCTAAAACTATTTTTCACAGAAGTGACTTTTGCTAAGCCAAAAAGCAGTCGGAATTCTAGCATAGGTGAGTAGCTAATGTTTTCTACCTTGTTTATGTGGCAAATTTTCCTGCTAGTGGAACCCATTCATTTGCGAGCTCTTGCTAATTAATAATGTTTTAATATTTCGTGAGAAGTTTTAAAATTTCAAGGATTTCAGTATTTGCTTTATGCACTTACAATCTAGAAAGGACCCCATGTTTGTTGTTTCACACAGAAATATTCATAATATTGATTGCTTCCTGTTTCTTAGGGTGATGGTACTATTTTTCTAGCAGTTGTTGTTGTTAATGTTCTATTGTTTCTTTTCATCTTCTTGAGCTGAGGATCTACTGGAAACAACCTCTCTACCCGGGATGGGTAAGGTCTGCATACACACTACCCTCACCAGACCCCACCTATGGGATTATACTGAGTTGTTGTTCCTATTGCCTTATGATATTTATGCAGAGTTAGTTTGTATATCGGGCTTCAACTTTGGTTATTTCTCTGAATTAGCGGTAGGTGTTTTAGGATTAGTGGAGTCTATCAGGTATATCAAATGCGAATTGGAAATTGTATGAAGGAAAATATTTTTCAATTTTTCCATGTTTAGTTGGCTTAAATATTTTGGACAATATTTTCCTTATGAACTCATTTTCCTCCAATAGGGGGAAAATGACTTGCCAAGAGGAGGGAAATTCATTTTCCAAAATTATTTTTCAACTTTCCTCACCCCAAGTCTCTCCCACATCCACACCTTTGCCAACCCGGCCCACAAACCCCTGACTTACCACCCTGCACCACGACCTTAGCCCAACCACCCCGAGACAAAATGGGTGAGGTCGAGGTCGAGGTTCGGGATTGGGCCTAAGGTCCGGGTCGGGGTTCAGGGTCGAGATGGAGGTTGGAGTTTGGGGTGGGGGCCCGGGGTCGTACCCTAAACCCTCAGCCCCAACCCCCGACCACTACCTGACCTCAAATTCCGAACCTCAAACCCGAACCCAATCTCGACCTCGTAAACTGATCCCGACCTCGATACTGATCCCAACCTTATCACCAATCAGATCGCGAACTCCCGAACCCTGAACCCATCCCAAACCCCGACACTACCCCATCCCCTACCCCGACTTGGATCCCCGACCTGTAACTCCATCGCCTCGCTCCTCCCCCCGCTCTCATCCGTGTCGTCTTCCATAGTGTTTGCCTAGATTATATATTTTTCATAACATATTTTCTACTAACTAACCAAATACAAGAAAAGAAAGATAAGTAAGAAAACTACTACTACTATTTTTCAAGAAAATATTTTCCGTGGAAAACATGTTCCTTCGTATCAAACACACCCTTGTACTTGTATATTTCTGGGTGTGGAAGATATCTTAAAGCAACACTAGAATTGCTATGCACATAAATCTAATACTAGCTTTACCTTGTACAGAGGCATTTGCAGTTTGCGAGAATTACTCTCCACCTGAAGGATTTAATGAGAAAGATCTTCATCGCCTTCTTGAAAAGATTGGAAGTCCATCTGGCACAGAGGACCTAGGTAATTTCCATGTGCAGATGATGCTTCTCTAAATAGTCTTTTACTTTACACTAACTTCAAAATTTTGCCACCTTATGATTTGAGGCAAGTGACATGAATCTTAAATCTGCCACTATATCTTTTTCTTCGTGGTGGAACATAGTTTCTAGTTGCTCTTTTTATGTTGGAAGTAATGTGGCTTCCATTTCTTAAATTCAGATTATATTTAATTCCGACTATATTTGTATTTTGCATCATCTTTCAAGCATTTGTTACCTGACAGATTGCAGTAGTGCATGGCTGGAAGGTCCTAATAAGGTGTATATTCCATTTCTGGCTTGTGGAGACCTTAGCGGGTACGATTCAGACCGTTCATATCCACTTCCTAAAGCTGCAGATGGAACCTATCAGTGTTTAGATCCTGTACAACCTCCAATTGCACCGCCATATAAACGAGCTCTTGAAATGAAGAAAGCGTCGAATCAAGGAATCCAAAACCTAGACAAGCTTTCTCTTAGCTCCTAATCTTACCATCCAGAATTATTCCATTCTGTGACATTGGAAAGTCGCTTATACGTCACCAAATGTAAGGACTTTTTATTGTTAACTGCACTTGCAATTAATGAATTTAATGTGTTTTGTTAAGACTTTAGACAGTTCAGAACCAAATGAGAGTCATCTACTTCTGCCCCCGGCCTTTGGTTCACTAGGCAAAGGTAGTACAGCATGGAATGTGCGGTAGGCATACGTCACGAGATTTTATCATCTTGTGAACTTATATTTAAGTGGAGAACGGTAGGGGAGCAAATCCATTATCCACCAAGTTTCAAGTTCAGAGCAACTGATTTATCAGTTATAAAAAAAGAATGACAGTAATATACTTGTGTAATAACGAATTTATTTGTACTTAGATGACTAAATCTTCAATTATCACCAGTTACAGCACATTGCTTGAGACTTCCTGTGATAGTAGTTCTTTAGATGTATGAAATGATTTTCTAGATTCCAGCTAATGATGCTAATGACGTAAGTCTTTTACCAGCCATTAATGGGAAAAATCGTTGTTCACAGGTGTTGTATTCCTAAAGTTTCTATTTTTGTCGTAACTTCGTTTGTTTTCTTTAAGACTGGGTTGTGTTCCATGTGAATTTGAGTGTGCAACAAGTATTTCTCTCTTTTCCAGTCTACCGACTTAGGCGTTACACTATACGATAGGAGTAGCAGACTTTATTTACTTTCAAAGTACTTGCAATTTTCAGTTAAATTCCAGTAAGCTAGTCAACAGTCAAATCGATATAGAGCTAACGGGTCAATTGAAATTGCCAAAATTCAGCTGAAACCGAGCAGAAAATGGCAGCAATTTCCTCCTCAATTGCATCTCTTCTTCAACCTTTGACACTCCTAAAAACCCATGAGCTACTTTCTGCTCCGGGATATCAGGGGCATTTGGATCTATACCCACTTTTTGGGTCACGTTTTAACTTGTGCCCGCTTTACAAAAAAAATTGCAAGTGTACCCACTTTTTCGCGTAACTTCAGCATACGAGGCTGAAGTAGCAAAGACAATCACGCAAAACTTCAGCATTCTAATAGACAGGACTGAAGTAGCAAGTGTGCTGAAGTTTTTGTTTGTAATTGCTGAACTTAAGCATAGTAGCTGAAGTTTTTGTTTGTAATTGCTGAAGTTTTTGTTTTTTAACTAGCGAACTTCAGCTCTGGGGCTGAAGTAGCAAGTGTGCTGAATTTTTTGTTTGAAATTGCTGAAATTTTTGTTTTGTAACTGGCGAACTTCAGCTCTAGAGCTCTAGGGGGCATGTTGTACCCACACGAAGTAACTTAAAGCAACATTAACAGGAACCAAGAAACATCAATATATTACCAATCCAATCGACAACTGAAATCTCCAATTTTCGCCAGACCCAATTCACCAAACTCTTATCCCATTTTCACATCAAAATTGTGCATAAGATTCAAGTTGCAAAATCAAGATAGAACCTTTACAGCTGAGGGTGTCGGCGAAAAGGAAAAAATGATTGAAAGGAGAAATAAGAAGAAGTAGATAGGGGTGAACCTTACTTCTGGAAAAAGAAAAGATAAAACTTTGAGGAGGAGAAGGAGGAGGAGAAAGGGGGCTGAAGTTGTTTAAAAAGTGGGTACAAGTTAAAACTTTTAAAAAAAAAATGGGTATAGGTTAAATGAGGGCGACCAAATAGGGCGCCTCGTGCAATTTTTACGGGATACCACCATATCAACGTTTATTTGCAAAATATATTTACACAATAAGGCATATAAGATAATTTAAAAGAAAATATGTGGGGGGAAATTCAAAAATAGCCAAATTTACAAGTGGTAATTGAAAAATAGCCACAGTTTCAAAAGTAATCAAAATTTAGCCACTTTTCATGTAAAGATAAATCTGAACGAAAAAATTGTTCAAAATCTTAAAAATATTCCAGCATAATATACTAGAGTTCGAATTTTTAATATGTGAATTTCCAGCATAATATACTGGACTTCAAGCATAATATAGTGGAAGTTCATACACAAGTGCTCCAATCTCCAGTACATTATGCTGGAACTTTCCGTGTGCTGGAGTTCCACCATAATATGCTGGATGTTCATACACAGGTGCACCAATCTCCAGTATATTATGCTGGAACTTTTCGTGTTACAGTAAAATAGTAGCTATTTTTTCATGACTTTGCAAACACTGGCTATTTTTTAATTACCAACCTGAAAATTGGCTAGCCCGTACTATTTTCACAAATATGTTTTGTCCATATACAATGTAAAAAAATTTTATATTATCGGTTAAGTTGACCTATAATAACATATAATTCCCGTAAAACCTAATATGATAACCAAAAAATAAAATAATAACATGTTGTTATATACACTGATAATATAATTACTTTTTGTACTATCATTATACACAAATTAAACTCTCATTTTAAATGAGAATTTAAATTTTGTGCTTTGTTAGTATATAAATTTTTTGTTGTTATCAAATTAAGCTGATCTACAATAAGATACTCCGGATGTAATTTTCATGGCAGCTTATACTTAAATTACATTGATGATAAGCTGTAATTTTTACATCATCAATCTCAGTTTATACACCTTAAATCTTTATAAATGAGTGTATAATAGGCAATAATTGGTAACATGTTAAAATTAGTATGTACTCCGTTCCAATATATGGGTACAGGGTTTAATAAAAGAAATTTTGAAAACTCGCGATCTAAAACAAACGGGAAATATTTATTGGCTATAAATTATCTTATTAGAGTTAAAATAAGAAATTAAAGTTAACTTGTTTTTAAATATAACAATATATCATTCTTTTTGTGGGACATAATATCACGTAAATTGATACAAAGGAAATAATCGATTTGCTCTCACAAATTAGATTACATAATATTATCAACAGAAGTTACACTATCTGTAATTCTGTATAAGTATATAAACTTAAATCCAATAAAAAAAACTGACCGCTACCCTCTTTCTAAGAACAAGTTAGGTATGAAAGAAAGAAATAGAGTTACATTCACAGGCCAGGACAATGTTGACATTCAAAAAGCCACTGCCCAAAACAACTTTTAGTATATATTTCAAAAATCTAATTACTTAATTAACTTTAACTTTAATCGATGTTCTCTATCGAATTAACTCTATTTCTTTTCATTATTATTTATACAATATATCATTCAAATAAACTTTTTAAAGGTGCCAATAACTTGGACGGATAAGGTAACATCTTGGTAAAAACTAGAAGAATATTCTTTTGGCATTACATGAGTTAGACAAATCAAAATTCATAAATCTTGTCTGCCGGCCACTAACTAATGAAAATTTATTGGTGATTGCCATCGATCTGCATTCAAGTTTATGGGAAAATTACCATTTAATTTAGGTTATTAATTAATGTTTATTATATATAATTATATTTTATTATCGATTAGATGACAATAAAATGTAAATTTATTCCATCAATTCACTTTTATATGTTCATTATACTAAAATTACATTTTCATTTTTACTTGTCCATTTTAACAAATCAAGAGAAAGATAATTTTTTTTGTTTCACTCTTATCATTAATTACACATTCCTTAAATCATTTCCCAAGACTTCTTAAAATGCTAGCATTATTATGAGTTGGAGGGAAAAAAAATTACATGGAACAACTGAAGAGTTTGTAGTTCCTGGAAGAGAAAAAAGTGTATGTGCAGACATGTTAAGTCTCTTTATGGTCTAAAATAAGCACCCAAATAATATTAGAATAGATGAAGTTAGAATAGATGAAGGTCCAACTTAGTCTTGTTTTTTCTTTGTTATGTACAGGCCCATTTATTTATTTGTTGTAACATCTGGGATAGGCCCACATACAAACAATTAGTGGACTGTAATAAGAGATAGATTTTTTACACAGAAGAGAAATAAAAGAAAAGGTCTTTCTATGCATCGTTCATCTCCTTCGAACGTTCTAGATCTTAGCTTTCACTTCGTCTGATTCCTTCTGTTTTCTTCAATTTTCTTTGTTTCTAACATGGTATCAGAGCAAACCTGGTTGATTCCGGGAGGATCTGCGGTTTTGTTGTTCGATTTTCTGGTCTAGAACGATTTTTACTTGCACCATCGATTTCGGCATTTTTGATGAATTTTTTGCTTGTCGAAGCTGGGATTCTCGGTATTGGTGTCGATTTCGTCCTCAATTGTGCTGGTGATGCAAAGTTCCTTTGAAATTTCAAGTTCCGAGACAGCAACTCAATTTTAGGGTTTTTTTTTGCACAACCGGTGACATTTCTTCTCTAATTTTGCACAATTTGATACATATTTTGTGTGATTGATGTTTTTCTTATGATATTTTCATAATCATGGCTATTGATTCTCAAACATCTCTTATACCTGACCTTCCGAATGCAAATTCTAATCCTAACCTCGATCTCTTTCATCCCTTATACCTTCACCCTTCTGATACTCCGGGTACAGTGTTAGTTTCTGTTCCATTTGCTGGGATAGGATATGGAGAGTGGGAAGAGAGTATGATTATCTCACTTTCAGCAAAAACAAACTCCAAGTTATCAATGGTTCCATACCTAAACCTGTCCCGACCTCAATACTCTATCCCCATTGGGAGAGATGCAATAACATGGTTAAAGCCTGGATTATGAACGCATTATCTAAAGACATATCCAAGACTATACTGTATTATAAAAGTGTTAAGGAGGCTTGGGATAATCTAGAGGAGAGGTATGGTGTTGCAAATACATCTCAATACTATAGCCTTCAAAGAGCCATAACAGCCACTACACAGGGATCTTCTGATATAGCTATGTATTTTACAAAGTTGAAGGGGTATTGGGATGAAATTGGCAACTGCAATTTTGGTAGACCTTGCACTTGTAGTGCCTTGCCTGAGTTTATCGAGGGACAACAACTTGTTCAATTCTTATCTGGTTTGAATAAGACATACACTACTGTACGAAGTAACATTCTGATGATGAGTCATGTACCATCAGTTGCAAAGGCATACTCCATTCTAATTAGGGATGAAAAACAAAGAGAGATCAAACCTGATTCCCCTGTGTTCTCTTCTGATTCAGCCTCATTCCTAGCCAATTCTACTACTCCTCAGAATAGTCCCTCTCAAGTTAACAACTCCAGAAATTATTCTCAAAGGGTGAACTTTGATCCCAAGAAATCTATGATGTTCTGCAAGTACTGTAAGAAGTCCGGGCATACTGTGGACAAATGTTACAAGCTTCATGGATTCCCCTCAGATTTTAAGTTCACTAAGAATAAAAGCGTTGCAGCTTCTGTACATGTGGACTCCACTCCTCATATTTTTGATCCTCAACAAGCTGTTGATGCTCCACATGGCTTCTCAAAGGAATAATATGTTCATATTCTGTCACTTTTTCAGCAGGCCCAACTCTCATCTTCTGCTCCAACATCATCATCATCTACTACTTATGCCAATTTTGCAGGTTTGGTAAACAACACTGTTTTTAATTCTGATGGTTCATTTGCATCTAGTGCTTCTAAAGTAGATTCATTTTCTTGGATTTTGGATTCCGGGGCTACTAGTCACATGACCCCTCACAAACAACTACTTCATAATTTACAACCTTTAGTCACACCTTCTCTTATTACATTACCAAATGGATACAAAGTTAAAGTCACCTCTATAGGATGTCTGTCACTGTCTTCTACTATCACCCTGACTAATGTACTTTTGATACCTTCTTTTCAATTCAATTTAATCTCTATACATCAACTTCTTACTCAACTCAGTTGTTATGCTATTCTCACTACTATTTCCTTGTTCCTATAGGCCCTTCTCTGAAGAGGCCATTGAAAATTGGTAGAGTTGAGCATGACTTATACATTCTGCATATGGGTTCCAGCAAGTCTGATTTTGTTTCTATTTTTTATTCTGATGTAAACTCTAGTGATTGTTCTTTTCTTTCAGTCATCAGTCCTGTCCCATCTTCCCATGCTATTGATAGTTCAGTGTTTCCTGCTTCTTGTACTTCTACTGTTATTAATAAAAATGATGTTTTGTGGCATCAAAGAATGAGACATATTCCCTTTGTTAAAATGATATCTATCTCACATCTGTCTTGTAAATTTTCCCCTAAACAATCTTTTGTTTGCCCAATTTGCCCCATGGCTAGACAACAGAGGAATCCCTTTCCTGCTAGCACTACTCATTCTTTAAGACCTTTTAAACTTGTTCATATTGACCTTTGGGGCCCATATTATACTGCCACCTACAATGGTTTCAGATATTTTCTGACCATTGTAGATGACTATAGTAGGGTCAACTGGACAAATCTTCTTTCTTGCAAGGGCAATGCCTTTTCCATCATTAAGGCATTTGTATCCATGGTTTCCACCCATTATAGTAGTAGTGTTCAAACCATTAGATCAGACAATGCTTTTGAACTTGGATCTTGTTCCTCTTATGTTGAATTTCTTAGTTCATTGGGTATCTCTCATCAGACCACTTGCTCTCATACTCCACAACAGAATGGGATTGTGGAGAGAAAACACAAACATCTATTAGAAACTGCTAGAGCCCTCTTGTTCCAGTCCAAATTGCCTACCAAGTATTGGAGTGAATGTATACTCACAGCTACATATCTAGTTAATAGATTCCCTTCCACTGTTATTTCCAACAAAACTCCTTATGAGGTCTTGAATGGTCAACCACCCTCTTATGATCATTTAAGATCTTTTGAATGTTTAGCCTATGCTTTTGTTCCTATACCTCATAGAGACAAACTCCAGTCCAGAGTCATCCCTTGTATTTTCTTGGGTTATCCCTTTGGTAAGAAAGGATACAAACTCTTCCATTTACACAATAAGTCTATTCTATATTCTAGAGATGTTTCCTTTGTTGAACACATTTTTCCTTCTACATCTTTCCCTTCTACTTTCTTTCCTTCTCTTTCTGATACAAGTCTTTCTTATTCTGATCTCCTCATTACTCCTTCTTCTCCTCCTCACTCTCCTCCTACCTCAACTCCATTACCTTCTAGCTCTTCTGTTTCACCCTTTCCTCCTCCACTTAGAAGGTCCTCTAGACCACACAACGAAGATCTCTTCACCAAATCCTTATCTGGTGTTCAACACAACAATTTGCTTTGCAAGCTGGGAGTTCTGTCACCCCTCAGCTTGAGGGGGGGGGGGTGTCAGAATAGATGAAGGCCCAACTTAGTCTTGTTTTTTCTTTGTTATGTACAGGTTCATTTATTTATTTGTTGTAACATCTGGGATAGGCCCAGCTATAAACAGTTAGTGGACTGTAATAAGAGATAAATTTTTTACATAGAAGAGAAATGAAAGAAAAGGTCTTTCTCTGCATCGTCCATCTCCTTCGAACGTTCTAGATCTTAGCTTTTACTTCGTCCGATTTCTTCTTTTTTTCTTCAATTTCCTTTGTTTCTAACAAATAATGTATGAAATTTGATATATTTCATTTATTATTTCTTAAAGAATATGTGATCTATTGGGCACAAGTAAAAGTAAAGGGAGGGAGTACTTTACAATATAAGTGCATAGAATTAAACTCAAATAAATAACAAGTACAACTGGAAGAAACAGTTTACATAGAAAAGGAACACTTGAAAAAAGAAAGGATATATAAAAGTAAATACACCCAAAATCTTCAAATTAAAGCCGGGGGTTACAATATGATCCGAAATTTTCTGCTTCTATGCTACTCTAGCTAATTTACCAATTCCAAAAGTACTGAAATCTTTTGTTGTGTGAAACTTAATTCCTACATAATAAACAACTAAAATGTCTAAATATTTTGTCTTCCTCAATTCATCTACATAATTACAGTAACATAAAAACTTTTCCTTTTGAAGAAGAAAAACAAAACTAATAAGAAAAAATAAAATATCCCTCCTTGTTAGCTTGCTCACATTGTCGGTTCCAAATTCGGATAAAGGAGGAGGGTTGCGATAGAATAACAGCCACAGGAAAACTTGCAAAATCAATGAAGAGTCCTCATGAGCTTAAACAGAGCCATTCATATAGCCGATCCCAACTTGTTTGAGACTATTATTGTCGTTTAGGAGAAAAATTAAAATAAAACTACTGGCAAGTAGTGCTGGAAACAGAACTGGACCTGTGTAAACAAGAAGAAGAAGAATTCAAGAACTCAATGCAATCTTCAATAGCTTCAGCTCTTTGAGAATCATGAATTGTTTCTGCATAAGAACGTGATCTTGCTAAGCTTGCTGATGATACTTTACGTGAAGACCTTTTTCTGTTGGAATTCGAAAGAAAATTTAGAGCACTAGCCACTTTAGTTCCAATATTCTTTAGAAAACTAGCCACAGAAAATTCAGAAGAAGAAGAGCTTTTTTGAAGCCTAGAATTCCAATTAGATGATGAAGATGGCTTCTTTTTAACGTAAAAATTATTTTGGTCATAGAAATGATCGGGGCTAAAACTGACTCTTCTACTCATTTTTTTTCTTTTAATTTGTGTGTTATTGGAAGAGAGGGAGAGTTTTGTGACATGAAGAAGAGAGGCAGTTGGGAAAATGATGAGAGGTATTTATTGAGAGTTGAAGAGAAAGAAAAAGATACTACTACTCAATATATGGCCCCATTTATTTTTCAGTTTTTATTGTGGTAATTAATAAAGAAAAGAAGAAGATTCAAACCTACTTGACCTATTTATTGTAATAAGACCAGAGAAAAACTTTAACTGATATTCTGCAACTTTTCATGGCCCATGTTCATATCAGTTTGACTATGGACCAAATTAGTCTTTATCTCATTTATTTACTCTCATTATTTCATGACCTAGACTAATTAAGCTATTGATCATGCATTCCCATATAAAATTTTGCAAAGTATTGTTGCAACTACTTCTTTGTGATAAAATGGGTGTGAATTTACAAATATATATATATATAGTTTCAGTCGAAAATAGTGATCTTGCTAACACATACTCTAAAGAGAGATGGTCCTTGGAGTCAAAAAGAAATAATTGATGGTCTACTTGGTATTTTGTAATACATAACACGTCTTAGTTGTTGAATCTATATCATTTTTAAGTTTAATATAAAAATGAAAGGTAACAAGTGAAAATTGAAAGGTGGAAAAGAAAACATGTACAAGAAACTAAACGATACATTAGACTTTGGATAAGGGACAAAATGACTTTGATTTGTTCAAGATTGATGAAACGTGCATGGAGGGCAATCATGAGGTCAGTATAGGAGATATATATATATATATATCACAATTACTTTTACAAAAGTTGAAGAGAAATCATTTTCGAATAATTAATCATCTTCATGTACCATTTTTATTTTCTTGTAATGAAGAACTTCTACCGTGGGCGAATTGACCCTTTTCGCCAAACTAAATAGTTTATGTATGTATTTTTTGAAATTCGTCTAATATTATCAGTTGACACACATATTTTATGAAGACTGAATAATAGACTTAATTGAATACTAAATTATTTATCAAAAAATTAAAGATCAAATATGACTTACTTTTTTTTCTCTCCTTTTCTTTAGTGATACATCCATACTCTAGAAATCTTATCCACCTTACCTTTGCCACAACCTATGATCACAATTTGGCTCCTTAAATCTTAGTTTCTAATTTATCAATGTAATTAAATAAGGAATTTGCCGAACCGAGAAAAGATAAAATTTGGTCAAGAAAGGAGAAGAAAGTGTGGTGGGGATGGCGGGCCCCTACTAGGAATGGGATAAAGTGAAATAATGTACATTTTGGGTTTTAGCTTAGGTGGAAAAGAGAAAACATGAAAGGAATTCATAAATTTTACAAAATTCAAAGTATAGAAGATAAACTAGTATTTTTAAATTTTAGATTCGTCTACTAACTTGAACTAGTTGATCAATATTTTTTAATGGTGCATATAACATAGTCAGGTAATTTGAATATTGACATTGGTAAATGAATGTTTAGTTGAAAAGAGTATTATACCACTTTGTATTCTCATACTTGTAATTGTACACTTTTCAAGTTGGAAATTGGAAATTAATTTCCTTTTCTCTTTTGGGCATAAGGAAATAAATCAGATAAATAAACCTAACATAAAGGAGTGTTAGAAAACAAAAATCGGATACCCTTGTCGTCAGCTTTAACTTTAAGAGGTGTTCATCGATATCCCATGCTTGGACCTTTGCCCAATGGCCTACCTCTCCCTTCTCTCTTTTGCTTGCCATTTCACTCTTCATTTTAGTTTAACTTTTATTGACCCATAGTGCAACAAAATTTTTAATTGATATACTCCCTCCATCCATTTTAATTAATTTTTTAACGATTTTCACATAATTCATCTTTTAGTATTCATTAACAATAAAATGGATCGTATAACCCTAATTTATTCATTAAAAATATAACAAATACTCCTAGATTTTTTATTTCAAGGACAACTATAATAAAAAAAAAATTTAAATTTCTTTTTGATATTTGAAAAATCAAATATTGCAGACCACAAAAAGGTCAAAAAAATCAATTAAAGTGAACCGGAGGGTTTATTGTTTTTAGCTTGTTTTAAAAAATTATTTTTAAAAATAATAATATAATTTTAAATTTTTATTTTACCCTTAATATTAAATTTGTTCATCACACAAATATATATATATATATATATATATATATATATATATATATATATATATATATTAAAAAATAAAATAAATTACTTGTTACAGCAAGTTAAATTAAACTAACTATATAAAATCATTTGCTTTTGATTCTTACTCTTTGAGGTATCAGAATTTCTAAGAATGGCCCTCTTTGAATTTTATGTGTTTTGTGTCTGTGAAATTGAGAGAGAGAGAAGAAAAAGAGGAGAATCTGTTTTGAAATGTGGTGGGGGTACTGTGGGGGCATGGCGTGGATATTTGGGAATCACTCTTATTTATCTTTACCTTCTTTGACTAAAAAGAATACTCCTGTATTAAAGCACACCTTTGGCCCTCTCTTGTTTTACCTCCCAACAAAGGGCAGACAATTAAAGGGTGTTTTGGTAAGTTGATAAAATAAAATGGGGAAGATCATCATATTATATAAGAGTGTTCTCATTTAAGAAGCTTTTATAAAACTCATATATAGATTTAATCTTTGACTTTACAACGATCTCCTCGTCTTTCCCTAAGAATGGAATAACAATAATGACAAGGCGGGATATATATATATATATATATATATATATATATATATATATATATATATATTACTACTATATATAAATAGTTTATTTACAAAGTACAACAACAATAAACCTAGTATATTCTCATAAATGAGGTCTGAGGAGGGTAGTGTGTATGCAGATCTTACCCCGACTTATAGAGATAGAAAAGTTGTTTCCGATAAATCCTTGGCTCAGGGAACAATGGAGATAAAGCAACAAGTATGGCAGGATACTATTCACAAATGACCAAAAAAGAAAAAATCTACCGAAAAAACCAACCGAAGTCGGTCGGTATTTTTAATTATGTAATTAAAAAATATACCGTTTGGGAATCGGACCAGGGTCTATACTATGGCAGGATACTATTTTACCACTAGACCATTGGTACATATTAATTTAAGACTTTCTTGTATTTTATTTATACTCTTTAATTGCATTTTCGAGCGAAAATAACCGACCGAAATCGTTCGAGTTTATTAAGAATATAAAATTACCGACCGAAGTCGGTTGGTTTTTAAAATGACCGACTGAAATAACCGATCAACTTCGGTCGATTTTTTGAATATTAATTTTAATTTATTTTATATGAAAATCGACCAAAGTTGGTTTCTTAAAAAAATAAATTTCGTGGGACAACAAAATAGTTTCCTGCATTTTTGCTCCAAAAAAATCGGAGGAAGTTGGTCGGTTTTGTAAAAAAAAATTAAAAATAAAATATTTTGAAAACCGACTGTCTTCGGTTGATTTTTTGACCAACCGGATTTGGTGGTCGGCCGCGGTCGGTTTTGGCCGAATTTCTAGTAGTGGCAATGGACAACCTCTCACACCTTCTGACCGGAGCATTTATGTCTCTCCTCTTCACATGCTCGAACCATCTCAGCCTCGATTCCTGTAATTTGTCCTCCACAAATTTCACTCCTACCTTGTCCCTAATAACTTCATTCATAATCATGTCCTACCTGGTATGTCCACACATCCATCTCAACATTCTCATCTCAGCTGCGTTCATGGTTTGGACATGAGACTTCTTAACAGGCTAGCACTCAGCCCCATACAATATAGTTGGTCTAACCACCACTCTGTAAAACTTGCCCTTATGTCTAGGTGACACATTCTTATTACACAAAACCCCCGAGGCGAGCCTCCATCTCATCCACCCAGCTCCAATACGATGAGTAACATCCTCGTCAATCTCCTTGTTTCCTTGAATAATAGACCCAAGATACTTAAAACTATCTTTTTTGGGGACGACTTGAGTATCAATCTTCACTTCCACTCCTCCTTCATGCGTCTCATCTCTGAACTAGCACTCCAAGTACTTAGTTTTTGACCTACTCAAATTGAAATCCTTAGACTCCAATGTCTGTCTCGAAACTTCCTACCTAACGTTAACTCTGTCTTGCGTCTCGTCAATCGGGATTATGTCATCCGCGAATAGCATACACCATGTGTTACATCTTGCGTTTTCGTATGTTAACTTTCGTTTTCAGTTAACCGACGTAGACTCCGGGATGAGATCATCTTGACGTTAACGTACGTACGCTATTTATAACAAGCGATAAATAAGTGTCATGAAGGATAAAGGGTACACGAACTAAAGAAAACGAGTTTCGTTGAAAGTGACCAATTTGGGATAAAATACGGGTCGAGCAATAATACCCGATAATTATAAACTAGTACCATGCAAGGTACCATATGGCCACGGTAGTATAATGTGTAAAGTATATATAAAGTATATTAAAAATAAGTATAATTTTAAGTAATTTGAGGTAATTTTTAAATTATGCGAGTGATTGATTAATTACTGGATAACGGAACATTACCTAATTAACTAATAAGTGGATAAAAATTAACAAAAATACCACTCCAAAAACGTTGCACAAATGTCACAAGGCTAAGAATGACACATAAGTCATTTAATAAGACTTTAATAAGTCTTATCTTCATTCATTCTTATGCTAAGATACATGAAAGATCAGAAAACATTTCAAATCACTAAAACAAACTTTTCCGTCTTAGTTTGAGAGGTTAGAAGACTAACTTTGATAAAGGAAAAACGTTAGAAGTCAAGAGCTTCTTTCCAAGCATTTCGTTCAAATTAAAAAAAACGCAGAAGCTTCATTCTCTCGTTACCAGTGGCGAAGCCAGGAATTTTTTTAAGGGTGATCAAATTTGAACGAAATAAAAAAAATTCCGACGAAGGGTGTTCGATATATGTTATATACCTCTAAAACTTATTATTTTACCTATATATACAATGTAAATTTTCGACGAAGGGTGGTAAATTAACCACCCTTATGTGAATGTAGCTTCACCCATGCTCGATACAACATATTTCACAAAAGCAGAAGCTTCACTTCGTTCGAATAATTCAAGGAATAGGTATGTTAAGGTCATCCCTTCTTTCTTTTGGCATGATCCAAATTATATTGAAGAAACGAGCAAATACACAGTTTCCATAAATTACTCTATTCATAGAATTATTAGGGGTGTCTATATTCTTGATTCCCCATGAAAATTATTATTATTTTCTATTCATGGGTCTCAGAATAATACGCAGTGGGAAAAGTATATCCGGAAGGAATATTGAGATTATTACGTATTTTTCATGCATTTTACTCATGTGCATTGACCCATGACCAGATGGTATTATATACGCGTATATATGTAAATATATGTATATGGGATATGGAAAAAGGTTATGTCGTTATATACGCACCACCACCTGATCAGCTGGTATATGTTAATGATGTTGCCCACGGTGGCCGAGACAATATGATGGGATGCCCTCAGTAGCTTGATGATATTATGTACACCCATCCTATGCATGACACGATAAACGTTTCAAATTTATAAAGTTATTCAGATTTAAAGATGTGTTTCTGCATTCTATGTTTCATCTATGTCTTTTACGTACTAATTTTCATGCCTTACATACTTAGTACATTTTTCGTACTGACGCCCTATTTTACGGGGCATGCGTTTCATGCCCGCAGGTGTAGGTAGGCAAGTTGACGGTCCCCTTCTTAGGATCCCTGATCAACGAGAGTTGGCGTGCTCCACTTGATCCGGAGCTACTTTTGATTTTGGTACGATACATTTGATCCGAAGCTGCTTTTGATATGGGTACGATACGTTTGTACATATATATGTATATGAGTATGACGTGGCTCAGTCCTGTCTTTGTACAGTTATGTTTCTGTTAGAGGTCTGTGGACAGTATGTCTAGTTGGGTTGTATGTGGCCTTGTCAGCTTTCAGTTTTGGATGTATAGTTGTCTATAGCAGCCTTGCCGGCTCGCCCACTATATTCTGCATGTATACGTACTTATGCCTTGATGGCAGGTTTCCTTCACGTATGTTATTTTCGTAATACAGCAGATATTATTCAGGTTCATATCTTAGACACATGCTTAGGGGTGTTTGACAGGTAGGACTCAGGCACCCGTCGCGGCCCATCGGTTTGGGTCGTGACACCATGGCACCTCCCTTTGTATATGTCGCGGCAGCACCTCTAACGCTAAGGCAAACAAAAATGGGCTAAAAGTTGTAACGACCCGAACCGTCGTTTCCTGTATTTTCGTCCCGTATTCCCCGTTAAATGCTTATTCATGTTACAATATGTGTACTTGGTGAATTTGAGTCAATTCGGATCGAGTTTGGTATGAAATGGGACAATTAGTCTCTTTAAGGAAGAATTAGTTTAGAAAAGTCAACCGGACGTTGACTTGTGAGTTAGAGGGCTCGGAATTTAATTTCGATGATTCAGTTAGTTTCGGGGGATGATTTAAGGCCTAGGAGCACAATCGGAATTAATTTTGGAGGTCCGGTAAAGAAATTAGCTCATTTTGGCGAAGTTAGTATTTTTGCGATTTCCGGTTGATAGGTGAAATTTTGATCCGACTGTCGGAATGGAATTCCGAGAATTTCTGTAGCTTCGTTATGTTATTTTGGACTTGTGTGCAAAATTTGAAGTCAATCGGACGTGATTTGATAGGTTTCGGCATCGGAAACTTTTGAAGTTGGAATTTTTTTTTATAATAGACGAAAGTTGTAAATGAGTGCACGTAAGACCTCACTTTACACGCTCATATCTCCCATTATATAAGGATTTGTGTGATCCACAACCTATCAAATTAAATCCTTTTGAGTCTAGTTTCCAACGCAACAAACCGTTCATCATTTGGAGGTGTATACAGAAGGTTATGACCATTTTACTGGGCATGTGTCACTAGCGCGCCCAAGACCGGGAATAGAGAATTCCCAAGCCATTTTTGGAACAAGGGCTTGCTCTCTCAAGGGGATTTCATCCCACTCTTCATTTCTATGATCCAAGGTAAGATTTTTGGAGTACTTTGAGTTTATTACTACTCCTAAACACTTATATTAGCATGGATTGATCTTGAAAATCCTTAGATTTTCAAGAAATTCCTTCAAGAACTCAAAGAAGGGTTTTGCAAGATTTCTTCCAAAAGATAAATCCTACACCTTAGACTCACATATATGAATATATTATGGGAATATGAGTATGAATCAAGTATTGCAACTTATTGTATGGCGGTTGGAAGCCATAAATTCCCAATTTAAATACATGAACATGGTAGAGATTTAAAGGTGTTTATTTGATGGAATTTTTGTTGGTTTGAGTGTGAATGGTTGATCACACATGTGATGTTAGGAGTATAAATTGTTAAAGAATAATAGTGGGATGAATTGTTGGTTAATGGTGATAGTTGGAGGAACCAATACTATAGTTAAGAGGTGTAAATATTTATGCCTACAAGATGTTTGATAATATGCCTAAATGGCATAATTTATGGGATCTAGTACTAATATTGGCTCTATTGAGTGTTGTATTGTAGATTGAAGTTACATAATTGTATGAGATCATTATAGTATCATTAAGGGGCGAATTTCAGATATGTATGGTTAAAACCCCGTCTTTTAGAAATCGAACTTCATTGATGTTTGTGTGATTTTTGGCAGATTCGTCACACGAGGAGGCCAATTTGAGAGGCAAGGGCATAGCGAGCTAGAGGTGAGTATTGATTTTAAATGATGCATTGAGGGTTTGAAACCCCGGATTGCACAACATACTGCTATGTTGAGATGAAACACGCGTTGTATGACGAGCGCGGGGTCATTTACTATTGGGGATTGTGACTTGGTCCATCCCAGTTGATATTTTTACCGCGTAATTGATAAAGATTTATTGTTTTTCACTATGATTGGGCTTATTGCTATATTTGGGCTTCGTGCCAATTATCTGAAATCTTTTATGAATTTACATCACTATATTCCTCACGAATTGAAATATTATTTGAACTCAGTCCAATTGAATTATATTATTTTGTGAACTCAGCTATGTAAGCACGTGATTTTTGACCCTCCCCGGGAATTTTTACGTTCTTAAGCTTAAATACTTAATTTAGGACTAATATAGCTATTTTGACTATTTTTACTTTATTTTTCTCGCAAAAGAAAAAATTACAAAAAATATATATATAAATTTTAGTTTATGTATCCCTCATAAACTTGAAAAAATCAAAAAATTGCACTTTATTTTTGTACTTTATATAATTTCGAAAATTACAAAAAAAACATAATTCTATTAAGGTTTTGTAGTCATTTTAATTTAGAAAAAATGCAAAAATATTACTTTATATTTTATCTTTATATAAAAACAAAAATTACAAAAAAAAATAGTTTTATTAATATTTTGTAGCTATTTTAAATCTTGAAAAATATTAAGAAAATAATACTATAGTTTTGTTTTAAATAATTGGTTTTATTTTAGTAGCTATTTTGCTTATATAGGACTAGTTAAGCAACGTCGTGTTCCTATTTCTCAGGTCCGGGCAAAAGAATAATATTCGGGTTCAAACTACCCGGTTTTAGGCCTAATTTCGGACCTAGCCCATAATAAACCGTGTCCAGGACACATGGGGAACCCCACCACGCGTGGGGGACACAAACCTTGAACCCCACCACGCGTGGGGCTCATTTTTCTGGGCATTGTGTATCAAATACACGGACAAGGGCCAAAGCATGGGGGGACTTCGATTTTTTGAAAACAGGTACTGTAGGTCTTCTTCTTCCTAAAGAAGAAGGTGAAACCACCAAAAACAAACCCTACTCACTCCGTCAACAACCTCACGTCCAAACCCACCAGCAACCATCGTCGTCCCTGCCCCCTACTCCCTCGCGACCCACCAGTCCAAAACACCACCATCAAACCACCCCGTCACCTCCACGCCATAACCACCACCCAAACCAGCGGAACTCCCCCATCGACCGCCTGTTCCGACGACCTCCTACTTCATCTTCCTCGCAGCCTCAACCGACTCCCTCACGTCGTCACTGCCCAAGCAGTCCACCGCGACCACGACCAACGACAACAACCCATCAGTCGAAAACCACTGTCCAAATAGGCTCCTCACCCTCCTCGTCAACTAAACCACCCACCAGCTCCCTCTCCGTCCCACGATCATCGTCGCAACCTTAGCTCCCCTACCCACAACCAACCTGAACCACTGCCCAACACCACCTTCCCGACAGCCCGTCGCAACCAACTCCCACCTCCGTCGACCACCGGCAGAATCGACAAAGCCCACGACCACTCCTTCTCCTCCAATCTCCATCGACACCGTCCAAACACCACTGCTTCAGCTGTACTGTCCAAACACGACAACCAATCAGCCATGTTATCGTTGTTCTTTCACTGTCGTCGTGCAGTCCGTTGAGGTCGTCTTTGTTCGTCGAGGTCCGGCGCGTCGAGTTTGTTCGTTGAAGTCGATGTTGAGGTTTGGTCCATGGCTCTATGCGTTTCTGTTTATTCAGGTTAGTAAACCTCGATGTATTGGATAAAGAAATTTTACGTTCAATGTCCGAAGATGCAATATATCAATTGATATGATAATTTTCTGCTTATGTTTCACCGTATGCATTTTAGTTCATTTTTGTGTTATGTTATTATTGTTTACTTGATGTCATTTGATTTAGTTGTATTAGTTGTTCTATGACACAAGTTTGACGTTAATCTGTTCGTCCTTTCCTTTGCTTAGGTCATTCGGACAAAATTATTATTAGTACATGCTCTTACTACGCCCGAAACGCTCGTTCACTAACTCATTTTATTAATTTTTTTTGACAAGTTATGAGATTTTAGTTGTAAAAAGTTGCAAGGTTTAGTATTGTTAAAGGCGTAAAAATGGCATCCTTTTAAAAAATAAAAAAGTAAATAAAAACAAACAAATAAATAAACAAAAAAAAACGAGACTAGCTTCGCCAAAAAATAAAAATGTACAAATTGCGGAGCCCTCACAAAATATATGTATTAAACACTTAGATTCCGGGACGGGCCGTTTAGCAAAATTCACGGCCCTACCCAATATAATAATGCGCTAGTTGCTTTAGGCGCGTCTTTAATAATGTTATCTCCCTAAACTAGGGTGCACATTTATGTAACCCAAATCCAAATCTCAACGAAATCGAAATGTGTCTCTAATCACGGGTACATTGACTGTGACGTAGTATGAGATGCATTTCCATGACGTTCCAAATTCCTTTTTTTTAATAATGAATGAGACGAGCCTCGCCAAATAAAAATGCAAATTGCGGGGCCCTCAATAATTAGTCATAATAAATACTTAGAAGTTGGGATAGACCGTTTAATGAATTTCACTGCCTTCCCTAAAGATAATAACGCGTTAGCCTCTTTAGACGCGATTTAATTAAATTACTTTCTTAAACTCGGGTGTGCATTTCATGCGACCCAAATCCAAATCCTAAAACATCAAATAAAATATGTTTCGGATTGTGGGTGCATTTCATGTGACACAGTCCAAAGATATGTTTTAAGCGATGTTCACATTCCTAAAAAATAATAATAATAAAGCAGTAAAAGATAAAATTTGCACATGGTTCATAATTGTATTTAAAATCAGATAAATAAGCCGAATATAACAGTTGAGCGACCGTGCTAGAACCACGGAACTCGGGAATGCCTAACACCTTCTCCCGGGTTAACAGAATTCCTTATCCGGATTTCTGGTACGCAGACTGTAATATGGAGTCATTTTTTCCTCGATTCGGGATTAAAATTGGTGACTTGGGACACCTTAAATCTCCCAAGTGGCGACTCTGAAACAAATAAACCAATCCCGTTTCGATTGTCCTTTAATTGGAAAAAACTCCCTTGCACCCCCTCGGGTGCGGAAAAAGGAGGTGTGACAGCTCTGGCGACTCTGCTGGGGACTTGAAACCCAGAACCATTGGTTCAGGGTTAAGAATTCGAGCTTAAAATAATTGTTATTATTTGGCTTTATTTATTATCTGATTTTTACATGTTTGAGCCTAATGTGCTAAATGCTGCTTTTACTGCTTTGATATTACGTGAACTGTATATAAACTGTGCCGAAACCCCTATACTTTCTGAGTCTTCTAAATCATGAAGAAGGGCGTACTTCGTATGACGTCTTTTCTGTATAGTGTCAAATCCCAATTTAGAACGAGGTTCGGATAAGTTGCTAAGCCGGTGAAGCTTCTGTATTCCCGGTACGCTGCCCCCCCTCGGCTCGAGCTGTCCGCTCGGGTAAGCCAGGTCTAGAACAAATACCCAGGTTATGAACTTAGTATAACGAAGCCACATGCCGGATCCCTAGTAGGAACGTTTATTTGCATCATGTGCATTTGACTTAGGGGACTCAACACAGGGGTTGAGTCCGTCTAGGACAAACAACCTTAAAATAATAGACCATCTTTGGCATCCTATGTGCTACAAGTTGTATTTATGAAAGGGTGAATGGGTCATTTGGCGGACCAATGATATTTGAGGACAAATGACACTCCTTATCATGCTGATCACGTTAAATAAGAAAGTTGCACTATTTTTGATAAGCATGCCACTATGTTAATTAATGACATGGGGAACATTGTGGAATTCAAGAAGCCTTGGTATTCCACATGTCCCCCACGCTTCATTTTTGGGAAAAAGCACATGGGGAACATTTGTAGAATCCAAGAAGTCTTGGAATTCCCTATGTCCCCCATGCTTCACATGTTGGGAAAAGCGCATGGGGAACAGTTGCGGAATCCAAGATGTCTTGGAAATCCTTATGTTTCCCATGCCACATTTTTGAAAATAATAATAAACATAAAAAAAAAAATACATATAAAAACAAGGCATGAAAATTCATATATACATAAAAAAAAGCATGAAAATTCAAAAGATTTTGTATATTGTCATCATTTTCCACATATTAGAAAACCGTGAAAGAGTCCGAGTAGAGTCGTAGCTCTGCCGAAATTTTGAGAAAATGAAAAAATGTGTCTTATTAAGTTTGTTTTATTAGCAAGCCTTGTTCTGAAAAATGTCAAAAGTCCAAAAAGTCCAATAAGTTTTATTATGTTATAAAAAAAAAGGGGAGTCGGGCGTTGAAAGTGGTTTTATTATTGCAAATATATATATAAAAAATCCAAAAGTTTTTCTTTATTTCCAAAAAATGTATATATATCTTTATCTGTTGCAAGAACATTGGTCTTGCCAAAAGTTTTTAGAATCCCAATTTTCAAAACAGATGATCCAAAAATATTTTCCATTATTGACTTCTTTAGAAAGTCTTTCTAATTGTTTTTCTAAAAAAAATAAAATATATATATATATATATATATATATATATATATATATATATATATATATAATAAAAAACCAAATCCGAAAATATTTTGATTCTTCTTTCAAAAATTGAAAAGAAAATTCAAAATTCAAAAAAAAAACATTTTAGAAGCATTTCTTTTATTAAAGGTAAAATTCCAAAAAATATTTTCTTCTTCTTCTTTAGAATAAAAAAAAGCAAATGAAATTCAAAAATGTATCTTAGAAGTATTTCTTTCAAAAACAAATCAATCAAAAATCCAAAAAATATACTTCATTTCTTCTTTTAAAGTAGTTCTTTCACAAATTCACAAAAAAAAAGGGTTAGTTCATCTACTTATTCCTGGTTGCCCGAACTACGCGGGTTTGATTCTCACCGGATGTGAGATACGTAGGCAACCCTTATCGGGTCCAACCCCCAATTTGCTAAAATAGCCAAAAACAAAAATAAATAAATAAAAAATGTGTCAAAATTTTAATTTGGTCATAAACAAGTCGGGCGGTGTCCAACCTCCCCTTTTGCTAAAAAAACCAAAAACAAAAATAAATAAATAATAATAAAAAAAAAACATGTCAAAATTTCAATTTTGTCATAAAGAAGTCGGGTGATGCTGTTTTATCAAGACATAGCCAAATGTTCCCGAAAGGGACGCCGGAAGGCTCACTTTGCATAAACAGCCACCTTTTGGGTCATGTTTAGGAGTTTGGTCTAGTTGACCCACACAGCCTTAAAAATCTTCGTCCCCGAGGCGCTGAAGGGCCGTGTTTGCAACACCAGGTTTTATTATAATTTTTTTTTTAAAAAAAAAACAAAGAGTCGGCGGTCAGGTGAATACCGTTTGAATTTTGTCATAATAAGCCGAGCCAGCTTCGGCCGCGTCTTAAACCGTTCTTGCCGAAATAGCCTTAGAGTATCTTTCAACTGTCGAAAGGTTGTTTTCGTAAAAGAATGAACAAGTTGGTAAAGTGTCATAAAATAATCCTTCCCGGCATCAAAATTCATGTGAGAATTGGAAGGGGCCACATTTGCAAAAATAACCATTTGGTTAAAATTAGCAAACGAAGGAAGGAAGTTGGCCATTTGTTTTGAAGTTTATAAATCTTTTGACTAGAATATGTGGGTTGTTTGATTTTCGAGTATGTAGGTCATCTTCAAACCTTTGAAACCCAATTTGTTTTAATATGGAAATTGTGAAAAAATGTTTATTATTGTTTATCTTTTATTGGTCCGAACTACGCAAGGTCTGATTCATGCGGGGGCATGATACGTAGTCAATCTCCATAAGATTCGACCACAACAAAAAAATAAGAAAAAAAAATTTTTGAAAAAAGAGAAAAAAAGAGAAAAGAAAAAAAATGAAATGAAAAAATCTAAAGAAAAAGAAAATACAAAATATAATAAAATACAGGGGTTCCCAAAGTACTTCAAAGGGGCAAATAAGCAAGCCGGGATGACGCATGTTGTTTGAAGCAGGGATGACGCATGTTGTTTGAAGCAAGGCATGTTATAAACGGTTAACTGCCTAGGGGCATTGCATCCTCAATGTGTTGTTATCAAATCTGTTAAACTCTAAACGCTAACAAGTTTGTTGTTTTCCGAATCTCAAACAGTTAGTTGTTAAAGAATTCTGGCAACACACCCTTACCAAACTAGATCCAAAGGACCGATAACAACAAGCATGACTACTTCAGAGACTAGTACCGAGGAAGAAAGGCCGATGAGCCAGTTGTTAAAGGAAGCGATGGAAAAGATAGAAAGGGTTGGACTAGAGATGAATGCAATGCAGCTAGCTCTAGCCAAAGCACAAAAGAGCCCTGAGCCACTAGGGCACGTGCCCGAATACCCCCACTCCGGCCCTTCAACAAGCCTCCCAAATCACCGTTGTCTTCAGGAGAGAAGCCCCCATGATTCCCAAGCTCCACCGCCCCATCAACCTCTCCCAATACCAAATGTTCCCACTTTTATGGGACCCACATCAGCCACCCTGCAAAGATCAAACAGCGAGCCATTGCTTCAGGCTCCCGATACGCAATACTATCCCCCTGAGCCTACATCCCATGCCCCCGAACCACATGCCTACAATCCACATTGGGAAGCACCGGCGGAAATTGAAAAGCCGGTTAAAGCCCCAGAACAAGATGAGGTATTGAGGAAATTCAAAAGCCTGGAGCAGTCCTTCAGGAACCTGCACGGATTGGGCAACCAGGTCAGCATGGCCTACAAAGATCTATGCCCTTTCCCCGATGTCCAACTCCCGGCTGGGTTTAAGATGCCTAAGTTTGATTTATATGAAGGGCACGGTGATCCCATGGCACATTTGTGGGGATTCTGTAGCAAAATGAGAGGGGCAGGTGGCAAGGATGAGCTGCTAATAGCTTATTTCGGCCAGAGTCTGAGCGGATCTGCACTAGAATGGTATACCAGGCAGGATTCCAGTAGGTGGTATACTTGGGATGATCTGGCGCAGGCTTTCGTAGGTCATTTCCAGTACAATCTCGAGATAGTCCCGAACCGTCTCACATTGTTGAGGACTGGAAAGAAGCCTGGGGAAAGTTTTCGTGAGTTTGGTTTCCGCTGGAGAGAACAAGCGGCCAGAGTTGATCCTCCCATGAAAGAGGGAGAAATGGTGGACTACTTCTTGCAAACACTTGATCCAACTTACTTTGGTCACTTGGTGACAACGGTTGGGAAATCCTTCAATGAAGTGGTAAAGATAGGGGTCATGATAGAGGAGGGCCTAAGGTCTGACAAAATCCTAAATTACTCAGCGCTCAAGGCGACGACCCAGGCTATTCAGAGCGGCGCGGGAGGTGCGCTCGAGGTCGCATCAGTCGAAGCAGCTACTGGGTCCAAATTCAGAGGTCCTTCCCCTCACTACCAGCTCAGGCCCAGTCATCCAAATTATCCACACACTCCATACAACCTTCCACAACCCTACTACCCACCATCAGATCCACTCTTTTCAGACCATCATGCCCAAGCCTGCCCCCGAGCTCCATATAATCCACCTCAGTATTATCCTCCGAACAAGATCCGGTCGCGGGGTCAACCATCAGGTCACCCCTGTTGGCGAGAGCAAGCACCCAACGACCCTAGAAAACAGGGGCATGGGGGAAAACAAAGGCAAGGAAACAATTTCACGCCAATTGGGGAGTCCTACGCAAGTTTGTTTGAAAAGCTAAAGCTTTCAGGACTGATTGAGCCGCTCCTTGGCTATACTCCAGACCCATATGCAAAAGGATTCGATCCTGCTGTACGATGCATGTATCAGTCTAATGTCCAAGGACATAGCATTGAAGACTGTCGTTCTTTGAAAAAGGAAATAGAAAGAATGATTCAGGAAGGGGCAATTGTGATCGATGACAGTGACAGGGAGCACGCGAATCCTCTTGAGAACTTGTTGACCGATGTTGATGATATTGAAGCTGGTAATGGTCTTGGCAGTATCGATGCAAAGCTCAGTGGATAAGATGCCAGTCTTGATAAAGTGGAAGGACGCTCTGTTCCTTGGTTAACAAGAGAGAAGCTTGTGGTGGCTTATTCTGTTGTCATTTCTGTTGTTCGGATCATTAGGATTGTAATTCGGATTGTTTTGTGTCAATATCTTGCCGCTTATCTTTCCGTTTTGTCGTAGCGGTCTGTTTAAGTTTTGTCAGGGTTGTTTAGGATTTTGTTCTGGTTTGTTTTGTTTTGATTTTCAAACCATTTCGCCGGTAGTCTAATGCAAAATCCGGTCTTCTATTATTTCCAATTTTCTTTTGTTTAGTCCTTTCATCATTTTATTCAACGTCGATTCTAGTGACATGACATGCGCACACAGTTTGGGCCTAATCTTAAAGTTAATCATAAAACCCCGAAAAGATGATCAGACCATTTAAAGGAAATAAGGACGGTTGAGATTATTCAGGACCCGAGTCATGTGGAACTGGGGCAAGTTAAACACAGAGAAAAACCGTTAAAAGTAAGATTCGCGATATTGGCATGAGGGCCATTCAATATAATGAGGGTATCGCCCAACGGTGCTTTAGAAATGACAAAGGAAAAATAAAAGGTTTAATATAATTGTCAAGTCCAGCATCATCGGAAGAGACTATAAATCTATGTTCGATTGTGTTGATTGCACTTGGCATGTTTTGAAGACTGGAATGACGAAGGCATTTTGTTCTGCTACCTAAACACTTTACCCTTCGTTACCCCTTTTGAGCCTTATTTATTTTCTTTCATACCCCTCGTTTGGAATTAGTAGCAGCGAATAGAAAACAAAGCGCGGCAGGTAAACAAAAGAAAGAAAAAAAAAGAAAAAAGGAGAAAGAAAAGAAAACAACAAAACGAAAAAGAAAGAGAGGAAAAGAAAAGAAAAGAAAATTGATAACAAAGAAAAAAGAAAAGAAAATCAAATGAAAAAGAGGAATTGGGAACTACGTTTGACCTGATTCCTCAAAGAGGATACGTAGGCGCTTCACGGCTCGGTCATAGTTTTGAAAGAAAAAATGAAAAAATCAATTAAAATATCCCCAAGCAAGAAACTGGGGCAAAAATTGCGTTTTTTGTAAATAAATCTAATTCCGAAGGTTGTAACTAATAACCCAAAATTAATGTATTTTTGAGCCTTTTATACCCTTTCTTTCTAGCCTATCCAAAACCCACATTACGGTCCAAGAAAGACCTTCTGATCAGTCTTCAAAAGATGCCAAGTCAGACAAATGTTGTCTTACCGGCGAACATGACATTCTGTTCCACAACAGAAAGGACTCTAATCTCCAACAAAAAGAGTCATACCGGCAACACTCCAAATTCCCAGTTGGAAAGTGATACAAATGAGAGAGTCTTATTGGTGAAAACCTTCACAGGCACCATAAGGCGATAAAAGCTGAGAGAAAACCAAAATGAGAGAGGCTTGATAGTGAAAACCCTTCGGGCTACTACAAGTCGAATAAGATTGAGAATCAGATGGGGAATCGCCAATTGAAGATCTTGAAAGATGATTGACGGCGGAGGATAGGCCACATGTGCGTGTCATGACCATTAGAGTTGGTATCTGCATTTGATAGGTTTTTATTTAGTCTCTTTTGTTAAAAGGTCATCTTTTTCCTTTTATCCTTTTATTCTGTTCCCTTTTATCTTTTTTCCTTTCATAGAAAATCCCCAATAGAGTCTGTTTGGTCAGAACAAGTGTGAATTGACTTCAAAATAGGCCATCAGCTTTCCAAAATGAGATCTGACTAGTACATCCAAGTGGTATAGTCAGCAGGGAACAAACGCGAGGCCAGTGTCAAAAAGATATCCCCAGCAAAAGGGAATTGACAGAAGGATTGACAAGCGTCAAGAGGGATACCGTTGCCTTTATCAAAAGTTATAAACCTCAAGGCCAAGGCCCATGAACAAAGCAAGGAAAGCAGTGTGCATGATTTGGGAAAATTCATGCTAGACTAAAAGGTCGGGGAAATGCCAGTTTCCGAGCTATACCACAAAAGAAGAGGGATATCCAGCAGAAAGGAATTGTACCCAGCAAATAAAATCGTCCCCAACAAGTTGTGCAACGCAAAGCAAGGAAGGAAAAAAGGAAAAGCCATCCCAGTAGGAGTATCACAACCAACCACCATGTTTTAAACTAACAAATTTTGTTTGATTTGAAACAGGTAAAGGAAATGGCATTGATGCAGAAACGCATGCCACAAGGGATATTATCAAACTGGGGCAGAAAATTTTTCTTCCATTTAGAAAATTTTCTGGAAGTCGGGTACCCCCAGCTGATAACATTTTACCCCCAACAGGTAAGTAAATAATCCCCACCAAGTTTTCCAGATAAGACATTTTCAAGTCTTAAGGATATATTGGGTTCATCCGCCCGCAAAACAGGATATGTTGGGTTCATCCGCCCTCAAATAGGATATGTTGGGTTCATCCGCCCGCAAAACAGGATATGTTGGGTTCATCCGCCCTCAAATAGGATATGTCGGGTTCATCCGCCCTCAAACAGGATATGTTGGGTTCATCCGCCCTCAAATAGGATATGTTGGGTTCATCCGCCCTCGAATAGGATATTTTGGGTTCATCCGCCCTCAAACAGGATATGTTGGGTTCATCCGCCCTCAAATAGGATATTTTGGGTTCATCCTCCCTCAAACAGGATATGTCGGTTCATCCGCCCTCAAATAGGATATGTTGGGTTCATCCTCTCGCAAAATAGGATATGTCGGGTTCATCCGCCCTCAAATAGGATAGGTTGGGTTCATCCGCCCTCAAATAGGATATGTCGGGTTCATCCGCCCTCAAATAGGATATGTCGGGTTCATCCGCCCTCAAATAGGATATGTCGGGTTCATCCGCCCTCAAATAGGATATGTCGGGTTCATCCGCCCTCAAATAGGATATGTCGGGTTCATCCGCCCTCAAATAGGATATGCTGGGTTCATCCGCCCTCAAATAGGATATGTTGAGTTCATCCGCCCTCAAATAGGATATGTTGGGTTCAGTCTTTATATTTCCAGAGTTGAAGTTGGGAGCCCGCCCATAATAACAGAGGCATACATTTAGTCTTTTTACTTTAAGTGCTGAAATTGGGAGCCCGCCCATAATAATAGAGGAATACATTCAGTCTTTACTTTTAAGTGTTGAAGTTGGGAGCCCGCCCATAACAACAGAGGCATACATTTAGTCTTTTTACTTTTAAGTGTTGAAATTGGGAGCCCACCCATAATAACAGAGGAATACATTCAGTCTTTACTTCTAAGTGTTGAAGTTGGGAGCCCGCCCAGATAACAGAGGCATACATTCAGTCTTTTTATTTCAAGTGTTGAAGTTGGGAGCCCGCCCATAACAACAGAGGCATACATTTAGTCTTTTTACTTTTAAGTGTTGAAATTGGGAGCCCGCCCATAATAACAGAGGAATACATTCAGTCTTTACTTCTAAGTGTTGAAGTTGGGAGCTCGCCCAGATAACAGAGGCATACATTCAGTCTTTTTATTTCAAGTGTTGAAGTTGGGAGCCCGCCCATAACAACAGAGGCATACATTTAGTCTTTTTACTTTTAGGTGTTGAAATTGGGAGCCCGCCCATAATAATAGAGGAATACATTCAGTCTTTACTTCTAAGTGTTGAAGTTGGGAGCCCGCCCAGATAACAGAGGCATACATTCAGTCTTTTTATTTCAAGTGTTGAAGTTGGGAGCCCGCCCATAACAACAGAGGCATACATTTAGTCTTTTTACTTTTAAGTGTTGAAATTGGGAGCCCGCCCATAATAACAGAGGAATACATTCAGTCTTTACTTTTAAGTGTTGAAGTTGGGAGCCCGCCCAGATAACAGAGGCATACATTCAGTCTTTTTATTTCAAGTGTTGAAATTGGGAGCCCGCCCAGATAATAGAGGCATACATTCAGTCTTTACTTTTAAGTGTTGAGGTTGGGAGCCTGCCCAGATAACAGAGACATACATTCAGTCTTTACATTTCAAGTATTGAAGTTGGGAGCCCGCCCAGATAACAGAGGCATACATTCCACGTCTTTACCCATAGGAGATGTATTTCCTCCTAAAGTTTATTTTACCCATAGGAGATGCATTTCCTCCTAAAGTTAAGTTTTACCAATAGGAGACGCACTTCCTAGATCCATTTCACCAATAGGAGACGCACATCCTAAGAATAGTTTCATCAATAGGAGACGCACATCCTAAGATAAGTTTCACCAGTAGGAGACGCACTTCCTAAGTTAGTTTCACCAGTAGGAGACGCACATCCTAAGTTAGTTTCACTAGTAGGAGACGCACATCCTAAGTTAGTTTCACCAGTAGGAGACGCACATCCTAAGTTAGTTTCACCAAGAGGAGACGCACATCCTAAGTTAATTTCACCAGTAGGAGACGCACATCCTAAGTTAGTTTCACCAAGAGGAGACGCACATCCTAGGTTAGTTTCACCAATAGGAGACGCACATCCTAAGTTAGTTTCACCAAGAGGAGACGCACATCCTAAGTTAGTTTCACCAGTAGAAGACGCACATCCTAAGGAGACGCACGTCCTAAGAATAGTTTCACCAGTAGGAGACGCACTTCCTAAGCCAAGTTTCATCAATAGGAGACGCACTTCCTAAGATAAGTTCTGCCAGTAGGAGACGCACTTCCTAAGTTAACTTTACCAATAGGAGACGCACTTCCTAAAAAATAATTTCACCAATAGGAGACGCACTTCCTAAGATAAGTTTTACCATAGGAGACGCACATCCTAAGAATAGTTGTACCAATAGGAGACGCACTTCCTAAATTCAGTTTTACTATAAGAGACGCACTTCCTAAGTTCAGTTTATCATAGGAGACGCACTTCCTAAGTTCAGTTCTACCAATAGGAGACGCACTTCCTAAGATAAGTTTCACCAAGAGGAGACGCACATCCTAAGTTTAGTTTCACCAATAGGAGACGCACTTCCTAAGGAGACGCACATCCTAAGTTAAATTTCACCAATAGGAGACGCACTTCCTAAGTAAGTTTTACCGATAGGAGACGCACTTCCTAAGGACAGTTTTTCCCAATAGGAGACGCACTTCCTAAGTTTATTGTATCCAATAGGAGATGCACTTCCTTAAGTTTAGTTTTGCCCATAGGAGACGCACTTCCTAAGTTTACTTTTACCCCATAGGAGACGCACTTCCTAAATTAAGATTTCACGCATAGGAAACGCACTTCCTAAATTAAGATTTCATTCATAGGAGACGCACTTCCTAGTTCAAAATCATTAAGGTTTCGCCCATAGGAGACGCACTTCCTAAGACTATTTTACCCCTAGGAGACGCACTTCCTAAGTTTAATTCCATGCACAGGAAACGCACTTCCTGAATTAAGTTTTCATTATTAGGAGACACACTTCCTAGTCTGGTTCGCTCAGGTTATACTTTTGCTTTAGGAGACGCACTCCCTAGTTTGGCTTTTAGATTATATTTTATTTCAGGAGACGTACTTCCGGAATCGATATTTCTCCCTTAGGAGATGCACTTCTTAGTCTGATTCATTTTAAGTTCGACCATAGGAGACACAATTCCTAGTCCAGTTTTTGAAGTTTACCCGTAGGAGACGCACTTCCTAATCGAGGTCTTTCAAGTTTTTTAGGAGACACACTTCCTAAATCGAAATTTTATTCATAGGAGACGCACTTCCTAGTTCTAGTCACTGAGGTTTTCACCCTTAGGAGACGCGCTTCCTAGTTTAGCTCATTCCGATTCAACCATAGAAGACGCACTTTCTAGTTTGAGTCATTGAGGTTTTTATTTTTAGCAGACACATTGGCTAGCAAGAATTTTGGTTTTACTCAGAGGAGATGCACATCCTAGCCTAGTCTTTAGTTTACTCTCATTATTGCATCAGTAGTGTAAGTGAGTTACAATTTTGCTAACGACTCACAAATCTTCCCAGTACAAACTGGGTTAGGAAATTTTGTTTGTTTTGATCGTCAGGGACCCGCCTGTAGAACGGAGGTTGTTGCGTGTCGAAGATAGAAGAAGTCAGGAGTCCGCCTGTAGAACGGAGAAACATTTTTCAAGATCAAGCAGTGACCCACTGAAAAGCAGAAGGTTACAACAAAAATCCCCAGCACTCAACCCAAGATAGAAGCAACAAGAAGCTCGCCCCAAGAATGCAAGTCAACAGTCTGGGATGATCAACAGAAGCTGGTCACCAAAAAAAAAAGAAAAAAACAAGAGAAAAAAAAGAGAAAAAACAAAAAGAAAAGAAAAAGAAAGAACCCAAATTACGGAAGTGGAGAACAGATGTGGTTTGCTCAAGAACTAACACCTACAACTAGCAAGTATAAAGGTTCAAATCCAAAGTCTGTATGAAGCACCATTCAAGACTCAAGATCAAGTTTCAGAAGACTTAGAGATAGGAATCCTTGTAACTAGTAGCGGATAGGCTTAGTTAGTCTTTTTCAGTTTTCATTTTTTGTTGTAATGACAGGACCACAGACCGGAACCTCAACGGAATGGCACCTCGATCGGCTCTCCACCTCGGTGCACTCTACCATCTCTCTCTCATTCCCGAACTACACGTGGCCTGATTCCTATATAACCAAGGATATGTAGGTAGCTCAGATTATAGGGCTCGGTCACATTCCCTCCCTTTCCTTAGTGTAGTCCGTCCAAGTAATGGTCGGGTCAAAAACACGTCTAGTCGTTCTTTGTCGGAAAACTCTTCGTGTTTCCAGTCAAAGAGGGGCAGCTGTAAGCACGTGATTTTTGACCCTCCCCGGGAATTTTTACGTTCTTAAGCTTAAATACTTAATTTAGGACTAATATAGCTATTTTGACTATTTTTACTTTATTTTTCTCGCAAAAGAAAAAATTACAAAAAATATATATATAAATTTTAGTTTATGTATCCCTCATAAACTTGAAAAAATCAAAAAATTGCACTTTATTTTTGTACTTTATATAATTTCGAAAATTACAAAAAAAACATAATTCTATTAAGGTTTTGTAGTCATTTTAATTTGGAAAAAATGCAAAAATATTACTTTATATTTTATCTTTATATAAAAACGAAAATTACAAAAAAATAGTTTTATTAATATTTTGTAGCTATTTTAAATCTTGAAAAATATTAAGAAAATAATAATATAGTTTTGTTTTAAATAATTAGTCTTATTTTAGTAGCTATTTTGCTTATATAGGACTAGTTAAGCAACGTCGTGTTCCTATTTCTCGGGTCCGGGCAAAAGAATAATATTCGGGTTCAAACTACCCGGTTTTAGGCCTAATTTCGGACCTAGCCCATAATAAACCGTGTCCAGGACACATGGGGAACCCCACCACGCGTGGGGGACACAAACCTTGAACCCCACCACGCGTGGGGCTCATTTTTCTGGGCATTGTGTATCAAATACACGGACAAGGGCCAAAGCATGGGGGGACTTTGATTTTTTGAAAACAGGTACTGTAGATCTTCTTCTTCCTAAAGAAGAAGAAGAAAACCTACTGAAGACGACGACCAAACCCTACTTCCCCCACGACCAAACCCTACTTCCCCCACGTCCAAACCCACCAGCAACCATCGTCGTCCCTGCCCCCTACTCCCTTGTGACCCACCAGTCCAAAACACCACCATCAAACCACCCCGTCACCTCCACGCCATAACCACCACCCAAACCAGCGGAACTCCCCTATCGACCGCCTGTTCCGACGACCTCCTACTTCATCTTCCTCGCAGCCTCAACCGACTCCCTCACGTCGTCACTGCCCAAGCAGTCCACCGCGACCACGACCAACGACAACAACCCATCAGTCGAAAACCACTGTCCAAATAGGCTCCTCACCCTCCTCGTCAACTAAACCACCCACCAGCTCCCTCTCCGTCCCACGATCATCATCGCAACCTTAGCTCCCCTACCCATGACCAACCTGAACCACTGCCCAACACCACCTTCCCGACAGCCCGTCGCAACCAACTCCTACCTCCGTCGACCACCGGCAGAATCGACAAAGCCCACGACCACTCCTTCTCCTCCAATCTCCATCGACACCGTCCAAACACCACTGCTTCAGCTGTACTGTCCAAACACAATAACCAATCAGCCATGTTATCGTTGTTCTTTCACTGTCGTCGTGCAGTCCGTTGAGGTCGTCTTTGTTCGTCGAGGTCCGGCGCGTCGAGTTTGTTCGTTGAAGTCGATGTTGAGGTTTGGTCCATGGCTCTATGCGTTTCTGTTTATTCAGGTTAGTAAACCTCGATGTATTGGATAAAGAAATTTTACGTTCAATGTCCGAAGATGCAATATATCAATTGATATGATAATTTTCTGCTTATGTTTCACCGTATGCATTTTAGTTCATTTTTGTGTTATGTTATTATTATTTACTTGATGTCATTTGATTTAGTTGTATTAGTTGTTCTATGACACAAGTTTGACGTTAATCTGTTCGTCCTTTCCTTTGCTTAGGTCATTCGGACAAAATTATTATTAGTACATGCTCTTACTACGCCCGAAACGCTCGTTCACTAACTCATTTTATTAATTTTTTTTGACAAGTTATGAGATTTTAGTTGTAAAAAGTTGCAAGGTTTAGTATTGTTAAAGGCGTAAAAATGGCATCCTTTTAAAAAATAAAAAAGTAAATAAAAACAAACAAATAAATAAACAAAAAAAAAACGAGAATAGCTTCGCCAAAAAATAAAAATGTACAGATTGCGGAGCCCTCACAAAATATATGTATTAAACACTTAGATTCCGGGACGGGCCGTTTAGCAAAATTCACGGCCCTACCCAATATAATAATGCGCTAGTTGCTTTAGGCGCGCCTTTAATAATGTTATCTCCCTAAACTAGGGTGCACATTTATGTAACCCAAATCCAAATCTCAATGAAATCGAAATGTGTCTCTAATCACGGGTACATTGACTGTGACATGGTATGAGATGCATTTCCATGACGTTGCAAATTCCTTTTTTTTAATAATGAATGAGACGAGCCTCGCCAAATAAAAATGCAAATTGCGGGGCCTTCAATAATTAGTCATAATAAATACTTAGAATTTGGGATAGACCGTTTAATGAATTTCACTGCCTTCCCTAAAGATAATAACGCGTTAGCCTCTTTAGACAAGATTTAATTAAATTACTTTCTTAAACTCGGGTGTGCATTTCATGCGACCCAAATCCAAATCCTAAAACATCAAATAAAATATGTTTCGGATTGTGGTTGCATTTCATGTGACACAGTCCAAAGATATGTTTTAAGCGATGTTCATATTCCTAAAAAATAATAATAATAAAGCAGTAAAAGATAAAATTTGCACATGGTTCATAATTGTATTTAAAATTAGATAAATAAGCCGAATATAACAGTTGAGCGACCGTGCTAGAACCACGAAACTCGGGAATGCCTAACACCTTCTCCCGGGTTAACAGAATTCCTTATCCGGATTTCTGGTACGCAGACTGTAATATGGAGTCATTTTTTCCTCGATTCGGGATTAAAATTGGTGACTTGGGACACCTTAAATCTCCCAAGTGGCGACTCTGAAACAAATAAACCAATCCTGTTTCGATTGTCCTTTAATTGGAAAAAACTCCCTTGCACCCCTTCGGGTGCGGAAAAAGGAGGTGTGACAAGCTACATTTATACTCAACTCGAGATTTAATGATATTTATAATGCTGTTGAGTGGAGCACTATTGTTTTACTGATGCCCAAGAGGCTTATGATTATTTTCTGGACTGATTGAGGCCGAGGGCGATACGTGAGGATATGTTGAGTGATATGAGAAGGCTTTTAGGCCTCGAGTGTTATATGAGGAGGCTTTCAAGCCTCGTGTGTGATGTGTGAAGGCTTTCAAGCCTATTGATATTGCGCTTGGGCTGTAGGAGCCCCTCTGGAGTCTGTACACACCCCCAGTGAGCGCAGGGTACCCAGGTGAGTTAGGAGTGGGCCCGAGAGGCCGTTGCTTGTGTGTGGTGAGTTGGGAGTGAGCCCGAGGGGCTGATGTTGTGTGCTGGCGAGTTGGGAGTGAGCCCGAGGGGCTAATGTTGTGTGCTGGTAAGTTGGGAGTGAGCCCGAGGGCCTGATACTATACTGAGATTTACATATTGAGCCCGAGGGGCAAGCCTTTGATTTATCCTTACTGTGGAAATTAATTGGCTTCACTGTTTTAAAAGAAGAATTATCTGATACTCACTGTTTTACTGTATAACTGATTTTACTGCTTGGGATAGCGCTATATTGTGCCGTTATGAGATTTCATGTTTTGAGTCGTTATTTATTTTTATTACTCACTGGGTCGGAGTACTCACATTACTCTCTGCACCATGTGTGCAGATACAGGCAGAGCTGAGTTCGCTCCTGAGCGCTGATTCTTTCCAGACCAGGCTGTGACTAGGAGTAACGAGGTAGTTGTTGACGTCCGCAGCCCCGTTTTCTCCCTTATCTTTGTTATTTATGATAATTCCAGATTTTGTAAAATATTAGTAAACTCTGTAGTAGCTCATGACTCGTGACACCTCGATTTCGGGCTGAGTTGGGATGGTTTTCCTTGTTCTATCACGTTTATTTCGCATTTAAGATTATATTGCCCATGATTAGACTTATTCCTGCTAAGTAATTATAAAGAGATGTACTGTTTTGTTGATTGGCTGGCTTGTCCTCACGAGAGGCGCCATCACGACCGGGTTGGGATTTTGGGTCGTGACAAGTTGGTATCAGAGCCTAGGTTACTAGGTCTCGCGAGTCATGAGAAGGTTTAGTAGAGTCTCGCGGATCGGTACAGAGACGTCTGTATTTATCCTCGAGAGGCTGCAGAACCTTTAGGAAAAACTTCATATTCTTGAATTCTTATCGTGCGTCCTTGATTCAGCTTGAAAAAGTAACTTTTACAATTCCTTCCACGTATTCGTATGCGCGAACGAATGCTCAGTATTAGATGTGCCTTGATGGCTTGTAATTCCCCGATCGAAGGGCGAGACGTGGTCGTTTTGAGTTTGATGTTAGGCCAGTCTAGAGGACTTGAGGCCGGATCAGTGCCAATGGCTTTAGCACCAAGGTGCTTATTGTGTGAGCAAGTATTTTGAACTTATATGTTCGGTATTGCCTCTATTAGTGGGAATCATGGCTGGATAGCTACGTGAGGAGTATGATAGTACTGCGATATGTATCTATATGACTTGGAAGTGACGAGTGAAGGTCTACTAGATGATAGATGAACTATTGAGTGTATGATTTCCATTGTGATAGGATGTGTAGTCCCAAGTTATGGGTGCGTGAAGGATCTTTTTATGTCTCCTATTTGAAGTGAAGTAAATTTCATGTTACGGTATGAGTTTAGACTCAGGAAGATTAAGTGATGGTGTAATGTGTATGGCAGTGGAAGGTATACAAAAATATTAACTAAAGGTAAAGCTAGTGGGTAATTGGCTTATGAGGGGAAGCTATTTGTCATACTAGTTAGATAAGTCTTGGGAGCTGAGATCGCTTCTGTAAATGTATTATGACGAAATCATTAAGTCAAGGAGACCACCTTGAAGGTCTAAAACATTAAAGAAAGAATATGTTCTTACTCGGTTGAATAGCCCAATAATGGAGGATTGAAAGGTATTTTCTATGTGTTATGATTCAAATAGGTGCAACATATGTCCATGTATCAATTTTGATAGTATAATACATGTAATATTGATATTAATGTAATTGATATACATTGTGATGCTTTGTCAAGTTGTGAATGTGTTGTTAGGATGGTTTTGGTGATTCTCTAGCAGGTGGATAGGCCCAATTACAAAGGAGACTCTACCGAATTTTTTGAAAAATTTGGGACTTAGTAAAAATTTGGTTCCCTAGAGAGTAGGTTTAACTATTATGTGAGTGAATGCAAGAAAACGCGGAAGAGTTAAAATTTCAGATGAATTGTGTTTCCACAAGCTTATGAAGGAGTGAGTTTAATCTCACTATGGTATTATCTCAGTTTGTCACACAGATGCCTCTGTCTTATTTGATCTGGGATCCACCTATTCTTACGTGTCTTCATATTTTGCCCGTCATTTGAGTATGCCCCGGGAGTCTCTTACTTTACCTGTTCATGTGTCTACTCCGGTGGGCGATACTATTGTTGTGGACCGTGTGTATCGGTCATGTGCTGTGATTATTGGGGGTCTGGAGACCCGAGTTGATCTACTGCTGTTGAGCATGGTAGATTTTGATATTATTCTGGGCATGGATTGGTTATCTCCATATCATGCTATTCTAGACTGTCATGCTAAGATAGTTACTTTGGCTATTCCGGGTGTTCCCAGGATCGAGTGGCGTGGCATGACTGATTATGTCTCTAGCAGAGTAATCTCTTTCTTGAAAGCCCAGTGTATGGTTGGGAAGGGTTATCTATCATATCTGGCTTTTGTGCGGGATGTTGGAGCTGAGACTCCTAGTATTGATTCTGTCCCAGTTGTGAGGGACTTTCCTGATGTATTTCCTGCAGACCTGCCGGGCATGCCGTCAGACAGGGATATTGATTTTGGCATTGACTTAGTGCCGGGCACTCAGCCCATTTCTATTCCGCCATATCGTATGGCACCAGCAGAGTTGAAAGAATTGAAGGAGCAGCTTCAGGAACTCCTAGATAAGGGGTTCATTCGGCCTAGCGTGTGCCCGTGAGGTGCACCTATTTTATTTGTGAAGAAGAAAGATGGCACAATGAGAATGAGCATTGATTATAGGCAGTTGAATAAGGTAACAGTGAAGAACAAGTATCCTTTGTCTCGCATTGATGACTTATTTGATCAGCTTCAGGGAGCGAGGGTATTTTCTAAGATTGATCTCCGTTCGGGCTATCACCAGTTGAAAATCAGGAAGTCGGATATTCCCAAGACTGCTTTCAGGACTAGATATGGTCACTATGAATTTTTAGTTATGTCTTTCGGGCTGACCAATGCCCGAGCAGCGTTCATGCATTTGATGAACAGTGTATTTCAGCCTTATCTGGATGCATTTGTTATTGTAGTCATTGATGATATTCTGGTGTACTCGTGTAGCCAGGAGGAGCATGCCCAGCATTTGCATGTAGTGTTGCAGAGATTGAGAGAAGAGAAGCTTTATGCAAAATTCTCCAAATGTGAATTTTGGCTAAGTTCTGTGGCATTTTTGGGACACATAGTGTCCAGCGAGGGTATACAGGTTGATCCAAGGAAGATAGAAGCAGTGCAGAGTTGGTCTAGACCATCCTCAGTCACAGAGATTCGGAGTTTTCTTGGGCTAGCAGGCTATTATCGCCGATTTGTTCAGGGGTTTTCTTCTATTGCATCATCTTTGACCAAGTTGACTCAGAAAGGTACCCCATTTGTATGGTCCGGCGAGTATGAGAAGAGCTTTCAGAAGCTCAAGGCACTTGTGACCACAGCTCCAGTGTTGGTGTTACCATCAGCTACAGGTTCATACGCAGTATATTGTGATGCTTCCAGAGTTGGGATTGGTTGTGTGCTAATGCAGGAGGGGAGAGTTATTGCTTATGCTTCTCGTCAGTTGAAGCCCCATGAGAAGAACTACCTTATTCATGATTTGGAGTCGGCTGCTATAGTTCATGCCTTAAAATTTTGGAGGCACTATTTATATGGCGTATCTTGCGAGGTATTCACTGATCATCGCAGTCTTCAACATTTATTTAAACAAAAAGATCTTAATTTGAGGCAGCGGAGATGGCTTGAGTTACTTAAAGACTATGATATTACCATTCTATATCATCCGGGAAAGGCCAATGTAGTGGCCGATGCGTTAAGCCGAAAGGCGGTCAGTATGGGGAGTTTGGCTTACATCCCAGTTGGGGAGAGGCCTCTTGCAGTTGATGTTCAGACCTTGGCCAATCAGTTGGTGCGGTTAGATATTTCTGAGCCTAGCCGGGTATTGGCTAGTGTGGTTTCTCGATCTTCCTTATATGATCGCATCAGAGAGCACCAGTATGATGATCCGCATTTGCTTGTCCTTAAGGACAGAGTTCAGCATGATAATGCCAAAGATGTGACTATAGGTGATGATGGCGTATTGAGGATGCAGGGCCGTATTTGTGTGCCCGATGTTGATGGGCTTAGAGATTTGATTCTTGAGGAGGCCCACAGTTCGCGGTATTCCATCCATCCGGGTGCTGCGAAGATGTATCAGGACTTGAGATAGCATTACTGGTGGAGGAGAATGAGGAAAGACATTGTGGGATATGTGGCTCGGTGTTTCAACTGTCAGCAGGTGAAATATGAGCATCAGAGACCGGGCGGTTTGCTTCAGCAGATGATTATTCCTGAGTGGAAATGAGAGAGAGTTACTATGGATTTCGTGAGTGGCCTTCCTCGGACTTTGAAGAATTTTGATTCGATTTGGGTCGTTGTGGATAGGCGGACCAAGTCAGCGCATTTCATTCCGGTGTGTACCACATATTCTGCGGAGCGGCTGGCTAGGATCTTTATTCAGGAGATTGTGCGGTTGCATGGTGTTCCAGTTACTATTATTTCGGATAGAGGTACTCAGTTCACTTCTCAGTTTTGGAGGACTTTTCAGCACGAGTTGGGCACTCAGGTGGAGTTGAGTTCAACATTTCATCCTCAGACGGACAGACAGTCCGAGCGTACTATTCAGATATTGGAGGATATGTTGCATGCCTGCGTGATTGATTTTGGAGGTTATTGGGTTGAATTTTTACCACTTGCAGAGTTTGCCTACAACAACAGCTATCAGTCCAGTATTCAGATGGCACCGTATGAGGCCTTATATGGGAGGCGGTGTAGAACTCCAGTGGGTTGGTTTGAGCCCGGTGAGGCTGGGTTGTTGGGGACAGATTTGGTCCAGGATGCCTTAGAAAAGGTGAAGGTGATTCAAGAAAGACTTCGCACAGCTCAGTCGCGTCAGAAGAGTTATGCGGACCGGAAGGTCCGAGATGTGTCATTTATGGAGGGCGAGAAGGTTTTGCTGAAGGTTTCACTGATGAAGGGTGTTATGAGGTTCGAAAAGAAAGGGAAGTTGAGTCCGCAGTTTATTGGACCATTTGAGGTATTAGGAGGATTGGAGAGGTGGCTTACGAGCTTGCTTTGCCGCCTAGATTGTCGGGTGTTCATCCGGTATTCCATGTGTCCATGCTCTGGAAGTACATTGGGGACCCGTCTCATATTTTAGATTTCAGTACAATACAGTTAGATGAAAATTTGACTTATAATGTGGAGCCAGTGGCTATTTTGAGTCGACAGGTTCAAAAATTGAGATCAAAAGATATAGCACCAGTGAAAGTACAGTGGAGAGGTCGGCCCGTGGAAGAGGCTACTTGGGAGACCGAGCAGGAGACGCGGAGTAGGTACCCGCACCTATTTGAAACTCCAGGTATGTTTCTTAACTCGCTCGAGGATGAGCATTTGTTTTAATTAGGGAGAATGTAACGACCCGAATCGTCGTTTCCTGTATTTTCGTCCCGTATTCCCCGTTAAATGCTTATTCATGTTTCAATATGTGTACTTGGTGAATTTGAGTCAATTCGGATCGAGTTTGGTATGAAATGGGACAATTAGTCTCTTTAAGGAAGAATTAGTTTGGAAAAGTCAATCAGACGTTGACTTGTGAGTTAGAGGTCTCGGAATTTAATTCCGATGATTCGGTTAGTTTCGGGGGATGATTTAAGGCCTAGGAGCGCAATCAAAATTAATTTTGGAGGTCCGGTGAAGAAATTAGCTCATTTTGGCGAAGTTAGTATTTTGGCGATTTCCGGTTGATAGGTGAAATTTTGATCCGACAGTCGGAATGGAATTCCGAGAATTTCGTAGCTTCGTTATATCATTTTGGACTTGTGTGTAAAATTTGAAGTCAATCGGACTTCATTTGATAGGTTTCGGCATCGGAAACTTTTGAAGTTGGAAAAATTTCATAATAGACGAAAGTTGTAAATGAGTGCACGTAAGACCTCACTTTGGACGCTCATATATCCCGTTATATAAGGAGTTGTGTGACCCACAACCTATCAAATTAAATCCCTTTGAGTCTAGTTTCCAAACCAACAAACCGTTTGTCATATGGAGGTGTATACAGAAAGTTATGACCATTTTACTGGGCATGTGTCACTAGCGCGCCGAGATGCGCGCCCAAGACAAAACACTGGGCAAACTAGCGCGCCCAGATGCGCGGCCGCGCTAGTAGCAGGCCCATAAATACCCCAAGACCAGGAATAGAGAGTTCCCAAGCCATTTTTGGAACAAGGGCTTGCTCTCTCAAGGGGATTTCGTCCCACTCTTCATTTCTATGATCCAAGGTAAGATTTTGGGAGTACTTTGAGTTGATTACTACTCCTAAACACTTATATTAACATGGATTGATCTTGAAAATCCTTAGATTTTCAAGAAATTCCTTCAAGAACTCAAAGAAGGGTTTTGCAAGATTTCTTCCAAAAGGTAAATCCTACACCTTAGACTCACATATATGAATATATTATGGGAATATGAGTATGAATCAAGTATTACAACTTATTGTATGGTGGTTGGAAGCCATAAATTTCCAATTTAAATACATGAACATGGTAGGGATTTAAAGGTGTTTATTTGATGGAATTTTTGTTGGTTTGGGTGTGAATGGTTGATCACACATGTGATGTTAGGAGTATAAATTGTTAAAGAATAATAGTGGGATGAATTGTTGGTTAATGGTGATAGTTGGAGGAACCAATGCTATAGTTAAGAGGTGTAAATATTTATGCCTACAAGATGTTTGATAATATGCCTAAATGGCATAATTTATGGGATCTAGTACTAATATTGGCCCTATTGAGTGTTGTATTGTAGATTGAAGTTACATAACTGTATGGGATCATTATAGTATCATTAAGGGGCGAATTTCAGATATGTATGATTAAAACCCCGTCTTTTAGAAATCGAACTTCATTGATGTTTGTGTGATTTTTGGCAGATTCGTCACACGAGGAGGCCAATTTGAGAGGCAAGGGCATAGCGAGCTAGAGGTGAGTAATGATTTTAAATGATGCACTGAAGGTTTGAAACCCCGGATTGCACAACATACTGCTATGTTGAGATGAGACACGCATTGTATGACGAGCGCGGGGTCATTTACTATTGGGGATTGTGACTTGGTTCATCCCAGTTGATATTTTTACTGCGTAATTGATAAAGATTTATTGTTTTTCACTATGATTGGGCTTATTGCCATATTTGGGCTTCGTGCCAATTATCTGAAATCTTTTGTGAATTTACATCACTATTTTCCTCACGAATTGAAATATTATTTGAACTAAGTCCAATTGAATTATATTATTTTGTGAACTCAGCTACATTTATACTCAACTCGAGATTTAATGGTATTTATAATGCTGTTGAGCTGAGCACTATTGTTTTACTGATGCCCAAGAGGCTTATGATTATTTTCTGGACTGATTGATGCCGAGGGCCATACGTGAGGATATGTTGAGTGATATGAGGAGACTTTCAGGCCTCGAGTGTTATATGAGGAGGCTTTCAAGCCTCGTGTGTGATGTGTGAAGGCTTTCAGGCCTATTGATATTGCGCTTGGGCTGTAGGAGCCCTTCCGGGTCTGTACACACCCCCAGTGAGTGCAGGGTACCCAAGTGAGTTGGGAGTGGGCCCGAGAGGCCATTGATTGTGTGTGGTAAGTTGGGAGTGAGCCCGAGGGGCTGATGTTGTGTGCTGGTGAGTTGGGAGTGAGCCCGAGGGGCTGATACTATACTGAGATTTATATATTGAGCCCGAGGGGCAAGCCTTTGATTTATACTTACTGTGGAAATTAATTGGCTTCACTGTTTTAAAAGAAGAATTATCTGATACTCACTGTTTTACTGTATAACTGATTTTACTGCTTGGGATAGCGCTATATTGTGCCGTTATGAGATTTCATGTTTTTAGTCGTTATTTATTTTTATTACTCACTGGGTCGGAGTACTCACATTACTCTCTACACCATGTGTGCAGACACAGGCAGAGCTGAGTTCGCTCCTGAGCGTTGATTCTTTCCAGACCAGGCGGTGACTAGGAGTAACGAGGTAGCTGTTGACGTCCGCAGCCCCATTTTCTCCCTTATCTTTGTTATTTATGATAATTCCAGACTTTGTAAAATATTAGTAAACTCTGTAGTAGCTCATGACTCGTGACACCCCGATTTCGGGCTGAGTTGGGATGGTTTTCCTTGTTCTATCAGGTTTATTTCGCATTTAAGATTATATTGCCCATGATTTAGACTTATTCCTGCTAAGTAATTATAAAGAGATGTACTGTTTTGTTGATTGGCTGGCCTTATCCTCACGAGAGGCGCCATCACGACCGGGTTGGGATTTTGGGTCGTGACGAAAGTCAATCCCTAATGCAACCCATCTCCACTGGGAAATGATCCGAGTCTCCTCTCGCAGTCCTCACCCGATTCTTCGCTCACTTGTACATGTCCTTAGTCACCCTAATGTACGCTACTGTGAAACTGCTAGCCTTCATACATCTCCATAGGATCTCTCTCGTGACTTTATCATAAGCTTTCTCTATGTCTATGAATACCATATGCAAGTCCTTCTTCCTCTCCATGTACTGCTTCACCAACCTCCTCACAAGGTGAATGGCTTCTGTAGTAGACCATGCCGGCATGAATCCAAATTGGTTCTCGGAAATAGTAACACTACATTGCACCCTCCTCTACACCACCCTCTCCCAAATTTTCATGGTATGACTCAACAGCTTGATATTCCTATAGTTGTTGTAGTCCTGGATATCACCTTTGTTTTTATACAACAGGATCATCAGACTCCACCGCCAATCTTCTGGCATCTTTTTCGTCATGAAAATGACATTAAACAACCCAATAAGTCACTCCAAGCCTGCCTGGCCCACTTCTTTCTAAAATTCCACTGGGATCTCGTCAGGCCTAGTTGCTTTATCCCTGCTCATCTTCCGTATTGCCTCCCAACCTCCTCTCTCCTAATACACCTACAAAACCCAAAATCCCTCTGACTCCCTGAGTTTTCCAACTCACCTAGCACGATGTTCTTGTCCCCTCCCTCGTTCAAGAGTCTATAGAAGTACTCCTGCCATCTACGCATAGATACACGCCTCTTCCAACAGAATCTTACCATCTTCATCTTTGATGCACCGCACTTGGTCCAGGTCCCGAGCCTTCCTCTCGTAATCTTGGCTAACCTGTACAACTTCCTGTCGCCTTCTTTGCCCCAAAGATCCTCATACAATCGCTCAAAAGCTGCAATCTTAACTACTGTGACTGCCAAATTTGCCTATTTCCTTGCCTTTTTATAACACTCCCTACACGTCCTCTTCACCTCCTCATCGGTGCTCCCCATAGCTTCAGGTATGTCGCTTTCTTAGCTTCCACTTTTTCTTGTACCTCCTCATTCTACCACCAATCTCCTTTGTGGCCTCCCGAATAACCCTTTGTTAATACAAAGTTCCAAATGGTCAATTATATTGTTAAACGGAATATCATGAAACAATGAGGTTAAAACGGAACATAAGGTAAGAACATGAAACAAAGACAGAAGTTGTAAGAGCATTAATTTTACCATTTTGACAAGGGAATGGGTAGCTAAGTGGTAAATACCCTCCACCTCTAACAATATAATTGACAACGTTGGGACTGCTAACAGCGAATTCGAAATAGCATAATCGAATTTTATACATGTGTGAAAAACATATATGGATAGAATTAAATATACTTCCTCCGTTCTAGTTTATGTGAACATATTTCCTTTTTGGTCCGTTCCAAAAAAAATGACCCCTTTCTAAATTTGGAAACAATTTAGTTTAAACTTTCAATTCTATCCTTAATGAGAAGCTTTTATAACCACACAGATACTCTGAGATGTTTACCACCACAAGTTTCAAAAGAATTATAGCCATACAACTATTTTGACTTGTTTAGGACTACAAATTCCAAAAAATTTCATTTCTTTCTTAAACTCTGTATCCAATCAAAAATCTTCACATAAATTGGAACAGAAGGAGTATTATGTATTAAGAATCCACACTCTCAATTAAAATCCATGACTTCTAAAGTTTGGATCTGCCACTAAGTAGCCAAACGAAAATAAAAATAAAAAACAATGTTAGGCTTTCGAGTAAAGACGTTTGGGGTTAGAGTTTAGTGTAAAAACTCTAATCGCATCAGCTATCTGTACCAAATCATTAGATGAATAATTGTCTATCATATAGTCAGACCTCTCTATAACAGTATTCCTATATAACAACACTTTACTATAGAAGTCAAGCTTTTCCGGAATCAATTTTCATGTTATGTTATAATATATATTCTCTATAATAGCACTTAATATTTGGAACAAACAAGGATGTTATAGTGAGATTTGACTGTATAATATATTTATCAGTCAACTTAGATTAAGTGATATGCATACTCACTTTATTTTTAACTAATAAGATAAACTAGTATTAGCACCCGCGCGATTCACGGATAATTAAAAAGAACGATCTACATCGTAAAGTTTAATATGTTAGTGTTAATACAATCTTTATAACCAAATATTAAAAATATTTTAAGGCTCCAGTAAAACTTTCATTCCATCTCCTAATAAATGTTCCATAAAATAATGATACTATACAATTTGTTTGATATGAATATTCTATGAAAACTAATGATGCTATACAATTTGCTTAATATGAAGCATGTGCTTAAGGGAATATTTTTGTAGCAAATGCTCATGATATATTGCAGTGCATTTTCCGAAAGTTGTCCTCTATATTGAGGCAATGATGAAGGAACATGAATTATGTCAAACATTAGCTTATTCAGAATCAAAATGTATGCGCCAATGCATATGCAAAAACTGATTTCCTGCTAAGACTCTCTCTTTATTATTGTCTGGCATTTGTGGTAATTGAAACTTTTTACTCTTTTTACCATTCCACAGGCTTTGTCTATTAGCCTAACACTGTCTAAAGCCAAAGTTGAGGCAGAAAAGGAACAGGTCAACTGCGGAGAGCTGATAAATTCAGCTATTCAAACCATAGATGAAACCGGTGGAAGGGTTGATTATGTTGAGGTGAGAACTTAAACAATAATAATATATTTTATATGGATATAAACAATAGAATACCAACTAGGAACTCAATATGTTCCCAATATCAAAAACTGATGAAACTCCTGTAATTGCAGAGCTATCAATAGTGATCCCAAAATCCCTTGGAATGAAGTTCTGACTTGGCAACTCGACATCAAAAAGCCTGATAGCGTGCCCTAATATGTTCCCAATATCAAAAATCGCGAAAACCCCTGAAATGGCAGTGTTATCCACGACTATCCCAAAATCCCTCGGAATGAAACTTTGACTAATCAACTCTATATCAAAAAGCTTGGAACTTTGTAGATTAGGCCACAAAAACGACGGAGGACTAATATGCGACTAAATCAAACTAGTGACTCCTTTAGCAAGCTTATCACTCTTTGTAGTGATAAACCTCTAGTGAACTGAATATTAACTAAAAAAATGATACATAAGACCAAAGGATCAGAAGATAATAACAATACACAATAATTAAATGATAAATCATTTAGTAACGTATTAAATTAAATTACGGAAAACTTCTTTGTACACTACATTTCTAGCTTTTTTTGTTATTTGTCCATCATCATCATAAACTAAAATCTTTAACGCGTTTCTACTTGTCACCCGTGAAAGAGCAACATACAACTGTCAATGAGTAAACACTTATTTCTTCAAAAATAACCCAACATGAGACAATTACTTGTCTTGATTTTTATTAATTGTCATGGCAAAAGACATCACAATTGGAAATTATCGTCGCTGGAACTTAAAAGGTATTCTCACATCAGATGGAGTCAACGTCATTCTTGGAATAAACACTTTTTCTCCTCGATGTTGGAAGGTTTAACCATTAATTTAAACATGAATTTTCCATCCAGAATAGCTTCAATCTCCAATAGATGAGAACACTCATAAGCAGCACCAGAAGTCTAAACCAATGTTAGTATTAGAAGTACTAAAAACTATGAAACAATGAAAATAAAATAACATACCTCTACTACACCTTCTTTCAAGGTATCAACAGACTTTCCAATAAGTTTTGTTGGCTCATGATCCCAAAGCAACAAAGAAATAGAGCCAGTGCCATCAATTACTTGAACCTGAAGCCTGTATCTGATAGCTTCTTTAAGTTAAAAAAAAATTAACTTAAATTTACGTTCTAATAATCTTTAATTAAGCATAGATTATGGTCAAACCTTTTCAGAGCAGAATGATCAACACGTTCACATTTCTTGCAGTAAAATTTATTTCCAACTTTATCAACTTTCTTCGAATATTTTTTGCACCCTACATATGACCATTCCCTTTCAAGTTCTAAATTTACTACAGTAGCAACAATCCAGATTTGCCCTTTCTGTAAAACAAAATTCAATATATTATATAAGATGATAGATCTATATTTGTTAGTCATGGTTTGTCTAAAGAATATTTTACTTACCTGCATGAAATCAATTAATTCTCCAATATTTTTAACTTCCACATTTCCAACAGCCAGTTCTTCGAAAACAGAATAACTACGTTGAGAAAATGTTTGACTAATCCTCTCAAAGTTAACTTCACGCCCACTTCCTAATTTGCATTTGTCCAAATTTGTATTAGTTCTAAATATGCTAAAAAAAATTATGTAGTACATATATAAATTTAATATTGTATATAAAAAATCTGGATACAAATTCAGCAACTTGTGGAAGATCAGGATTAATCCAAAGCTTCGAGGAATGCCAAGTATTACACATAGAATATTTGCCTACATATAAAATTAACTTTAATTTAAAAACACACACACACAAAAATAGAAGTCAAATCTAAATATTATGATATGAGTACCTTGAAATTTGTAAGTTTTTATGAGCTGCATAACTACTATGACACGTTGATTGGGTGATCCATCCAATTGGGGCAAGATTTCATCTACAAATTCTCCCTAAAATGTTGCTGAAATATTGTTCCTCCTATATGTAAAATACACAAATTAATAAGGAGAAAATAATAGTAATTGAATCTATAACTAATTCAATTCATGGTTGCAAGCGTACTCATGATCCTTAAGCTCCAAGTTCATAAAGGTACTTGTTTTACCACCTTGATTGTACGATTCTACATTACCATGATCAATAACTTCTCCTATGACATCTGCCACATTTAAATAAATAGTTATAAATAAGGTGATAAAACATTCAACAAAAAATAGCGAAAGGTAAAACAATTACCAAATAGTTCATTCTCATCAACCTCAAGTTGATTTGTGAGATGCTCATAAGGCTTAATGTTGAAGATATTCAAACTAAACTGTGAATCACTAATTTCATCCACACTCCTCCTATGAGAAAATGTCAGTTTCTATTTATGCTTCCTGGTCTTAATTTTTAGATTGTTTGGTCCAACCACAAAGTTTTTCATAACGTATAATCCCGTTTTATGTATTTTTGGTTTGAAAATACGCATAACAGCTCTTCCAATAGTTGCATGAATTCGATCTCCCTAAAATAAAAAATGTAGAAAGAAATTTAAGTTATTAAGACACATAAGTTGAAGAAAATACATCACAACTCGAAAAAAATAACATGTAAAAGAGTATGCACCTTTTCATCTTGAATAATTAATCCAATTGAATTAGAATTTACTTATTTCTCGCGGTCTGGAATGTGCCATAATCTAACAACACGAACCTTCAAATTCCAACTCATTTTGGACATTGATATTTCACTGATATATTTATAGTTTGGAGCCATACTTTGTAGAAGTTTGTGTGGAAGATAAACCCTAAGCAATATAGAGAAGCCAACCCTAAAGAAAAGTTGCTTAAATAAAGATTTCTAAGGAAACACTATCATAGTAAATCAATTTTTATGTATATAAAATCCTAATATTTAAAAAAGGCATGTGTAAATCAATTTGTATGTGTGAGTTCTAAAGAAATGATACGAATCTTTCATTTTTTTAGCTTTTGGCATTTTTTAAGTTTCAACGTTTTTTTTGTGGTTAACTAAATTTGTTAACCACCAAACCTTAATTTTTCTTGTCTTTTTCCTTTGTCCTCTTGTTCATTTTTTAATACTATTTCCTTTAATATAATATAAATGTAAGATACAAAATATTTATTTAATTATTTCTTAAAAAGAATATCTATCATAACTAAATTATATACAAAATTTAATTAAAGATACCTATAATAATGTATATTGTTCGCAAATAAGGTCAGATACAAAGCTTGTACTAAATATAAAATTATTATTTCAACTTAAAATTAATGTGTAAGATACAAAACGAAAGTTTAATTGATTCTTTCTCAAAAAAGGATACCTACCATAATGAATTATACACAAAATTTAATTAAAGATACCAAAACTCATAAATAAAAAATATTTATTTAATTATTTCTTTCTTAAAAAAGAACACCTACCATAACTGAATTATACACAAAATTTAATTAAAGATACCTATAATAATGTATATGATACCTATATTAATGTATATTGTTCGCAAATAAGGTCAGATACAAAGCTTGTACTAAATATAAAATTATTATTTCAACTTATAATTAATGTTGTGAGCACGTGATTTTTGCCTTACGAAAAACTACTCCAAAATAAATCAAAAAATAAAATAAATTTCTTTTACTGTGTAATTTTTGAATTTGCGTGGTGTTAAATACTTGTGTTATGTCCGTAAGTGTTTACATTGTCATAATAAAGTGAAAAAATAAAATAAAATACATATTGCATGCATATAGGATTTAATGATACATTTAAAAGATAATTTAAATAAAATCACAAAAATATGCAATAGTTCCATTTTTATTCCACTGTGTGATTGATGTTTTGTCTATGTGTTACATAATTGTTATAAAATAATTAATATATTTTGCGAATTTAAAATTGTTTTACAATTAAAATTAGAAATTTAAATTAGAAAAAATAAAAAAAATGTATATATATGCAAAATCGGACCTGGATTAAAATCCAGGCCCAAATGAATTAATTCCCCCCACAGCCCAATCCAACATCCCCCTGTCCGGTCCAATTCGAACCAGACTAAACGACGTCGCATGAGGTACTTCAAATCTGAGCCGTTGATTCATTGCAATCAAACGGTCCAGTTCAGCCCGTGCATAAATAAAACGACGACGTTTAGGGCAACTAGATCTGAACCGTTCATCCATTTTGATCCCACGGTCTTAAAATACTCACTCAAACCCGATCCATTTCAACCCCGGGTTGACCCTTTCCCCAACTTAAATCAAACGATGTCGTTTTGATAAGTGGATTGATCCTGGCCTTTCATCTTACTTGATCGGACGGATAGCATCAATCCACCCCACCCCTATATAAGTCCCAAGCCCTACCCCGGCCCCTAACTGAACACCCCCCCCTCTTCTCACTGTTCATCATCTTCCTCAGACCCTCCCCCTTAACCCTAGCCGCCCTAAGACCCCAAAGCCTGAAACCCGGCGGCATCAACGCCGCCGGTCACCAAAATAACACCCTAGGACCCCCTGAACATCCTCTACACGAATATGACCTTAGTTTCCTTCGAATCAGGCCCCAACTCTTCGAATCTTAAATCGAAGGTTGGCCTGAAAACCTGATCTTCTCCGATGGCTTCCAAAATAACACCACAACTTCCCCTAGATACCCTCATCATGGATCTGTTAGTTGCATGGTTCGAATCATACTGGAACTACTCGAATCTTCATTTGAAGATTCGAGTACAACCTGACCTTATCCCAACCTACTTCAAACCCACACCAGTTACCCCCCTGACCTCCCTCGTGCCTAGAACATCTTTGGTTTCCCTCGAATCTAACCAGAAATGAGTAAATCCCAAATCGAACTTTCAAGAACCCTAAAATACCAAACTTTTGGATTCTGTCCAGATTGAATAAAGATTGAGGTTTAATCGACCTTAGTCGAAGTATTTTTAGTAGAAAATACTTCGACTAAGGTCTGTTTGATTTCAAACAAAGTCCAAATCCAAGTCGAGTTGAGTTCAGTTGAATTTAAAGGTTCAGAGGTAATTTCTGTTTCTTATGAGCATTCTATGAGTATTCTATGTTTGTTTTCATTAGTCTGTTTAATTTTTCATATTTGTTTTAGTCAATTCTGTTATACTGTCTCATACTCGTCTATTGGATCAGAATCATACTATTGTTTCTGTTGTTTACGAGTGGTCATAATATGTGTAATCGACTCGATTAAGTTCGTCGATTAGTTATTTTGTAAATTCTTATTGCCATTAATGTTGTTTGTAATACCCTGTTTATCCGTTTGGAATTGTTTATTGTCATTGAACTCAGTCAATTAGTTCTTCCCAATTAATTGATTCTCTTTTAATAATTCAGAAAGTTTGTCAATGGTATGTATATATTGTTTTCTGAACAGGGCATTGTCAGTATATTGACAATGCTCCTGTATTTGTTTGCTTTTAGTTCGGTTTTGAATTTCAGTTGAAATAATCCTGCATGTTCTGTGTAATGTTAAGGGTGTTTTATTCAGTGTTCAGTTGAGAATCCCCTGTTTAAATTCAGTTCTTGTCAATCAGTTATTAGAAATGTGATATACTGTCTCAAAATCATAGGATTGGTTATAGCTGTAAATCAGAAGGATAATTAAGTTTATACAGATTATAGAATCTGTTTTACAGTGGGTTCTGATTTTTCAGTAATAACAGTAGGTTTTCAGGGGTACTACTGGTAATGAAACAGTGAGGTAATATGATATAATAGAGGGCTGAAAGTGGTATGTTAATGGCTATTAGTTAATGATACTAATGGGGAACAAGGGATAATGGGCTGCTAGAAATCAGGAAAAAGTTAACTTGATGGGATTTAAGTAGTAAAGGCAGATTTTAATGGAATTTTTTCTGTTTTTAAAAGATAAAAGGGGGTCCGGGCAGCACTTAAAAAGGGGGGACAAACCTGTATAAGATAGAGGGAATGGGGACTGATTTAGAGGGGGTTTTCAGAAAACTTGAAGAGAGTTTAAGAGTTTTTTTTTGAGAGATTTCAGAACAGAATTTTGACAGACTTTAAGAGTTTTCAGAGAGAGAGAGAAATCAGTTTTCAGACAGAAATTTTAAAGTTCAGTTTTCAGAGAGATTAGAACAAGGAAAACTGAGATTTTGGGTAGATTTTAAGAGGAGGAACAATCTGATTTAGAAAGGCAGTTTTTGTTTTTCTTCAGGTTATCTGTTTAAGAGAGGCTGATTTCCAAAACATTAGGAAATACACACAGAAATACATACACATTTGTGAAAAACAGAAAGAAAGAAATGTGAAATAGGAATCTGAAACAGGAAGAGGAAAGAAACTGAAATCTGAAATGTTATCTTTCTAGAATCTATCCGTTGTTTGCTTGTGAATATTGTTCGGTTCAAATCTGAAATTTTTCTCAAGTCTCTGTCAATGTTCATCTGGGATAACGGGTCTTGTTCAGACTTGCTGTGTTATTGGTATATTCTGCTGATTTTGTTACTGCTGCTACTGCTGAAATTTACTCCTTCTACCTTCATTTTCAGGTACATGTCTTTTAAATTTTAAGTTGGAAAGAGATTCAACATGACTCATCAATGAAGCTTGAATTGAAATTCTGTTTTTTTTTCATTTGTCCAAGTTCATCAGTTTAAATTTCATTTTTTGTTTCATGTTAGTTAATTAGTAGTGAATTCAATTGGATAGCTATGAGCTAATTGTCTTACTTTGAAAGTTCGTATAAAGCTTTGTAATAATGTTAGTCCTTCATCTCATTAGTTTAATCATATTTGAACTGTCAAGGCAAGAAACATGACATAAAGATTGGCCATTTACTAGGCCTTATGGCGTTGTTAGAATAGAGTGAAAATATCAAAACCATATTGCTAGTTTATTCTTATACTTGATTTAGTTATGGATGGAATGATATAAGTTGTACGTTCTTATGTGGTATGATAACAGGTATTTATAGAACCATTAGTGGATGGTGAGTTGAGTTGTTATGGCTCATTACGATGTTAAAGTGCTACGAATGTTTCAAGACATACAAATAGGTGGCATGTAAGGCAATGTTGTTAATTAATTTGTACAATAATTCCCTTTATTATCAATTTGATGCCTATTTACCATCCTAAATAAATAATTAGGCCTATTAGATTAAAAGCAAGTATATGAGAATAAGATGAGATATACAAATTGCAACACTTTTTATCAACGACAATTAGAAATAGGACTTGCACTAAATAGAAATAATAAAAGTTCTTAAAAAAAAATCTTCCCTTTATAAATCATTTTTAGTTTCATATACAATTCATTATTGGGCATGTAGATATATATGTTGTATTTGTGAAGTATAGTATTAATCATGTTTTTATTCTTTATTTTGAATTTGAATAGTCTTGGATGAACATGTTATATGCGGAAATTATAATCAACGGGCAACATTCAATAAATTGTGAATTCTTTTTCAAGAATTAAAGGGTATCTTAAATGAAGATTTCTCATAATGTAATAAACAATTTGTGGAAAAATCCCTAATATCATTATAAATATTTTGCGCAATGAGGGATACGTTCGCGTACCCTGATTATATTTTTAAAAGCAAAAATTCGGATTATGCGTACGCGCAATTTCGAGCGAATATTTAATAAAAGGATTTTTCCAAAGGCGTTAAATCAATTTCATAAAAAACCGAGATGTACGGTTCACTATTTAAGGAAAAAAAATAAATATTCTTGATTCAACACAATCTCGAAAAAAGATTGTTTAATAAATATATTATCAAAAGTTATTGTGTACACGTACGCGTGACACAATTCCGCATTTTTTTTAATTTATAACACGAATATACGTACGCGTAATTCGATTCAAAAGAATGGTCTTTAATCACAATAAGTAAAAGCGGTAGAAATAAAAATCACGTAACAAAAAGTATTTAATAAAAATCAAGATAATTAAGCCAATAATAAAAACAGTTAAGCGACCGTGCTAGAACCACGAAATTCGGAAATGCCTAACACCTTCTTCCGGATTAACAGAATTCCTTACTCAGGATTTCTGGTTCGCAGAATAATAAACAGAGTCATATTCTCCTCGATTCAGGGATTGAAATTGGTGACTTGGGACGCCTTAAAATTCCCAGGTGGCGACTCTTAAATAATTAAATAAATCCCGTTTCGACTATCCTTTAATTGGAGAAAACTCCCCACGCACCCCGCGGGTGCGGAAAAAGGAGGTGTGACAGCTCTGGCGACTCTGCTGGGGACAAAAGTGTTATTGTAACCCAGAATCTCTGGTTCAGGGTTTAAAGAATTCGAGCTTAAAATATCTGTGTTAATTGGCTTTATTTACTATATGATTTTTAATTGTTTATATGCTAATATGCTAAATGTTTTTTTACCGCTTTAATATTATTTGAATTGTGAATATATACAACTGCTACGAAACCCCCTTCTTTCTGAGTCTTCTGAATTTATGGTGTACACGTGCGCGTGACCCACCTTTCTGTTAAAGTCATACCGAATAAGACGGAGTTGGGACAAGTAACTAGGCCGGGCAGACTTTCGTGCTCCCGGTACGTTGCCCCCGCTTCGGCTCAAACTGTCCATTTGGGTAAGCCAGGTTTAGAACAATCAACCTAAGGTTACACTTAGAATAACTCAGACATGTACTTGATCCCTAGTAGGAACGTCTATTTGCATCATACACATTTGGCCTTGGAGACTCAACACAGGGGTTGGGTCTGTCTAGGACAGGTGAACCCAAAATAAAAGACCATCATGATGCATCCTACTTGTTACTTGTGCATTCATTTGCCTCGAACATGCTTGTTGACCAGCTTAAATAAAATCATGGTAAGAAGAAAGGAATAAAATGGGTTGTTTTTTTTTAAAAAAAAATCTTTCGAAAAAAAATAGTTTTAAATTTTGAAATAAAGGTATTTAATAAATAAAAAAAAAAATTTCGAAAATGATTTTTTTTATAAATTTTCAAAAAATGAATTTTGACTTTATCTAAATTAAATTTCAGATACAAAATGAGCACCACACAAAGCCCCTCATCCACAAGTACGGAAGAATTTCTATGTCAGCTTCAAATGTGGTGGTATGATTTAGGCGAAGACAGTCAAAAATGGGTCGTCAAGCATTTGGGAAATCTCACGGACATTATGAAAGTTAAACCCCGTGATGATCTGATTGCGGCGTTAGTAACTTTTTGGGACCCTGCTCACAATGTTTTTCGTTTCTTTGACTTCGAGCTTACTCCTACACTAGAGGAGATAGCTGGATATGCTAGTTTTGACGGAAGTCTAAGAAATCAAAGCTTGATATTCACAAAGGCTCCTTCGGTACATCGATTCTTCGGTCTTCTGAACATCAGCAGTCAAATCAGGAAAAGCAATGTCATCAATGGTGTTGTTCCTTCAACTTTTTGTATTCAAGGTTCGGAAAGTAAGATGGGTTCGAAATTCATGAGAAAGGCCTTACTAATAAGCAAAACAAAGACACTTGGCAGATGCACCGTCGATTTGCTTTCATGGTGGCTTTTCTAGGAGTCATGGTCTTCCCAAATAAAGAGCGAACAATTGATATTCGCACCGCAAAAATTGTGCAAATCCTCACCACTAAAGAAAATCACACCCTTGTCCCCATCATTCTATCAGATATTTATCGGGCTTTGACTCTATGCAAATCAGGAGCAAAAGTCTTCGAAGGATGCAAAATTTTGTTGCAAATATGGGTGATTAAACATCTCCAACAACAGCCCAAGATCCTACAGTATGGGTCAAACAATGATAATTGCATCGAAAGCTATGAGGAAAGAACAAAAAATTATCAGGTTCTAGAAGGGATAGAAGCATGGGTATCTCATCTTAAGGCTTTAACGGCAAATCAAATTGAATGGACCCTGGGATGGCTCCCGATGAGGGAAGTAATACATATGTCAACCTCAAATAGTTATCTACTATTATTGGGATTAAGAAGCATTCAGCCGTATGCACCACTAAGAGTCCTAAGGCAACTAAGGGAGATATCAAATAGTTCCTGACGATGAAGATTTGAGTATGCAAGTAATCGAATTACACCCAGAAGCCACTATTCCCGAAGCTCTACTTCAGCAGATGTGGAATGGGTGCCGATACTTGAAAAGCGATACTCAAGTCCTAGACGCTACAAAGGGTGAGATAAATCCTGGATATGCAAGGTGGTTCGAAAAACGGTCTCGCGTGGATGATGTACCAGAACCTGAGCTAAAAAGGCCAACAAAAAGACCCCATGTTCAAAACTTCAATGATAAAATCCAAGAGCGGTTGATCTGGGGAGAAAAAGAAAAAGGGTACAAGCAACTATCCATGCCCTAAAAGAAAATCTAAGAAGCCTCAGTTTGGAGAAAGATTTGCAAGCACAAGAAGCCGAAGGCGAGAAAAAGAGTCTAGCTTGTGAGAATGAAAATCTTCATGCTCGATTCCAAAAAATGAAAAGAGTTTCTGAAACGCCAAAGAGGAGCTGGAAGGATCAAAAAACCATCGCCAATCTCTTTGAAAGAATGCAAGATTATGATTCCATTCTTGCGGAAAACGAAAGGGCATTGAGCAAAGCAAAAGAAAGGATCCAACAATTAAACGAAGAAGCCAGATCTAACAAGGAACGCCAAGATAGTCAATCCGAAAAAGACAAGGCACAATTCAATAAGGAAAAAGACTATTGGATGCGATCAGAAGACCAGCTTCGTGCACAACTAGAAGAGGCAAGAAGATGCAACAGAGAACATCAACAAGCAGACCTCGACAGGGAAAGATCGCAAGCAAGATTAGAGCAGGCCAGACTCTGAGCTCTGTTAGAATCAGCTCTAGATCGTGAAAACCGTATCAGAGATATAGCCACCACTCGTCAGCAGCAATTGCAAGACCAAGACCAACGTCTCCAAGGTTTCAGGGTACAAATCCACGACCTGGCAGTCTTCACATCTCAAAGTTATGTAAACTGCCAAGGAATGAATTATGAAAGGTTTACAGAGCATGCGCCCACTTTTGCTCGTCATCTAGCAATGGAGTTGGAAAGGATGTATCGAACGCTGGGAGGCCATCCGGGTCAAGCCCCACATTGAGCAGATAACCCAATATTTGACAACAAAAGTGGAAAGTGGGGCACGTTGTGAGATGTTAAGAATTGTATCTTTTATTTTGATTTAAGTGTGTGTGTTTTCAAGCCATTTTCTTAAAGTTTTCAAATGTAATTCCATCTTTGTGTAATGAATAAAAGTGATTGCCTTTGGTCCAAACTACGCATGGTCTGATTCATGTGGGGGCATGATACGTAGGCAATCTCTAAGATTCGACCACCACGATAAAAGATATATATAATAAATAAAGGTGAATAACAATAAAAAAAATTCAAGAAAGCTGGGACGACACAAGCAGCCGAGCAAATACATAATAGAAAGGGATTATTTGTCTAGGAACATTGCATCTCAACGTGTGATTATATATGTGTTAAACTCTCAGAACTAACAAGTTTGTTCATTTTCAGAATTCAAGCAGTTAGTTTCTCTAAAGAATATACTGTCATATTATCACTATCACACAAGATCAAAAGGACCAATACCCGAAAGTATGTCTATCCCAGATGTAGACACAGGTATGGAGATAGAGGAGATGGATGTCGGGAAAATGAAAGAAGAGATGTTTAAGCTCAAGCAGCAAATGGCTGAGATGTACCAAGCCTGGTCTACAGGACAGTTACCCCCATCTTACCCAAATAACCCTGCTCCATCAATGACCCAAACTCAGGATAATATCACCACTGAATTATCCCCAAATTTCCCCATTTACCAGCACTACCGAGGCACCACCTCTCAGACACCACAGTCTCCACCTCCAAAACCAGTTCCGTACTTTCCTCAAACTATGACTCCTGTTTTCGTAGCGCCTCCCCCTGCTACATTTCACAAATCTCTTAGTGAGCCTACATTCCAGGCCCAGGACAACCAATATTACCCCCCGGAGCCCACCCTCAAAGCCTCCGAAATTCATTCAAACACTCCTCGTTTTGATCTCCCAACCGAAATTGACAAGCCAGCCAAAAATGCTGAGCAAGAAGAGATGTTCAGGAAGGTCAAGAGTCTAGAACAATCATTCAGAGACATGCGAGGATTAGGTGGGCAAGTCAGTGTAGCCTACAAAGATTGGTGCTTGTTCCCCAACGTACAATTACCGGTTGGCTTCAAGATGCCCAAATTTGATTTATACAACGGGCATGGTGACCTAGTAGCCCACTTAAGGGGTTTCTGTAGCAAGATGCGAGGAGCTGGGGGAAAAGATGAATTATTAATGGCTTACTTCAGTCAAAGTCTAAGCGGATCAGCTTTGGAGTGGTATACACGCCAGGACCATGGGAGATGGTACACCTGGGATGACCTGGCGCAGGCATTCGCATACCATTTCCAATACAATCTGGAAATCATCCCAGATCGATTATCTTTGACAAAATTCGAGAAGAAACAAAATGAAAGTTCCAGAGAGTATGGCTTTCGGTGGAGAGAACAGGCAGCAAGAGTGGATCCTCCTATGAAGGAGAGCGAAATGGTAGACTACTTCCTCCAAGCCTTGGAACCAACTTACTATGCCCACTTGGTTTCAGCGGTTGGGAAATCATTCAACGAAGTAGTGAAGATGGGAGGTATGGTGGAAGAAGGCCTCAAGACAAATAAAATCATGAGCTATTCAGCAATTAAGTAAACTACTCAAGCTATTCAAGGCGGGGTAGGAGGAATCGGAAGAAAGAAGAGGGAGGAGGCAGCAATAGTTGATTCAGGAATTTGGCCGGGACCCAGAGGTTCACCGCTTTACTATAATCAACAACGACCTCGCCAATCAGCTTACCACCATGATTCATCCTACTATCACCCTTCAGAGTCTCATTTTTCCATTAACCATGCTCAAGCATACAATCAGCCACCTGTTCACACCAATTGGCGTGCTCCGGTCACACCAAATACTTACCCACGAGCCTATCCCGGACCAGGTTTCAGGCCTAGGCTAGCATTCAGGGGAGAAAGGGAACAGAAAAAGAAAACTTACACTCCATTGGGAGAGTCTTACACCAGTCTGTTCCATAGACTGAGACAGCTAGACATGCTGAGACCAATACAATCCAAGCTACCCAATCCTCCTCCAAAGAATTTGGATTACACCATTAGCTGTGAATATTGCTCTGGTGCACCAGGCCATGATACGGAGAAATGTTGGCATTTGAAAAATGCAATACAAGAGCTGATTGATACTAATAAAATCGAGGTTCAAACCCCCGAAGCCCCAAATATCAATAGAAATCCAATGCCAGCCCATCAAGAAGCTAATATGATAGAAATCATACAAGCTGATGGGGAGACAAAGAAGCCGTCACAAACTATCATGATGATCAAATCTCATGAAACTAATCCAGATAAGCAGTTAACAGAGGAGAAGCCGGTGTCTAAGCAAAACAAAAATGGTGATGAACCATCTATGATAGTCGATGAGGTATCATCGAGCAAAGTTGCCGCAAAACAAGAAAGGCCGAAAGTGATAGTACGAGGGGTTACTAACAAACCCATTATATTTGTGGAAGGAGCCCGTACAGATCAGGTTATTATTGCACCTGTAATCCAGCTGCCGGTCATCAACAACAAAGCCATCCCATGGAACTATGAACGGGTGACTGTAATGTACAAGGGCAAAGAAATAAAGGAAGAAGTGTGTGAGGTGCAAGGCTTGACACGTTCGGGGATGTTTTACTCCCGAAGAGTTGAGAAAAACTAAAAACAATCCAATGCCAACAAAGAGAGCTGTGACGGAAGAAGAGGCAGAGGAGTTTTTAAGAAAAATGAAACTCCATGATTATTCTGTTGTGGATCAATTAAAGAAGACCCCCGCTCAAATTTCATTGTTGTCATTACTGATCCATTCAGAGGAGCACCGCCTGGCTTTGATGAAAATCCTGAATGAAGCTCATGTTCCTGAAAAGATCTCTGTAAATCATTTGGGAAAAATAGCCAACAGAATCTTTGAGACAAACAGAATTACATTTGCTGATGATGAATTACCTGTGGAAGGTACCGAACATAACAGAGCTCTTTACCTCACCGTGAAATGTGAAAACTCTATAGTAACCCGGGTATTGGTTGACAATGGGTCAAGTGCAAACATATGCCCTCTCTCCACTTTAAACAAATTAAAGATTAAAGAGGAGAGGATCCAGAAGAATAGTATCTGCGTACGAGGGTTTGACGGTGGAAGCAGAGATTCATTTGGCGACATAGTATTGGAACTAACAATAGGGCCAGTTGAATTCACAATGGAATTCCAAGTGTTGGACATAACTGTTTCTTACAACTTGTTGTTGGGTCGACCATGGATCCACGCTGCTAAAGCAGTCCCGTCAACACTACATCAGGCTGTCAAGTTTGAATGGGATCATCAAGAAGTAGTCGTGTATGGAGAAGAAAGTTTAAATGCTCACAGCAGTACCATTGTACCGGTCGAGGGAACAGAAAATGACCAGGGACCATGGGTATACCAAGTGACCGACACAGTGTCGATAGAGAAAATTCCAGAGGGGAAATATCTTCCAAATCCAAAGATATCCTCTGCATCAGTCATGGTAGCTTATGAAATGTTAAAGAATGGCTTTATACCCGGCAAAGGTCTGGGCTTATCTCTGCAAGGAATTGTACAACCAGTATCTCTCCCCGAGAACTGGGGAACATTCAGTTTAGGGTTCATACCCACCGCCAATGACGTGATAAGGGCCAGGAAGTTGAAACACCGAGCATGGGTTCTTCCAAAACCAGTACCACATCTGTCAAAGTCTTTTGTCAAGACCGGCGCTAGAAATCGCCCGATAACAACAATTCCTAAATCCCGGGTCAATCCTGAGAAGGAATTAATTGAAAGGTTCGAGAAATTGTTTAGTGATGTGAATATGTTGGGAAGCGGAGAAGGGTGTAGCAACGCAGAAGTTCAATTCGTTGGACCGGAAACAAAGCTCAATAATTGGAAAGTCACTCCTCTCCCAATTCGAAAGGAGTCTTGGTAGTTTATTTTGATTTTTCTTTCAGTTTGTTTGGGTTATTTCAAGGTTATAATCCCAAAGTTTATCCTACAGTTGGTTTGAAGTGTGCAAAACCTTGTTATCTTTCATCATCCAATAAAAACCAGTTTCCTTTTTATTATCATTCCTAATAGCTTTCTTTTCTTTTTCTTCTTTCCTGTACAGTTCCTTTTACGCTGGCTCTAGTGATATGGCATGCATGAGGAATCTTCAGCCCAGTCTTAAAAATCAATCTGGTTCCGAAATATTAATTCAAGAAATATATTGTGATTATGAATCAGAATATGATGAAGATGAGGTTTTTGAAGAGATTAGTAAAGAGTTAATTCAATTTGAGGAAAAAATCAAACCTAACTTGAGTGATACCGAGGACGTCAATACAGGGGACACGAGTAATGTCCGGGAAACTAAAATAAGCGTCCATATCGAACCAAAGATCCGAGAGGAGTTAATTAAAGCACTCATAGAATTCAAAGATGTTTTTACATGGTCGTATGACGACATGCCGGGCTTGAGCACTGATTTAGTGGTCCACAAATTGCCCACCGATCCAACGGTGCCTCCTGTCAAGCAGAGACTGAGAAAATTCAAGCCTGATATGAGTGTGAGAATTAAGGAAGAAATCACCAAACAATTGGAAGCAAAGGTCATTCGAGTCACTCGATATCCTGTTTGGTTAGCTAATGTCGTTCCTGTGCCAAAGAAAGATGGCAAAATTAGAGTATGCGTCGACTATCGCAATCTCAACAAAGCAAGTCCAAAGGATAATTTCCCATTACCCAATATCCATATTTTGATCGACAATTGTGCCAAGCATGATATAGGGTCTTTCGTGGATTGTTATGCCGGGTATCATCAAATTCTAATGGATGAAGAAGATGCAGAAAAGACGGCATTCATCACACCATGGGGAACTTATTGCTACCGGGTAATGCCATTCGGTCTAAAGAACGCCGGAGCAACCTATATGAGAGCAATGACCACAGTGTTTCATGATATGATACACAAGGAAATTGAGGTATACGTGGATGATGTGATCATAAAATCAAAGCATCAGGCCAACCACGTTGGGGATTTGAGGAAGTTCTTCTTAAGACTTCGCAGGTACAACCTCAAGCTTAACCCTGCCAAGTGCGCATTTGGAGTTCCGTCTGGAAAATTGTTGGGATTCATAGTCAGTCGACGAGGCATCGAGCTAGACCCCTCAAAGATCAAAGCCATCCAAGAACTGCCACCTCCAAGAAATAAAACTGAAGTAATGAGTTTGTTGGGGAGGTTAAATTACATCAGCAGGTTTATTGCTCAGCTCACAACAACTTGTGAGCCAATTTTCAAATTGTTGAAAAAGGATGCTGCAGTCAAATGGACCGATGAGTGTCAAGAAGCATTCGATAAAATAAAAGGGTACTTGTCAAACCCACCCGTGTTGGTCCCGTCAGAGCCAGGAAGACCTTTGATTCTTTACTTGACGGTTTTGGAAAATTCATTTGGTTGTGTATTGGGGCAACATGACCTCACTGGCAGAAAAGAACAGGCCATCTACTACCTTAGCAAGAAGTTCACAGCTTATGAGGTTAAGTATACCCATCTGGAAAAGACATGTTGCGCCCTAACATGGGTAGCTCAAAAATTGAAACACTATTTGTCATCCTACACTACTTACCTCATTTCTCGGTTGGATCCATTGAAATACATTTTTCAAAAGCCTATGCCAACGGGAAGACTTGCAAAGTGGCAGATATTGCTCACAGAATTCGACATCATCTATATGACTCGAACTGCAATGAAGGCTCAAGCACTGGCCGATCATTTAGCCGAAAACCCGGTCGATGAGGAATATGAGCCGTTGAAGACTTATTTTCCTGATGAAGAAACAATGCATATCGACGAGGTGGAGCAAATTGAAAAGCCTGGCTGGAAACTTTTCTTTGATGGAGCCGCTAACATGAAAGGAGTCGGAATAAGAGCTGTAATCATTTCTGAAACAGGGCATCACTATCCTGTTACGACTCAATTACGATTTTATTGCACCAATAATATGGCTGAATATGAAGCTTGCATTTTGGGGTTAAGGCTAGCCGCAGACATGGGTATCCGAGAAATCTTAGTCATGGGAGATTCGGATCTTTTGGTACATCAAATTCAAGGAGAATGGGAAACCCGAGACTTGAAGCTCATACCATACCGACAATATCTACATGATCTTTGTCAGCGGTTTCAATCAGTGGAATTCCAACATATTCCAAGAATCCATAATGAGGTTGCTGATGCATTGGCTACCCTGGCATCAATGTTGCACCATCCGGACAAAGCTTATGTAGATCCGATACATATTCAAGTCCACGATCAGCACGCTTATTGCAATATGGTTGAAGAAGAATTTGATGGTGAACCATGGTTCCACGACATCAAGGAGTATATCAGAATGGGGATATATCCCACACAAGCCACAGGGGATCAAAAGAGGACCATTAGGCGATTGGCAAATGGATTCTTCTTAAGCGGAGGAATTTTGTATAAAAGAACACCAGATCTTGGATTATTAAGATGCATAGATGCCAGACCAAGCTACAACTGTCATGTCTGAAGTACATTCAGGAGTTTGCGGACCCCACATGAGTGGATATGTGTTGGCAAGGAAAATCCTCCGAGCTGGTTACTATTGGCTTACCATGGAGCGAGATTGTATCAGTTTTGTGCGCAAGTGTCATCAATGCCAAGTACACGGAGATTTGATTCATTCTCCACCATCCGAGTTGCATACAATGTCGGCACCATGGCCCTTCGTTGCCTGGGGCATGGATGTGATTGGACCAATTGAGCCGGCAGCATCCAATGGGCACAGGTTCATTCTGGTAGCTATTGATTATTTTACCAAATGGGTTGAGGCCAAGACATTCAAATCAGTGACCAAGAAAGCTGTGGTCGATTTTGTCCACTCAAATATCATATGTCGATTCGGAATCCCGAAGATGATCATCACAGATAACGGTGCTAATCTTAACAGCAACCTAATGAAGGAAGTATGTCAACAGTTTAAGATTACACATCGTAACTCTACCCCATATCGGCCCAAGGCGAATGGAGCAGTAGAAGCAGCCAACAAAAACATAAAGAAGATACTTCGGAAAATGGTAGAAAGTTCAAAACAATGGCATGAAAAATTACCATTTGCATTATTGGGATACCGCACTACTGTTCGCACTTCAGTAGGAGCAACTCCTTATTTGTTGGTATATGGCACTGAAGCAGTAATTCCTGCGGAAGTTGAGATTCCTTCCCTTTGGATCATCGCTGAAGCAAAGATTGATGATGATGAATGGGTCAAAACCCGTCTGGAACAGTTAAACTTGATTGATGAAAAACGATTGACCGCAGTATGCCATGGTCAATTATATCAAAGAAGAATAGAAAGAGCATACAACAAAAATGTGCGACCCCGGAAGTTTGAAGTAGGTCAGCATGTGCTGAAACGTATTCTTCCACATCAGGTCGAGGCAAAGGGCAAATTTGCCCCGAATTGGCAAGGACCATTCATTGTAACCAGAGTATTATCGAATGGTGCGCTATGCTTAACAGACATTGAAGGCAAATGCATAGATATGGCGATCAATTCTGACGCGGTAAAGAGATATTATGCATAACTTTTTGAGTGTTTGTATTTAGCATTATTTCGAAGATTGGAATGACAAAGGCAATTTGTTCTGCTATCCAAATACTATACCATTTGCTTCCCCTTTGATCCATACTTGTTTCTTTCCAACCCTCTCTTGGAATCAATAAAAATCAAGTATGAAATAAGTAATAAAAAAAATCACTATTATTTGGTGAACTACGTTTGACCTGATTCCTCAAAGAAGGATACGTAGGCGCCTCACGGCTCGGTCATAGGGTGCACAATATACATGATGTGCACAAAAAGTTATGTCAAGCGACCCCAATCAAAAACTGGGGCAGAAATTGTATTGGAAATAAGAAAAAGATTCCAAGAGTTGTAATTTTAAACCCATACCAGAACTATTTAGCTGTTAATACCTTTCCATTTCTAACCCCATACCAGAAAGACCTTTCGACCAATCTTAGAAAAATGTTGAGTCAAGCAAATACTCTGGTACAAACAAGAAAAGAAAGTAAAAATGAGAGAGTCTTATAGGTGAAAACCCACATGGGCACCATAAGGCGACGGAAGTTGAGAGAAAAGAAAAATGAGAGAGTCTTATTGGTGGAAACCTTCGTAGGCATCATAAGGCAAAAAGGAAGTGAGAAGTGAACAAATGAGGAAAGTTTATCGGTGAAAACTCTTTAAGGCGTTACAAGTCCAACAGGTCTGTGAAATGAAAAATGAAGTTGGGTTATGGAAATTTTGGCAAAAACAAAAATGAGACAATTGAAAGGAGATTGATTAAAAGACTGGGTTGATTAATCCGAAATGCATACCCTGATCATTGGTGCCAGTAACTCCAATCAGATAAGTTTTTATTCTTTCTCCAACAGTCATCCAAAATTGGATTTTTCTTTTCATTCTATAATTGTCGAAATCAACGTGTTTCGTCACTAATAATCTTACTTTTCTAAAAGCTTTGAGATAAGTTTTATTCCAAACAAATAAGAAGGAATGTCAAGGTATACTACCAAGATTCAAGGTTACAAAATACAGCCACGAAAGGTGGGAAATAAAAGATATGGGTATAAGAAAGATGAAATCGAAAGTGGATCATCAAAGTCAGAAGGGACATATGATTACAGTTAAAAGGGTTTGAAGGAAAACATACAGAGGGGAATCCTATAGTCAAGGATCAATTACAAGAACAAAACAGTCTTTTCAACCATTCCAAGGCAATAAAGAGAGATGAGGAGAAGCCTCACCATCAGCAAGAAATACCTGGTAGAGAATTAAAGAAATCAAGCGTCCACCTGGAGAATGAGGATGAGAATTAAAGAAGTCAGGCGGCCACCTGGAAAATGAGGATGAAGAAAAGAAGAAGTCAGGCGTCCACCTGGAGAATGAGGATAAGGAAAAGAAGTCAGGCGTCCACCTGGAGAATGAGGATGAGAATTAAAGAAGTCAGGCGTCCACCTGGAGAATGAGGATGGAGAAAAGAAGAAGTCAGGCGTCCACCTGGAGAATGAGGATAAGAATTAAAGAAGTCAGGCGTCCACCTGGAGAATGAGGATGAAGAATTAAAGAAGTCAGGCGTCCACCTGGAGAATGAGGATGAGAATTAAAGAAGAAGTCAGGCGTCCACCTGGAGAACAAGGATGAAGAATTGAAGAAGTCAGGCGTCCACCTGGAGAATGAGGATAAGAATTAAAGAAGTCAGGCGTCCACCTGGAGAATGAGGATGAGAATTAAAGAAGTCAGGCGTCCACCTGGAGAATGAGGATGAGAAAAGAAGAAGTCAGGCGTCCACCTGGAGAATGAGGATAAGAAGTTAAAAAGAAGTCAGGCGTCCACCTGGAGAACGAGGATGAAGAATTGAAGAAATCAGGCGTCCACCTGGAGAATGAGGATGAAGAAGTTAAAGAAGTCAGGCGTCCACCTGGAGAATGAGGATGAAGAATTGAAGAAGTCAGGCATCCACCTGGAGAATGAGGATGAGAATTAAAGAAGTCAGGCGTCCACCTGGAGAATGAGGATGAGAAAAGAAGAAGTCAGGCGTCCACCTGGAGAATGAGGATAAGAAGAATTGAAGAAGTCAGGCGTCCACCTGGAGAATGTGGATAAGAATTAAAGAAGTCAGGCGTCCACCTGGAGAATGAGGATGAGAATTAAAGAAGTCAGGCGTCCACGTGGAGAATGAGGATGAAGAATTGAAGAAGTCAGGCGTCCACCTGGAGAATGAGGATGAGAAAAGAAGAAGTCAGGCGTCCACCTGGAGAATGAGGATGAGAAAAGAAGAAGTCAGGCGTCCACCTGGAGAATGAGGATGAAGAATTAAAGAAGTCAGGCGTCCACCTGGAGAATGAGGATGAAGAAATTGAAGAAGTCAGGCGTCCACCTGGAGAATGAGGATGAGAATTAAAGAAGTCAGGCGTCCACCTAGAGAATGAGGATGAAGAAATTGAAGAAGTCAGGCGTCCACCTGGAGAATGAGGATGAGAATTAAAGAAGTCAGGCGTCCACCTGGAGAATGAGGATGAAGAAATTGAAGAAGTCAGGCGTCCACCTGGAGAATGAGGATGAAGAAGTTGAAGAAGTCAGGCGTCCACCTGGAGAATGAGGATGAGAATTAAAGTAGTCAGGCGTCCACTTGGAGAATGAGGGTGAAGAAAAAGAAGTCAGGCGTCCACCTGGAGAATGAGGATGAAGAAAGAAAAGAAGCAGTCAAGGCACCCACCTGAAGAACGAGGGAATGAAATTGAAGTGTTGAAATCAAAAGCCCGCTCATATGAAAAAGGAGCACACTTAGAACCCATAAAGCAGAGGAGTCCAACAAAATCCCCAGCAAGAAACAACAAGAGTCCCAAAAGAAAATACGGGACACAATGAAAGGAATACGGAATAAGCCAAATGCCCAAGAGTCACCAAGATATTAAGACAACAAGAAACGCAAGGGCATGACCTAGATAAGATTTTTATAATTCATGTACCATAGTTTAGTTTAACTTTTGTATTTCCTTTAAAGTAAGGTGTAATAAGGAGGTCAGCAAGCAGTAAAAACAGCATGAAGCAGCAGTAACATCACAGTCCCACGGTAGTCCCAGCTACCCAAAATTCCCGAACTACATTGACCTGATTCCTTTATAGCCAAGGATATGTAGGAAACCTTTGAAGCAGAGGTTCGGTCAAATCTTTCTAAAAATGCTTCCCACGGAGTATTCGAACGGGCGGAAATCGCTCGTATACGCTCACTTTATCTTTGCACGAAAACTCTTCGAGTTTCCGCACAAAGAGGGGCAGCTGTGAGCACGTGATTTTTGCCTTACGAAAAACTACTCCAAAATAAATCAAAAAATAAAATAAATTTCTTTTACTGTGTAATTTTTGAATTTGCGTGGTGTTAAATACTTGTGTTATGTCCGTAAGTGTTTACATTGTCATAATAAAGTGAAAAAATAAAATAAAATACATATTGCATGCATATAGGATTTAATGATACATTTAAAAGATAATTTAAATAAAATCACAAAAATATGCAATAGTTCCATTTTTATTCCACTGTGTGATTGATGTTTTGTCTATGTGTTAAATAATTGTTATAAAATAATTAATATATTTTGCGAATTTAAAATTGTTTTACAATTAAAATTAGAAATTTAAATTAGAAAAAATAAAAAAAATGTATATATATGCAAAATCGGACCTGGATTAAAATCCAGGCCCAAATGAATTAATTCCCCCCCACAGCCCAATCCAACATCCCCCTGTCCGGTCCAATTCGAACCAGACTAAACGACGTCGCATGAGGTACTTCAAATCTGAGCCGTTGATTCATTGCAATCAAACGGTCCAGTTCAGCCCGTGCATAAATAAAACGACGACGTTTAGGGCAACTAGATCTGAACCGTTCATCCATTTTGATCCCACGGTCTTAAAATACTCACTCAAACCCGATCCATTTCAACCCCGGGTTGACCCTTTCCCCAACTTAAATCAAACGATGTCGTTTTGATAAGTGGATTGATCCTGGCCTTTCATCTTACTTGATCGGACGGATAGCATCAATCCACCCCACCCCTATATAAGTCCCAAGCCCTACCCCGGCCCCTAACTGAACACCCCCCCCTCCTCTCACTGTTCATCATCTTCCTCAGACCCTCCCCCTTAACCCTAGCCGCCCTAAGACCCCAAAGCCTGAAACCCGGCGGCATCAACGCCGCCGGTCACCAAAATAATACCCTAGGACACCCTGAACATCCTCTACACGAATATGACCTTAGTTTCCTTCGAATGAGGCCCCAACTCTTCGAATCTTAAATCGAAGGTTGGCCTGAAAACCTGATCTTCTCCGATGGCTTCCAAAATAACACCACAACTTCCCCTAGATACCCCCATCATGGATCTGTTAGTTGCATGGTTTGAATCATACTGGAACTACTCGAATCTTCATTTGAAGATTCGAGTACAACCTGACCTTATCCCAACCTACTTCAAACCCACACCAGTTACCCCCTGACCTCCCTCGTGCCTAAAACATCTTTGGTTTCCCTCGAATCTAACCAGAAATGAGTAAATCCCAAATCGAACTTTCAAGAACCCTAAAATACCAAACTTTTGGATTCTGTCCAGATTGAAGAAAGATTGAGGTTTAATCGACCTTAGTCGAAGTATTTTCAGTAGAAAATACTTCGACTAAGGTCTGTTTGATTTCAAACAAAGTCCAAATCCAAGTCGAGTTGAGTTCAGTTGAATTTAAAGGTTCAGAGGTAATTTCTGTTTCTTATGAGCATTCTATGAGTATTCTATGTTTGTTTTCATTAGTCTGTTTAATTTTTCATATTTGTTTTAGTCAATTCTGTTATACTGTCTCATACTCGTCTATTGGATCAGAATCATACTATTGTTTCTGTTGTTTACGAGTGGTCATAATATGTGTAATCGACTCGATTAAGTTCGTCGATTAGTTATTTTGTAAATTCTTATTGCCATTAATGCTGTTTGTAATACCCTGTTTATCCGTTTGGAATTGTTTATTGTCATTGAACTCAGTCAATTAGTTCTTCCCAATTAATTGATTCTCTTTTAATAATTCAGAAAGTTTGTCAATGGTATGTATATATTGTTTTCTGAACAGGGCATTGTCAGTATATTGACAATGCTCCTGTATTTGTTTGCTTTTAGTTCGGTTTTGAATTTCAGTTGAAATAATCCTGCATGTTCTGTGTAATGTTAAGGGTGTTTTATTCAGTGTTCAGTTGAGAATCCCCTGTTTAAATTCAGTTCTTGTCAATCAGTTATTAGAAATGTGATATACTGTCTCAAAATCATAGGATTGGTTATAGCTGTAAATCAGAAGGATAATTAAGTTTATACAGATTATAGAATCTGTTTTACAGTGGGTTCTGATTTTTCAGTAATAACAGTAGGTTTTCAGGGGTACTACTGGTAATGAAACAGTGAGGTAATATGATATAATAGAGGGCTGAAAGTGGTATGTTAATGGCTATTAGTTAATGATACTAATGGGGAACAAGGAATAATGGGCTGCTAGAAATCAGGAAAAAGTTAACTTGATGGGATTTAAAGTAGTAAAGGCAGATTTTAATGGAATTTTTTCTGTTTTTAAAAGATAAAAGGGGGTCCGGGCAGCACTTAAAAAGGGGGGACAGACCTGTGTAAGATAGAGGGAATGGGGACTGATTTAGAGGGGTTTTTCAGAAAACTTGAAGAGAGTTTAAGAGTTTTTTTTTGAGAGATTTCAGAACAGAATTTAGACAGACTTTAAGAGTTTTCAGAGAGAGAGAGAAATCAGTTTTCAGACAGAAATTTTAAAGTTCAGTTTTCAGAGAGATTAGAACAAGGAAAACTGAGATTTTGGGTAGATTTTAAGAGGAGGAACAATCTGATTTAGAAAGGCAGTTTTTGTTTTTCTTCAGGTTATCTGTTTAAGAGAGGCTGATTTCCAAAACATTAGGAAATACACACAGAAATACATACACATTTGTGAAAAACAGAACAAAAGAAATGTGAAATAGGAATCTGAAACAGGAAGAGGAAAGAAACTGAAATCTGAAATGTTATCTTTCTAGAATCTGTCCGTTGTTTGCTTGTGAATATTGTTCGGTTCAAATCTGAAATTTTTCTCAAGTCTCTGTCAATGTTCATCTGGGATAACGGGTCTTGTTCAGACTTGCTGTGTTATTGGTATATTCTGCTGATTTTGTTACTGCTGCTACTGCTGAAATTTACTCCTTCTACCTTCATTTTCAGGTACATGTCTTTTAAATTTTAAGTTGGAAAGAGATTCAACATGACTCATCAATGAAGCTTGAATTGAAATTCTGTTTTTTTTTCATTTGTCCAAGTTCATCAGTTTAAATTTCATTTTTTGTTTCATGTTAGTTAATTAGTAGTGAATTCAATTGGATAGCTATGAGCTAATTGTCTTACTTTGAAAGTTCGTATAAAGCTTTGTAATAATGTTAGTCCTTCATCTCATTAGTTTAATCATATTTGAACTGTCAAGGCAAGAAACATGACATAAAGATTGGCCATTTACTAGGCCTTATGGCGTTGTTAGAATAGAGTGAAAATATCAAAACCATATTGCTAGTTTATTCTTATACTTGATTTAGTTATGGATGGAATGATATAAGTTGTACGTTCTTATGTGGTATGATAACAGGTATTTATAGAACCATTAGTGGATGGTGAGTTGAGTTGTTATGGCTCATTACGATGTTAAAGTGCTACGAATGTTTCAAGACATACAAATAGGTGGCATGTAAGGCAATGTTGTTAATTAATTTGTACAATAATTCCCTTTATTATCAATTTGATGCCTATTTACCATCCTAAATAAATAATTAGGCCTATTAGATTAAAAGCAAGTATATGAGAATAAGATGAGATATACAAATTGCAACACTTTTTATCAACGACAATTAGAAATAGGACTTGCACTAAATAGAAATAATAAAAGTTCTTAAAAAAAAATCTTCCCTTTATAAATCATTTTTAGTTTCATATACAATTCATTATTGGGCATGTAGATATATATGTTGTATTTGTGAAGTATAGTATTAATCATGTTTTTATTCTTTATTTTGAATTTGAATAGTCTTGGATGAACATGTTATATGCGGAAATTATAATCAACGGGCAACATTCAATAAATTGTGAATTCTTTTTCAAGAATTAAAGGGTATCTTAAATGAAGATTTCTCATAATGTAATAAACAATTTGTGGAAAAATCCCTAATATCATTATAAATATTTTGCGCAATGAGGGATACGTTCGCGTACCCTGATTATATTTTTAAAAGCAAAAATTCGGATTATGCGTACGCGCAATTTCGAGCGAATATTTAATAAAAGGATTTTTCCAAAGGCGTTAAATCAATTTCATAAAAAACCGAGATGTACGGTTCACTATTTAAGGAAAAAAAATAAATATTCTTGATTCAACACAATCTCGAAAAAAGATTGTTTAATAAATATATTATCAAAAGTTATTGTGTACACGTACGCGTGACACAATTCCGCATTTTTTACGTGATTAAAGACCATTCTTTTGAATCGAATTACGCGTACGTATATTCGTGTTATAAATTAAAAAACAGTTAAGCGACCGTGCTAGAACCACGGAATTCGGAAATGCCTAACACCTTCTTCCGGATTAACAGAATTCCTTACTCAGGATTTCTGGTTCGCAAAATAATAAACAGAGTCATATTCTCCTCGATTCAGGGATTGAAATTGGTGACTTGGGAAGCCTTAAAATTCCCAGGTGGCGACTCTTAAATAATTAAATAAATCCCGTTTCGACTGTCCTTTAATTGGAGAAAACTCCCCACGCACCCCGCGAGTGCGGAAAAGGAGGTGTGACAAATGTGTAAGATACAAAAAGAATTTTTAATACATAAGTTCTTTCTCAAAAAAGGATACCTACCATAACTGAATTGTACACAAATTTAAGTAAAGATACCTATAGCTATAATATATTTGTTTGCTTAATGAAAATTGCATCCCTCTTTATGTACGTCCAACATATTCTCAAAAGGAGAACATTTTTAGTTTAAAAAGGAATAAATTATACATAAAAGTTAATTAAAAATACTTATAGTAATGTATATGATACCTATATTAATGTATACTGTTCGCAAATAAGATTAGATACAAAGTTTGTACTAAATATAATTTATTATTTCAACTTAAAATTAATGTGTAAAATACAAAACAAAATTTTAATTGATTCTTTCTCAAAAAAGGATACCTACCATTATGAGTGTACATAGGTCGGGTTGGTTCGGATTTTACAATTACCAAACCAATTGTGCTGGGTTATTAAATCTAAAGATCAAACCAAATCAATAAAACTCGGGTTTTTTACTCTCGGGTTTTCATGTTATGCGTTTTTTTTCGGATTTTTTTCCAGTAAAATTTTCGTAGAACAAAACACATAAATTGTGCTCAAAATATTTTTTTAATCCTAGTAAGATACAACTATATAAAGTATTTTCAAGAAAATTATACAAAATATGAGATGTGTCATGACATTATCCTAAAATTTTCGTAGACAATAAGATTATGTAATATAAATATTGCTAATTAAAAAGCCATAATAAAAATAAATATAATCTAAAAGTATTAAGTCATGCTAAAATAAGTAGACTAATAAGGGAATATTAATTACATGACTAAACACTAAAGAAAAAATAAAAATAGGTTATGTATTTTTTTATCTAAATTATTGCAAAACAAAAAATAGATATTCAATACATTCCCGTTGGTAGTACTGTATTGAATGTCTTTTGTTAGCATTAGTATTGATTTGATTTTGGCTTGGGCTTGTGTTAGCATTATTTAATTTACTAATGTTAATGGCTATAAAACTTATTGGAATATTCAAAAGTTCTAAGTTCAACCTTGAAATAATACGTTAAAAGATAAAATTATGAAATTGTTTAAGAAATATTTATAAATTACATCACAATAAGTATATTTATATATAAAATATATCTAAAATTTCTTTATATGTAATGTCGGGTTGGTTTGGTTTCCGTTTGACTTTCTTTAGTTAAAACCAAACCAATTATGGTCGGATTTTTTTTTTCCAATACCAAACCAAATCAAACCAAACCATAGTCGGGTTTTTTTTCTTGGTTTGACTCAGATTATCGGGTTGGTGCGGTTTGTCGGTTTCTTTTTTACACCTCTACCTACCATAACTGAATTATACACAAATTTAAGTAAAGATACCTATATCTATAATATATTTGTTTGCTTAATGAAAGTTGCATCCCTCTTTGTGTACGTCCAACAGAAAGAGAACATTTTTAATTTAAATGTTAAAATAATTGGCTTTGATTAATTAAAGAATGAAATTCAATTTACAGAAAATCTTGGACTACTACTTTTATTAAATATTTTTTCATTTATAATCCAATATTTTTATGTTGTCTTAAAATTGTCAAGTGACTTCATTTTAGCTTGTCACTTGGGTTAATTACATTGCAAATTACTTTCTTTTTAATATAATATAGATATAGATTATTTGGTTGGTCATGCACCCGAAATAGGTAAATATTTACGGAGAGTTTACCATATCAAGGGGCAGAAACGTATTTTACTATTTTGAGAACCCAATGTTAATGGAAACTGAATGGTGGAAGAATTATGTGGAGAGAGAGTGAGAGTGATTGTAATTTGTAGGGTCCAAATTGAATAGGACCATGATTGACCTGTTATACTGCTGAAATGGTAAGGATCGGAGGGGAAATTGATAGTTCTAAAAGACAGTTAATGCCGAGATTGAGAGTGTTCCATATGCCATTCATTGTGGAAAATGACGCCAAACAAACACTCGAATTGATCGTCGTTAAGCATTTGGTTGGATTTCTTGGAAATGTGTTTTGAGAAAAATTTGTGGAATTTCTTTTCTACTCTTGTTATCACAAATTAATAGTAATGTTTCGCTTTTCAAGAATCAATTTGATTAAATTTTGAAATTAAAATGGATTAGATTAACTCAATATTTATAATTAAAATTTAGTTATACAAAAAGTATTAGATAAAATTATTTTTTTCATGTCAATATGAAGAAAAAATATATTTTAAAATATTGATTAAAGTTCACATAATTTGATCATTGAGAAGCGAAATATGATAACTAATTTGGGACGGAGGACATAATAAAAAAGAAGCATAAGAAACGAGATATAATTTCCACTAAGGAATTCAAAAAATTAAAAAAAAAATACGTGAAAAAAGCAAAGGGAATTCAACATTTAATATATATATATATATTAAAAAAAATTAACATTATATACACAATTTAATTTCTTGATAAATAGATTTCGAACGAACCTCTTGTGTCCTTGGCTTCGCCCTTAATAAGAGACTTGTCTTATTATTTTTCCAAGAAAAGTACCAATAACACTATTCTTTAGATTTTTAAAAGTACAAGTCAAACTTCACGAGTATACTTTGTTGTTTCTTTTGTCGAGATTGAGAGAGTCAATCTCGGTCGATCGATTGACCACCTAGCAGATTATGAGAATCGATTCCTTCTGACACTGTCCAAACCTTCACATTATATATATAAAATATTAGAATTCTTTCACCTGAACAAAGCGAGTAATGGAAGAAACCAACAATGTAGAGCTAGAAGCGTAAGTACGAATTCGGCCGAATTCATTAATTTCAGTAAAAACCTTATATTTTATATTAAGAAATTTAGTAAATATATACATAAATAAATTCAGAATCCAATTATTAACACTAATATTATTGTTTTAGAATTTAGAACTCATAAAGTTTAAAATCTGGCTTTACTTCTAACTACTACGCTTTATATCAAATTACTTGGGTTCGATAAATGAATCCTATATATCTAATTCCACTCCAATGGAAGAAACCAAACGATCCAAAGAGTTTGCAGTTATTTCCAAACAACAAATTCCCTCCCAAACACAACGAGTAGGAAAAAGTGAGCATTGGGCTCAAAATTTGAAGCCCCTGTTCAGAAAACATTGGGCTCAAGTTTTAGAATTGGCTTCACCCAAAAATGGACCGAACACTTATCTTGTCAGACCATTGGGCTTCTACAGCTGGGAGTCCGGAACCAAAAGGTTGCAAAATATGACTCAAGAGGCGAAAATAGGTGAAAAAAGCGTTGGGAACAATATTATGTATAACGAAATTGCTTCCTTTAAAAATGAAGAATTAACCTAAATAGCTGTTCACCCAACCGCCTAAACTAAAAATAGTCAGTAGAGGTATAATATATGCACAATTTATGTATTATATATGCATAATTGTGTATAATCTATGTATATGACTAAAAAAATAATGACTATAGCCGGCTATTTATGTAAATATCATTCATAAATTGTCTTACTAATTGATTTTCACATAATAACTATTGTTCCTTTTTATTCCATATTTTTATTAAAAATAGAGAAGAATTCATTGACTAACATAGTAAGAGAAAAAACAACAATTCAGATGTCTGCACCAACTCATTGTCTTTGTTTAATACCATTTTATTCTAAAAATCAGCAAGAGTTTTCTTTTTGGTTGCACTAGTGGATTTTGAATAATATACTCTCTGTCTCGATTTATCTGACATTATTTAGATTTTTAAAACGAGTTTATTTTTTACCGTAATCTTTCCATATATTTTTTTAAAAAATATTTTGAATTATTAGTTATTAAGGCTTATATTACTTTTTACGTATTAAATATGTACATTTTATTTCGAAAAACTTAAAAATTATATGTCCAAAGTCACAATCAAAATTAACTTGTTTGACTAGTGAAATCCATGAACTGTGATGTTTATCTTAAAGCATATATATTTCTATGTATATCGTTTCATATTTTACTTTTGTTTCATGAATTTGGGATGTTAAATGTGATGATTTATATTAATTTGAAGTGTTTTATGTGTAGGAATGATTCAGGAGCAATTGGGGGTAAAACGTGCAAAATTAGAGCCAAAACGAACGAAACCGGGAAACTTGCGAATTTGAACGCCACATGCAACGCCTTGAGCCACCTGTGGCGCTGGAGGCAGTAGTGAATTTTGAGCAGCGCCCTGATGGGTGCCTGGCGCTAGCCAGGGCGCCAGTAGTGTGAAAGTTGTCCAAATTCGCCCGGGACAAGGTTATTTCAGCCATAGACTTACCCAACACGTATAAAAGCAAGACTAAACGTATTTGTGAAAAGGATACACCACTTTAGAGGGATCTAACATAGTTTGAAGGAGAATTCACGTGGAGGAACACACACCATGCATGGAGGAGGCTTCTAACTTATTTTTCTTCTCTTCTCTTCTCTTAATTTCATAGTTCATTAGTTTTAGAGTTTTGGGTGCTACATGAACGTTGTAGTTCGAATCTTGAATTGTTCTTATTATTTTATCATATTGGTTTATTTATTCAATCTTGCGCTTAATTATTTGATTGTTTGATCACCAATTGAATACTATCTACGAATCTAGGATTGAACTCGGGAGAGAAAATTCTAGATTGCAGATAAGATTAAGTAGAGCAAGAACTTAACTCTGGGGGGGGGGGGAGGGCGGATTTGCGATTAGGATAGGAATATACCTAATCGCCTTACTTGGTTATTATATGGGAACTATAAATGTGTTCTTGTTAATCCTAATTCCGTAGGAATATAGGCGTTAGGTTAGCTTGAATAGGCGAGTTGTACTTCGGGAGAAGGCTACGAGCAATATTAACCCTGTCAACCAATAAACCAGATAAATTAATTAGATGATTTAAGAGGAATACTCAACGGGATTGTTAGCTAACCCATAGCTCTAGAATATTCACTCACATTGAATTCGTCTTTAAGTTTGTCGTTGTTTTCTTTAATCTTTTTGGTTGCTACTATAGATTAGTTGTAGTTAATTAATCACACTTTAAAAAATCGCTTGAATAGATTAATTGTCTTAGTTTAATTTAGTTGATAGTTAATCACAATTCCCTGTGGGTACGATATCTGGACTTATAATCCTATATTACTTGTCGACCACGTATACTTGCGTGTGCGTTTGGGAGCAACAAGTTTTTGGCACCGTTGCCGGGGACTTAGAAATTAACTAGTCTACTAGATTAGATTTTTACTTTTTTTCTACTCAAATTTTTTTTCTTTCTTATTTTTATCTTAGTTTAATATTTACTATCTTTCTTGATATGGCATCTTGAAATGATAATTGGTCGAATATTGGTTATTCTTATTATGGTGATTCTTGTCCGTATTGTGGGGGACCACACTTGTGGAAAAATTGTGAATCTAAATCATATGGATGAAATTTTTGTAATGTGTGTGGTTTTCAAGGTGGTCATTGGGATGATTGTCCTAATTATTATTATCCTTCTCAGAACTCTTATTATGATATTTCTAATAATATTTGTGAATTTGATAGGGGTAATAAAGAGCAGGATATGAAACATGATGCATATATTAGGGATATTTTGAGGCAAGTAGCAGAGCAACAAGATGAACTCAAAAAAAATATGAAAAGAATGAGGGCAGCAATCACAAGAATGAAGGCCAATATGGAAGAACCAAATGAAGAGAGCGAGTACCAGCAAGAGGCAAATTTTGAAAAAGGAGATGTAGTGAGCCAATCTTGGCTAGAGGAACAAGCTCAAATGATAAAATCTCATGAGTTTCTCTGTGATGGTCTTTCAAATATGACAGAACAACTAATAGAAGGAAGAATTGAGCTCAAGCAAGAGATAGACCAATTTGGCTCAGATATCCATGACCTGCAGGCTTAATTGAATCAAAAGGTTGAGGCGTCTGATGCCCTACAATCAATTGTCATAGATATTGGCCAACCTATAGAGCGGAAAGAGGAATTCTAACAATTCAACCAAAATATTATTAATGATGCCAAGGTTGACGAAGAGTGCAAATTGAGGATGTCAAAAATAATGCAATTTTTGAGTTGGAGCGTATTGGACCTCATTCTAAATATTTTCAATATTATGTTTGGTTGGTGACATGGGAATTGAGCCAGTCGAGAATATGGAGGAGTCAATAGATGAGGAACAAAGTATTTATATTCTAAAATTTGCCACAACAAGGACACAACATGACATTCCTCACTTAAAGGCCAAGAAGTGCAAGATGTGATACCTATTGCTTGGTTCCTTTATTTTTACATCACCGCCCATGGAACGTGACAGAAAAATTGATGCAAATTTGGGGGCGCAATTCATATCTTCAAAGTGAAAGGAAAAGTGGTAAAAGTGATGACGTCATGTCGCGATATTAAATCAAGCGCTTGTTGGGAGGTAACCCAGCCTATATTTTAATTATTTGTTTTATTTTTTTATATATAGTGTCAAGGTTCGTGTTATTTTTGTTTGCAGAGTAGGGAAAGTCTGAGTACCTGAAGTTGAAGCTGAGGAGCATATTTGAGCTTAAGTGTGGGGTCGTCCCGACCCTTAAGATTGAGGATCATGTTCGAGCTAGGCCCGAGAGGGTCTCACGAAGTATTTCTCACCCTTGTTTTAATATTTTTCTCTATGATCATATATCGAGGACTATGCATAAATATAAGTATGGGGTGGGAAAACTACTTTCTGAAGTGTAATTGTATAAAATTATTTTTTTATTTAGTTTTTCATTTAGAACTCGTAGTTGAAATAGTCTAGCTAAAAATAAAAAAAAATAAAAAAACGAAAATTGAAAAAAAAAAATTAGAAAAAGTTCGGACTTTTCCCGACGATGGATCTTTTGGATAATTGTTTTGAGGGATAAAGTCCGATTAAAAACACCAAAATTGTTTTTTTAGGATAGTTAGGTACGTAGTATCCCTTGGTTTTTCTTTGGGCGCCGGTGCTTTTCCAAGGATGTAGCTCGAACCGGGTACTTTATTTTTTTTAGGAGTAGTTTAGGAAGAAAATGAGTCGCTCTGAGATACTCATTGACATGGTTGATGCTGGCACATTAAGCTATGACATACATTCTGTTTTCCCGTATATTTAGATTGAATTGTGAAGCCTAAGTCAAGTAAATAGCCTATTTTGTGACGCCTTTGTTTAACTTGTATGCCACATAGTGTAATATTGCCTAATTTTCTCAATTATGTGTGCTTGCTTGACTTGAGAGTTGAACAAAATCGTTATGATTGAGTCATCTGCAACATGTGTGTGAGGATTTGTGATTTTCTGTGCTATCCTGTGTAGTCTAGAACTTGCCCCGTGTGTTAATTGAAGCGAAATTATAAGTTGTGCTAATCTAGGAGATGACGTAGGCATTTTCTTGCTTGATCATAGATGTGCTTGTCACATAAGAAAATAAAATTTTCTGTTGCTAGTCCCTTTGAGCCTATAGACCTTTTCTTTGGCACTCACATTACAAGCCATACCCCTATTTTGTTCTTAATTTGATAGTGATTGAACCTTTACCTCCTAAGACACTTAGTCGCTAAAAGAAGCAAGGTGAGATATTGGAGAGTAGCTTTTGCGTGGAACCATGGAAGGGCCCATTGGTGCATTAAAGTTGAAATCAAAAATCACTAGCTGATGAACTTTAATGTATGGAGTGTGTGAAGTAAAGAAAAAAAAAGAGAAAGGAAAAGAAAAATTGTAAGAAAAGAGAAAAAAATGTTAGTTCAAATAATATAGAAAAATACACACCTCCAATTCTTATTGATTTATGCTAGTGGAAATATAGAAGTGCTTAATTGAAAAGAGGGCTATGCTGCATATGGTTTGGGCAAGTGAATTGGTTGAGAAGATTATGTTCTTGAATTGTGAATGTAGTGTATTCAAGTGTTTAGGAGGGTTAGTCACTATTTCTAAAAGTATCATACCCGTCCTTTGGCCTATATTACAACCTTAAAGTCCTAATTGATCCTATATTTGGCTAGCTTAAATTAGTAGAGATATATACTACGGGCAAGCTTATGGTACAACCACATGATGCATATGAATTCTTTGTGAGAGTGAGCGAATTTTGTTCAATTGTTTGATGTCTTTAATCTATGTTCAAAATCATATTTGATTGTGTGGACTAATCTATATTCACTCTTTCGTTTGTGGTGAGGGCACATGATCTCATGAATGATTGGTAATGTTGTAAACTTCTTGTTGGGTGAGTATGTGAATTGAGGGTGATTAGTGGTTACAAGTTGACTCTTGAGGTCGGGTGGTTGTAAGTAGGCTATTGGAGTGATTAAATTGAATTGTTATACTTGGGCATGTTTGAAGAAAGGAAGAATGTGAATTTTTGTATGTTCATGCTTAATTGCCGGTATCGATCATAGTCAAGGGTAAAGTATGTGATTAAAAGTAAAAGTGCTCCTTTATAGTAAACATTGTACGTAGTGGGGGTTTATTAGATTGTCCCATTGCTCGAGGACGAGCATGAGTCTAAGTGTGGGGTATTGATGTTTAGCTTAAAGCATATATATTTCTATGTATATCGCCTCATATTTTACTTTTGTTTCATGAATTTGGGATGTTAAGTGCGATGATTTATATTAATTTGAAGTTTTTTTATGTGTAAGCATGATTCGGGAGCAATTGGGGGCAAAATGTGCAAAATTAGAGCCAAAACGAACGAAACCGGGAAACTTGCGAATTTGGGTGCCACAGGTAGCGCCTTGGGCCACCTATGGCGCTGGAGGCAGTAGGTGAATTTTGAGCAGCGCCCTGGTGGGCAGCCAGGGCGCCAGTGACGTGAAAGTTGTCTAAATTCGCCCGGGACAAGGTTATTTCGGCCCTAGACCTACCCAACACGTATAAAAGCAAGACTAAACGTATTTGTGAAAGGGATACGCCACTTTAGAGGGATCTAACATACTTTAAAGGGGAATTCACGTGGAGGAACACACACCACGCTTGGAGGAGGCTTCTAACTTGTTTTTCTTATATTCTCTTCTCTTAATTTCATAGTTCATTAGTTCTAGAGTTTTGGGTGCTACATGAATGTTGTAGTTTGAATCTTGAATTATTCTTATTATTTTATCATATTGGTTTATTTTTTCAATCTTACGCTTAATTATTTGATTGCTTGATCATCAATTGAATACTATCTACGAATCTAGGATTGAACTCGGGAGAAGGAATTCTAGATTGCATATAAGATTGAGTAGAGCAAGATCTTAACTCTTAGGAGGGGGGGAGGATTTGCGGTTAGGATAAGAATATACCTAATCGCCTTGCTTGGTTATTATATGAGAATTATAAATGTGTTCTTGTTAATCCTTATTCCATAGGAATATAGACATTAGGTTAGCTTGAATAGGCGAGTTGTACTCCGGGAGAATGCTACGAGCAATATTAACCCTGTCAACCAATAAACCAGATAAATTAAATTAGACAATTTAAGTGGAAAACTCAACGGGATTGTTAACTAACCCATAGCTCTAGAATATTCACTCACATTGAATTCGTCTTTAAGTTTGTCATTGTTTTCTTTAATCTTTTTGGTTGCCACTCTAGATTAGTTGTAGTTAATTAATCACACTTTAGGAAATCGCTTGAATAGATTAATTGTCTTAGTTTAATTTAGTTGATAGTTAATCATAAGTCCCTGTGGGTTAACAGCCTCGGTACGGGCAGGAAGGGCATAGTATCTGGCCTGGCCTCCCCCTCTAGGGCGACCTCTACCTCCCCGACCTCCACCTTTAGCCGGCTGAGCAGGTGGTGTAGCAACTGGAGCTGTAATCATAGCCTGAGAACTCTGCGGGGCACGCTGTGGCTGAGAAGTCTGTGGTGGTGCACTCCTCTCAAGTCTAGGGCAATCCCTCACCATGTGGCGTGTGTCACCACACTCAAAACAAGCTCTGAGAGGATGTGGTGGCTGTGACTGGCTAAGGCCAGGTCTATTGGACTGACCTCTGAAATCACCTCGCGCAGGAGGCGCGCTAGAAACCAGAGGTGCATAATAAGGCTCCTGAGGTCTAGGAGGAGCTGGAATACCACTGGCTGCTGAAAGAGCTGAATGAACCAGGCGACTCATATAACCCCTACCATGACAAACTGCAGCTGGGGTATGGGCACCAGAATAATGACCCGACTCTCGAGACCTCTTGGCCTCCCTCTCCTCTTTCTCCCTAGCATGCATACCCTCAATCCTCCTAGCAATGCTCACCACCTGCTGGTAAGAAATATCCATCTCCAACTCACGAGCCATGCTAGATCTGATGCTGGGAATAAGGCCCTCAATAAACTGGCGAACCCTCTCGCGGACAGTAGCAACCAAGGCTGGTGCATGCCTAGCCAAACTGGTGTAATAGACAGCATCTCTGAAACAGTCATAGCACCCTGGCGCAAATGCTCAAACTCTACGCGCCATGCGTCCCTGAGGCTCTGAGGAACATACTCCCTCAGGAATAGATCTTAAAACTGAGTCCAAGTCAGTGAAGCAGCCTCATCTGGACTGTCTAGATCATAGGTGTGCCGCCACTCATAAGCGGCTCCTAAAAGCTGGAAGGTAGTGAAAGAAACCCCGTTCGATCCTGAGATACACATGGTACGGAGAATGCGGTAACACTCATCAAGAAATCCCAGAGCATCCTCCGATGCTAGACCACTAAATACAGGGTGCTTGTACTTCTTGAACCTCTCAAGCCTCAACTGCTCATCCTCGGAAGTCGCTGCCCTGTCCTCGGGCTGAACTGGCACTGCAGTCAAAACCTGTGCGGACAACAGTCGTTTTTGTGCGGATCGCACTGATTTTGTGCGGACAACACTCGTTTTTGTACGGTCCGCAGTGGGGGAAATCCGGGGGGGGGGTACCATATAAATACAAGGTTTTGGGTTTTATTTCATATTTTGACCTAGAGAGCTCGGATTTTGATGATTTTTCAAAGGTTTTTCAAGAAATTCATCGGGGTAAGTTATTCTAACTCAGATTTGGCTAGAGTACATGAATCCATTATTGAATTCATCATTTAATTCGTGATTTGGGATGGAATTTGGGAAGAAAACTTGTGAAATCTTTCAAATATGTAAAATGATGACTTGAAGGACCAAATGGTATCAGAATTGGATAATTTTGGTATGGTTAGACTCGTGAGGGTATGAGGATTTTGAAAATATAAATTTTACCGGATTTCGAAATGTGGGCTCGAGGGGCATTTTGGTTACTTTACCTAATTTCGCATATTAACTTAGAATTTCTTTGTAGTATCAGTTACTTGAAGTGTTATTTACATTATGCAATTGAATTAAATAGATTTTGGCCATTTGGAGTCGAGTACTCATGGAAAAGACGTGGTGTTGGGTTGATTTTGAGCCGGTTCGAGGTAAGTGGCTTGTCTAACCTTGTGTGGGGGGCCTTCCCCTTAGGATATGATATATTTGGTAATTGAAATGCCTTGTACATGAGGTGACGAGAGCGTACTTGAGCTAATTGTTGAAAATTCGGTTTTACTTTAAGTATTTCAATTGAGTTCCTTTTTCCCGCTTTATCTACTTGCGAATTTAGCCTGTTGTAGTTTAGAAAAGCATGTTTAGTTGACTTAATTGCCTATTTGCTTAAACTGCTTTAATTGCATTACGTGAAGCATGTTAGGCTAGAATTAACTGTTTACTTGGTACGAAATTTGCATTTAATTGAGTATTCTTGGGTTTGCTTCTATGTGTTTTTTTAATTTGGGACTACGGGAAGACATCCCGGGAGATCCCCTATACGTATTTATGATCTGGATTGAGGTGCGGGATACCGAGAGATCCCTGACATGTATATTGAGGATACCAAGAGATCCCTAGCATATATTGAGGATACCAAGAGATCCTCGGGATACTAAGAGATCTCTAGCATATATTGAGGATACCGAGAGATCCTCGGGATACCAAAAGATCCCTAGCATATATTGAGGATACCGAGAGATCCCCGGGATACCAAGAGATCCCTAGTATATGATGAGGATACTAAGAGATCCTCGGGATACTGAGAGATCCCCGGTTACTTTCCTTGTGGTTTGCCTTCATCTCTGTTTCCGTTATTGTGCTCTTATTATCCTATGTAGATTCTTACTGTAGATTCTCAATTGTACTGCTTATCGTATCTTGTCATCTTTATATTTATTTAATCTCAGTAGGGCCCTAACCTTCCTCATCACTACCCAACCGAGGTTAGGCTTGGCACTTACTGAGTACCACTGTGGTGTACTCATGCCTCTTCTGCGCATGTTTTTCATGTGCAGATCCAGGTACCACTACTCAGGCCTATCATCCTTGAGGCGAGGCAATTCTATGGGACTTTAAGGTATATCTGCCGCGTCCACAGACCGAGGAGTCTCCTTCTATTCCTGCATTTTAGTATTAGCCCTTCTGTACTTTTGTTCTTGTTAGACATTCCAGAGTTAGAGCTATGTAGTGTTTCTTTTTTTTTCTTAGCTTGTGATTCGTGGGTTTCCGGTCTTGGATTTTGATATGGGTTTCGAGATTTATATATGGCGTATGCCGAGCGGCACATTTAAACACTGTTATTGCCTTATTTCTGCTTTAAAATTGTTTTACTTCCGCAAGTTTTGGTTATCTTCCGCAATTTAGGCTTACCTAGTCGTAGAGACTAGGTGCCGTCACGATGGTTCACGGAGGGCGAACCGGGGTCGTGACAGTACGGTATATGAACTTACAATCTTATATTACTTGTCGACCACGTATACTTGCCTGTGCGTTTGGGAGCAACAAACCGCCACATAAATTGAGACGGGAGGAGAAATATCTTTTAAGAATATTTATAGCTTATACAATGCAATATCTTTTAATTCCTTTAAATTTTTTACTTAATTATAAAACATATACCCTTTCCCTTCCTCTTTCTCTCAATCTTTGAATGGTTTTTGTCCACCAAAGGACAGCGTGATCCTTTAAATTTCAAAATTCTCCGACCAGAGTTATGGCAATAAATCAAAAACCCATTAATAAAAGCTAAACCACAAAAAGCTTATTAAGATCATTGATATTTTTGTATTATTTTTGACTTGGCCAATTTTCTCTTTTAATATTTTTGTAATTCGTCTTGCACATGATATCATTTTTAAATATGCTTGGTATTTACATACCTGCATTACACTTCCAAGCAAAATATCTAGCGCAATATATTTGTAAATATAGGAATAGAATATTTCGTATAGCGTATCACACTTGACTTCTTTCCAGTACAATATTAAAATATGTGGTTATCGTATATAAAAAGCTTAAGTTATTAGTAGAAATGTCAAATATGTATATTAGGTTAAATTTGAGTGTGTTAAAATGAGTTGCATTCATAAATGTTGGGTTAATAACTCGGTCCAAATTTGCTTGGAGCAAGATAGACATGTCATTTTAGGCTAAATAATTAATCGTGATCCGACCCACTAACTCAAAATTATTTTTTATTTGTCTATTATTCTTTATAATTTGTTTAGTTACAATATCAGATTAGTTAAAGTTTCTTTTTATTGTGACTATCTCATTAACGGATTCCAAAAATTTTATTTTCAATATTTTGATCAAAATGATTCAAGCTTATAGATCAATTAGCTTACGCTATGTCCAATTAACCAGCTAAATGAATATAATATATACCTGCCTTAATTCATCCAAGTTTTGATGAATTAATTTCTTATAGACGAAATTTACGCCTCTGACTGTTACAAAAGACCTACTTTTAATCACCAATTGTATCTTCAACGAACAAACGACAAAAGGTGATATGTGACAATCACCTCTGTGACATCATGACAACAATAATCTGTGTGATTCTGCTATATGTTCATGAGATTTGCATAGATACTTTAATATCACGTTAGGTAAAAAGACCAAGGATATATATATATATATATGTATGTATGTATGTATGTATATATACAGCAGAATGTGGACAAAGCATAGTGATTTATCACTGTTTTATTTTCTTTCTTTGGCTTCAGTTACTTTTCTCTTATCATTTTATGGGTAATTTTCATCTGTAGTTGCAGAAAAATTTTGTCCAGGATTATTCAAGAGCTGAAAAGGCAGATTAAAGTGCAATAGAAGTGAATTTCATGTTTAAAGGAGTTGTACAATAATACAACTTATTTTCAATGTAAAGAAAAAGTAATCTAAGCAAGTTTAAGTGTCTGAAAATTAATTAAGCACATCATATTTATTGGAGTTCTTTGCATTTTGCACCCTTAACGTAGACTTCATTTTTATATTTGCACCTATCCTTTTTTTTTTTTTTTTTTTTTGGCATTTCCTTCTAATCTATCTATTTCATTGCAAAACTTCATTTGGGGTTATCACATGAAGAGCAAAATAGAAATACTTTATTTTAACGAAAAAGCAATCACAAAGGTACATAAAGTACTTACTAGATTAAATCCTATTAAATAATCAATTATCATCGTATGAAATCTAATGTTTATGCAACGAAGGTCCTTATTCCCATTTCAATATTTCCTTCCTGAATCTATGTAATTTCTTGTTGACTTAATGCGACCAATATACAACCTGCTCAAACTTTTTTGTCATACAGAAAGAGTTTACACTCTTTGAAGATAGTCAACGATCCTTCCGACCAAATCCAATTTCTGGCATTAGGTCTTTTAATTGTTTTGCAATGAAATGAAAAGGTGGGGAATCATAAAAAAGTAAAGGATGAGGTGCAAATCAGAAAATGGAGTCTATGTTAAGGATCCAACTGCAAAGAACCCCATTTATTTGGACAAATACGATTACCTCGATACGATATTAAAAGTAAAAATAAAAAACCCCGATGCCTAATACCACAAGTTATTGCTTCAACGTCTTAATTTAAAATTGATTACTTTTGACATTAATTTAACTGAAAACCCGTGATTATCGTGTGTTCTTTCTCTCTGCTATAATAGGCTAGTCAAATCTCTCTATAACAGCTCCGTTTGTTTCGATATTTATTGATTGCTATAGTGAATTGATGTTATAAAAAACATATATAATATAAAATTGATTTCAAGAAAAACATAATTTTTATAGTGAACGACTGTTATATGAGGATGATGTTATGGAGATGTATGACTGTAATTATATTCTACTAATTTAGAGTAGAAGGACCTAATTAGCTTAGATAGTAAAGTATGATTGTGATTTTACGGTTCAAGTTGTGATGTATGGTCGCTATGAGATTATTTTAAATGCGCTCTTCATCAAGTAAACTCCCTATTGTCTCCAAAAATACTGTTGATTAATCCGATGAAAATAAAAGGTTCTTAAATTCCATACCTAGAGTTACTGTGAAACTTTGTTTCATCCAAGTTTTCTCTTCCACAATCGTCAATGCAATTGGAGAATGATAAGTTGATAACAATGTACTCTTATAACCGCGCGAAGCTGGAGCGTCTTTTTCCTTTTAAAAATAAAAATAAAAAAATGACGTAGACAAATGTTTTATGAACTATTGTCACTATCCGAATTTTCCACCCTCGGGAGTTGTGATGGCGCCTACTCGTAGAAGCTAGGCAAGCCACGAAATTTAGAAAATTCTTTACTTCTTTGTTTTAATCCTTTTAACAACTTGCTTTAACAGGTGATAAATATTTAAATAATAGCGGAATATGAAATTAAGCGGAAGACTTAAACAAAATAAATCAAATTAATACGGAAATCAATATATGCCTCTACCCAGAAACTGGTGTCACAACATTCATGGACTATCTATGATTACTACATACAAACGTTTGAAAGAAGGAACACTGTCAGTCTCAGATACAATGATAACAGAACAAAATAACTGATAGAAGAGACGCCGGGCCTGCGAACGCCTGCAGGACTACCTCGGTATCTCGGTGGACTGAAGGCTGGCTCCCAAGCTAATGCTGCTGACCCAGTGCTGCTTTGGTATCTGCACATAAGTGCAAAGTGTAGCATCAACACAACCGACCCCATGTGCTGGTAAGTGTCTGGCCTAACCCCGGCGAGGTAGTGACGAGGCTAGGACCAGACTCCAGATAAACCTGTGCAGTTATGTATATATATACAATGGAAAGATAGACAGAAACAAACAATTAAAACTGGGGAGGGGAAACATGCTTCGGGGAATAGCAGATAAAGCAAAATCTCAATAAAATTATAAGGAAATCAAAATTTAACTTCTAACAAGGATAAGGAAAAACAAAAGTAGATTTCACTTTCTCTTCACGTCTTATTGCAGGTGTGCAACCCGATCCCATTTCCCGTATCTCGTGGCAGGCGTGCCACCCGCTCCCATTGCTTGTATCTCGTGGCAGACGTGCCACCCGCTCCCATTTTATTTATCTCGTGATAGGCGTACCACCTGCTCCCATTTCATTAGATCTTGTGGTAGGCGTACCACCCGCTCCCATTTCATTATATCTTGTGGTAGGCATACCACCCGCTCCCATTTCAAGCCAACAATAGTCACAAGGAATCCCAGCAAGGGAACAAGAGCAATATAATAACTTTCCGGCAAGGGAACAATAGTATCAAAACAAACATCCCGACAAGGGATCATTAATATCAAACAAACATCCCGGCAAGGGAACAATGGTGATAATAACATATGAAGCACAATAAACCACAACAAAGTCATAACAATCATAATACAAGACTCATGGGCATGCTTGACACCCAAAGTATAGATACTCGTCACTATGCCTATACATCGTACTCCACAATTAACATGTAGCAAATAAGACACAACTCCTAATCCCTCAAGCTAAGGTTAGACCAAACCCTTACCTCGATGTCTCGAACACAACTCAAGTTTCAATTATAGCTTTACCCCTTGATTCCTCCGCCAATTCGCTCGTATCTAGCCACAAGTTACTTAATTACATCAATAAACGCTAAATGAATCAATTTGAATGCATGAAAATGAGTTTTCTAAAGTTTTACCCAAAAAGTCAAAATCGCCCTCGGGCCCACGTGGTTAAAACCCGATGTTCAAACCAAAACTCGATTACTCATTCCTCCACGAGCTCAAATATATAATTTATTTTGAAATCGGACCTCAAATCGAGGTCCAAATCCTCAATTTTTGAAAAACCTAGATTCTACCGAAAACACTCAATTTTCCCCATGAAAATCATTGATTTGAAGTTGAAATCATGTTAAAAGATGTTAATGATTGAAGAAAACTAGTTAAAAACGACTTACAATTGATTTGGAGAAGAAATGTTGTTTGAAAAATCACCTCTTATATTTTTGGAGTCTAAAAAAATGAAAAATAACTGAAAATCCCATCTAAATATACTGCCTTCAGATGCCCTGTGCGGACTGCACAAAATCAACCGCTGCCGCATATGCATTCTGTGTTTTGCAGTGACAGGTCTTAGTATTTTGGCCATAACATTCTCGATAGATGTCCAAATTATGATTTCTTTACCTTTCTGGAAACTAGACACGAAGGGCTACAACTTTCGTTTTTGAATCATCGCAAAATTTCTTTTAGATCAAACGATATGGGCTTCCAAAGTCGGACCAGTGAAACATTCTTCACCGCGGACCGCATAGAATCTAGTGCGGCCGCACAGGACCTCACCACGGTCCGCACAAAATCCAGTGCGGCCGCACAAGCCCCTCCGCGGCAGCATTTCTTTTTGTGCGGACCGCACTGATAGGTTCAGAGGCCTTCCACCTCTCTGAACCTGCAACACCTATGTTTTTAAGCCTAAGACATCCCGGAACCTACCTGAAACTCACCCGACACCTCAGAACTCCAAACCAAGTGTGCATACTAACTCAAAAATATCATATGGACCTACTCGTGCGATCACATTATCAAAATAACATGTAAAATCATGAATTAAACCTCAAAACTCAACATTTTCATCAAGAACTCTCAAAGTTCATAACTCTCCAACCGGAAGTCCAACTCACGTCAAATAAACTCCGTTTTTTCACCAAATTTTACAATTATCTTTCAAATACTATAACAAGTTTGTACCGGGCTCCAGAACCAAAATACAGGCCCGATAAAAATGGTTTCAAACATTAATTCTTTTCTTTATTTCTTAGATAATTCAGTAAAACAATTTCTGTCAAAAATTGATTTCTAAGGCTTGAGACCTCGGAATTCATTTCCGAGCATACGCCCAAGTCCCATATTTTACTACGGACCTCCCGGGACCATCAGAACACGGATCCGGGTCCGTTTGCTAAAAATATTGACCAAAGTCAACCATAATCAAATTTTTAACTCTAAAATTTCTACTTTCTCATATTTTCACGTAGAAGGCTTTCCGAATATAGGTCCGGACCACGCAAACAAATCAAGGTGGGGTAAAAAGGGAGGTTTTTAGGCCTCGGAACACTGAATGCACTTGCAACACAAGTGATGACTCCACCTCTAAAACAACTGTTCGTCCTCAAACGGACATAAGAAGGAAGTACCTGAGTCGGAAAAAAGATGGGGATAACGGCTCCGCATATCGGACTCAGACTCCCAGGTCGATGCCTTAGCAGGCTGACCTCTCCACTGGACATGAACAGAAGGAAAACTCTTCGATCAAAATTGACGAACCTGCCGGTCGAGAATAGCTACCGGCTCCTCCTCATAAGACAAGTCCTTGTCCAACTGGACAGTGCTGAAATCTAACACGTGGGATGGATCGCCGTGATATTTCCGAAGCATGGACACATGAAACACTGGATGCACGGCTGATAGGCTCGGCGATAATGCAAGTCTATAAGCCACCTCTCCCACTCGATCAAGAATCTCAAACGGGCCAATGAACCTAGGGCTAAGCTTGCCCTTCTTCCCAAATCTTCTCACGCCCTTCATAGGCGACACTCGGAGCAATACCCGCTTATCGACCCTAAAAGCCACATCTTGAACCTTGCGGTCTGAATAACTCTTTTGCCTGGACTGAGCTGTACGAAGCCTATCCTGAATAATCCTGACCTTGTCCAAGGCCTCCTGAACCAAATCTGTACCCAACAAACGAGCCTCCCCCGGCTCAAACCATCCAACCGGAGACCGACACCGCCTACTATATAAAGCCTCATAAGGAGCCATCTGGATACTCGACTGGTAGCTGTTGTTGTAGGCAAACTCTGCTAAAGGCAAAAACTGGTCCCACGAGCCTCCAAAGTCAATGACACAAGCTCGAAGCATATCCTCCAAAATCTGAATGGTCCGCTCGGATTGCCCATCCATTTGAGGATGAAATGTTGTGCTCAACTCAACCCGCATGCCCAACTCTCGCTGAACTGCTCTCCAAAAACGTGAGGTAAACTGCGTACCTCGGTCCGAAATGATAGACACAGGCACACCATAAAGACGAACAATCTCCCGAATATAGATCTCAGCTAACCTCTTAGAGGAATAAAAGACTGCCACAAGAATGAAATGCGCTTACTTTGTCAGCCTATCAACAATGACCCACACTGTGTCGAACTTCCTCTGAGTCTGCGGGAGTCCAACAACGAAATCCATAGTGACCCGCTCCCACTTCCACTCAGGAAGCTCAATCCTCTGAAATAAACTACCAGGCCTCTGATGCTCGTACTTGCTGACAATTCAAACATCGAGCCATATATGCAACAATATCCTTCTTCATTCTACGCCACCAATAATGCTGCCGCAAATCCTGATACATCTTCGCGACGCCCGAATGAATAGAGTACCAGGAGCTGTAAGCCTCCTCTAAAATCAACTCCCGAAGCCCATCCACATTAGGCACACAAACTCGACCCTGCAATCTCAAAACTCCATCATCATCTAAGGTAACCTGCTTGGCACCTCCGCGCTGAACCGTGTCTCTAAGGACACACAAATGGGGATCATCATACTACCGATCACTAATACACTCCAATAAAGAAGAACGAGCGACCGTGCAAGCTAATACCCGACTAGGCTCAGAAATATCCAACCTCACGAACCGATTGGCCAAGGCCTGAACATCCAAAGCAAGCAACCTCTCACCGACCGGAATATAAGCAAGACTGCTCATTCTGGCTGACTTACTACTCAAAGCATCGGCCACTACATTGGCCTTCCCCGGATGATATAAGATAGTGATATCATAATCTTTCAACAACTCCAACCACCTCATCTGCCTCAAATTCAACTCCTTTTGATTGAACAAATACTGAAGACTCTTGTGATCCGTGAACACCTCACATGCCACGCCATATAGATAATACCTCCAAATCTTCAATGCGTGAACAATGGCTGCCAATTCCAAATCATGAACCGGATAGTTCTTTTCATGAATTTTCAACTACCACGGAGCATAGGCAATGACATTGCCATCCTGCATCAACATTGCACCGAGTCCAATACGAGATGTATCACAATAGATTGTATAAGGCCGTAAACCTGTGGGCAAAACCAATACCGGTGCCATAGTCAGAGCTGTCTTGAGCTTCTGAAAGCTCGCCTCACACTCGTCCGACCATCTGAACTAGGCACCCTTCTGGGTCAACCTGGTCATCGGGGCTGCGATAGATGAGAACCCATCCATGAACGAACAATAGTAGCCTGCCAATCCCAAGAAACTCCGAATCTCTGTAGCTGATGCTGTTCTGGGCTAGTTCTTGACTGCCTCAATCTTCTTCGGATCAACTTGAATACCCTTTGCTATTACAACATGACCGAGGAATGCAACTGAACTCAACCCGACTCACACTTCGAGAACTTAGCATATAACTAACTATCCCTCAAGGTTTGAAAAACCACTCTAAGATGTTGCTCATGTTCCTCCCGGATACGGGAATATATTAAAATATCATCAATGAAGACTATCACGAACGAATCCAAGTAAGGCCTGAACACTCGGTTCATCAAATCCATAAAAGTTGCTGGGGCATTTGTCAACTCGAATGACATCACCAAGAACTCATAATGCCCATACCGAGTACAGAAAGCTATCTTAGGGACATCGGATGCCCTAATCCTCAACTGATGATAGTCAGATCTCAAGTCAATCTTTGAAAATACCTTGGCACCCTGAAACTGATCAAACAGATCATCAATATTTGGCAATGGATACTTATTTTTGATTGTAACCTTGTTCAACTATCGGTAATCAATACACATTCTCATTGACCCATTCTTCTTCTTAACAAACAACACCGGCGCACCCCAAGGCGAAACACTGGGTCTAATGAAACCCTTCTCAAGCAAGCCTTGCAACTATTCCTTCAACTCTTTTAACTCAGGCGGGGCCATACGATACGGCGGGATAGAAATGGGCTGAGTGCCCGGAGCCAAATTAATGCAAAAATTAATATCCCTGTCGGGTGGCATACCCGGCAAGTCTGAAAGGAATACCTCAGGAAACTCATGAACGACGGTCACAGAATCAATAGAGGGAATCTCAACACTAGAATCACGAATATATGTCAAATAGGCCAAACACCCCTTCTCGACCATACGCCAAGCCTTCACATAAGAGATAACTCTACGGGTAGAATGACCAGGAGCCCCTTTCCACTCTAAATGAGGCAAACTCGGTAAAGCTAAGGTCACAGTCTTGGCATGACAGTCCAAGATAGTATGGTAAGATGATAACCAGTCCATCCCCAATATAACATCGAAATCGACCATGTCTAAAAGCAACAAATCTACACGAGTCTCAAGACCCCCAATCACCTCAATACAAGAATGATGGACTCGATCAACTACAATAGAATCACCCACCAGTGTAGAAACATAAATAGGAACACTCAATGAATCACTAGGCATGATCAGATACGATACAAAATAAGATGACACATACGAGTATGTAGACCCTGGATCAAACAACACTAAAGGATCTCTATCACAAACCAGAACCGTACCTGTAATAACTGCATCTGAAGCCTCAACCTCGGGCCTGGCTGGCAGAGCATAACATCAGGGCTGGGCACCACCACCCTGAACTACATCTCTGGGACGACCTGCTGCTGGCTGACCTCTACCTCTAGCGGCCTGAGCTCCACCTCTAGCACCTCTACCTCCACCTTTAGCGCCTCTACCCTTACCTCTAGCTGGCTGGGCGGCCTGTGGGACACCTGGTGCCTGAACCATATCACAGGAACCCTGATGTGGAGAACTGCTCGAAGCTCGAGGGCAATACCTAGCAATGTGCCTCGTGTCACCACAAGTAAAACAAGCCCTCGGTTGCTGGGGCTGACGACCCTGGAAACTCTAAAGTGGTGGTGCAATGATAGGTGCTGGTGGTGCACTGTAGGACTGCTGATCAGAATACTGCATTTGAGGACCACGGCTACCTGAAGCACCGTGAGAAACCTGAAGTGCTGATTGGAAAGGCCTAGGGGGATGGCCTCTACCATATGAATCTCTACCTCCAAACGAGGTACCACTGAATCTGCCTAAATGACGGGGCCTCTTATCCGATCCATGACCACCTCCCTGTGATAGGACCATCTCCACTCTCCTAGCCACATTGGCGCCTCCTGGAAAGATATCTCACTCCTAGTCTCCCTAGCCATCTGAAGACGAATCGGCTGAATAAGACCATCAATAAACCTCCTCACCCTCTCTCTCTCGGTAGGTAGTATGACAAGATCATGGCGAGCTAAGTCGATGAACCTGGTCTCATACTGGGTAACAGTCATGGAACCCTGCTGGAGGCACTCAAACTGCCTCCGATAGGCCTCTCTTTGAGTAATGGGGAGAAACTTCTCCAGAAATAACTGTGTGAACTGCTCCCAAGTCAAGGCTGGCGATCCGGCTGGTCTAGCTAAGCAATAATCCCTCCACCAAGTCTTGGCGGATCCAGACAAGCGAAACGTAGCAAAATCGACCCCATTGGTCTCAACAATACCCATGTTCTTGAGAACCTTGTGGAAGCCGTCTAGGTAATCTTGGGGATCCTTAGCAGATGCATCGCTGAAAGTAGAAGTGAAGAGCTTGGTGAACCTATCCAGCCTCCATAAAGCATCGGCAGATATAGTCGCTCCATCATCGATCTGAGCTACCACACCCGGCTGAACTTCTCCAACTGGCTGAACCGCTAGAGTCTGAATCTGGGGAGCTACCTACTCCGGAGCGTGAGTAGCAGGAGTCTGGTCCCCTCCTCCATCCTGAGAGACGACTGGTGCTATAGGAAGCAAGCCTGCCCGGGTGACACTCTCCATGAGGCCCACTAATCGGAACAGAGCATCCTGAAGAACTGTGGTAGCAATAAACCCCTTTGGGACCTAAGCTGGGCCTACCAGAACTGCTGGGGCCGAAACCTCCTCATTAAAATCAACCTGAGGCTCCGCCACTAGGGCTGCTACTCGGGGCTGAGCTCTGCCCCTACCTTGGCCTCGCCCTTTACCCCTCGTGGGAGCTACTGCTGGAGGCTCGGGTAGCTGAGCGGTGGATGAGGAAGCGCGTGTTCTCACCATCTGCGAAAGAACAGAGTAGAAAGACAATTAATATTGAGAAGCAAAACCGCACGATGAGAAAGAACAAATGTGAAGTTTTTCCTAACTCTGTAGCCTCTGTTTGATAAATATAGACGTCTTCGTATCGATCCCTCAAACTCTGCTGAGGTTGCCCGTGAATTGTGAGACTTATGTAACCTAGAGCTCTGATACAACCTTGTCACGACCCGATTTTCCCACCCTCGGGAGTTGTGATGGCGCCTACTTGTAGAAGCTAGGCAAGCCACGAAATTTAGAAAATTCTTTACTTATTTATTTTAATCCTTTCAACAACTTGCTTTAACAAGTGATAAATATTTAAATAATAGCGGAATATGAGATTAAGCGGAAGACTTAAACAAAATAAACCAAATTAATACGGAAATCAACAAATGCCTCTACCCAAAAACTGGTGTCACAACATTCATGGACTATCAATGATTACTACATACAAACGTTTGAAAGAAGGAACACCGTCTGTCTCGGATACAATGATAACAGAACAAAATAACTGATAGAAGAGACGCCGGGCCTCCGAACGCCTGCAGGACTACCTTGGTATCTCGGTGGACTGAAGGCTGGCTCCCAAGCTACTGCTGCTGACCCAGTGCTGCTCCGGTATCTACATATAAGTGCAGAGTGTAGCATCAACACAACCGACCCCATGTACTGGTAAGTGTCTGGCCTAACCCTGGCGAGGTAGTGACGAGGCTAGAACCAGACTCCAGATAAACCTGTGTAGTTATATATATATATACAATGGAAAGATAGACGGAAACAAACAATTAAAACTGGGGAGGGGAAACATGCTTCGGGGAATAGCAGATAAAGCAAAATCTCAATAAAATTATAAGGAAACCAAATTTAACTTCTAACAAGGATAAGGAAAAACAAAAGCAGATTTCACTTTCTCTTCACGTCTTATTGCAGGCGTGCAACCCGATCCCATTTCCCGTATTTCGTGGCAGGCGTGCCACTCGCTCCCATTGCTTGTATCTCGTGATAGGCGTACCACCCGCTCCCATTTCATTATATCTTGTGGTAGACGTACCACCCGCTCCCATTTCAAGCCAACAATCACAAGGAATCCCAGCAAGGGAACACGAGCAATATAATAACTTTCCGGCAAGGGAACAATGATATTTTAACAACATCCCGGCAAGGGAACAATAGTATCAAAACAAACATCCCGGCAAAGGGATCATTAATATCAAACAAACATCCCGGCAAGGGAACAATGGTGATAATAACATATGAAGCACAATAAACCATAATGAAGTCATAACAATTATAATACAAGACTCATGAGCATGCTTGACACCAACATATAGATACTCGTCACCATGCCTATACATCGTACTCCACAATTAACATGTAGCAAATAAGACACAACTCCTAATCCCTCAAGCTAAGGTTAGACCAACCACTTACCTTGATTCCTCGAACACAACTCAAGTTTCAATTATAGCTTTACCCCTTGATTCCTCCGCCAATTCGCTTTTATCTAGCCACAAATTACTTAATTACATCAATAAACGCTAAATGAATCAATTTGAATGCATGAAAATGAGTTTTCTAAAGTTTTACCCAAAAAGTCAAAATCGCCCCCGGGCCTACGTGGTCAAAAACCGAGGTTCAAATCAAAACCTGATTACCCATTCCCTCACGAGCTCAAATATGTAATTTGTTTTGAAATCGGACCTCAAATCGAGGTCCAAATCCCCAATTTTCGAAAAACCTAGGTTCTACCCAAAACACCCAATTTCCCCCATGAAAATCATTGATTTAAAGTTGAAATCATGTTAAAAGATGTTAATGATTGAAAATGTCATAGCTTAATTATTTGCAACAACACCCAAATTATTTTCAACAACACCCAAATTATTGAGAATATGGTGTGGAGTTTATTTCTCAATTTTGGAAAATCCGGGTCGTGACAACTATATACTCTCGGAAAATGTCATAGCTTAATTGTGACGCTTTATCAATTCTTCTACCCCGTCCAGTCCACACCAAGTGACCAATTTGCTTTGGACACACCTATTAAGGAAATACTAAATTTTTAACGAAAATAGTTAGTGTGACTAAATTATCCTTCATTAAATGTTGCACTATAGTTATAGTAGTACTTACTTCTCTTCTCAAATGTGAGGAGTAAATGACGTTTTAGAGATACATACATAAGGGTAATTTTGGAAAAACAAATCGTATTTTTTCTTGATTATATAAATAGACACTTATTTTGGACAAAAATAAAAAAGCAAAGTGATCACTTATTATGGACCGGATGGAGTAGTTGATTACTGAGTATAATAATTTTCCAAGATTTTGTGTAGTTGTCCTGAAAGAACAGTTCATTAATTGAAATCACAAACTAAATCATGATAATTGACTTTTGTGTCATTTTTAATCTTTCTAATAGCCCTTTTGGCTTTGGCCAAAAGTGTTTTTTTTTTGCCAAAAGCACTTTTGGCCAAAAATTGAGGTGTTTGGCTAAGCTTTTGGAAGAAAAAAAGTGCTTTTGAGGAGAAACAGAAGCAGTTTTGGAGAAGCAGAAAAAGTAGCTTCTCTCCAAAAGCACTTTTTTGAAATGCACTTTTGAGAAAAATACACTTAAAAGTAGTTTTATAAAGCTTGGTCAAACACTAATTGCTGCTCAGAAGTGCTTTTCAAATTAATTAGCGAAACACAATCTGCTTCTCACCAAAAGTACTTTTGAGAAAAGCACTTTTGAAAAAAAAAACACTTCTCAAAATAAGCTTATTTTTGTAGCTTGGCCAAACATGCTATAAAACATATTCATGTTCGTCAAATATAAAAGAAAGTAAAGAAGAAAGAAAACTAACCAGCTCATCCTTTTTGCATACTTACTGTCACACCCCTTTTCTATCCGCCCAAAAAAAATGATATGTGTTAAGGATTGTGGGTTAAATAATTTTTTCAATTAAAGTGATAATTTTGAAATAGGAATTATTTTATTGTTCAGAGTCGCCGCTTGAAATTAATTTTTGGGTGTTCCAAGTCACCTTTTTTTGAATTCCTATTCAAAGGAAGATTTGACTATTTTATTATTGGTCTGCGAAAATAAAGTCCAGGTAAGAAATTCTGTTGATAGGGGAGAAGGTGTAAAGCATTCTCCAAGTCCCGTGGTTCTAGCAAAATCGCTTTACTAACTTAAACTTGGCTTGAATTAATTTTGTATAAGCTGTACCTTATTGGTTTTCGTGTTTTACCTATTCGCTTTTATTGCTCGCATTTTATTAAAAGATGTGTTGAGTAAAAGATTAAATTATCGTAATCACTCTACGCAAACGAATGTGTGATCGAGACGAAATTTAATAATTTAGTCATAATAGCGCTACACAAGTGAATCCACAGTCATGACAAAGGATTTTTAGTACGTTATTACTTTTTAGAAAAATTACTATATTTGAGGAAATTAATTTTTGAAAAATTATCAAAAGTCAACTATCGCGCTACGCAAGTGAATCCGCGATTTTAGCAAAGGATTAACTAAAACTAGTGGGTATGATATGAGATTATTGAATTAATTTATTAAATATTAAACAACACGCTACGCAAGCGATTCCCTGAAGTTAAAGTGCACCTACTAATTGCCTAGCGATTAAAACGAATCATTTCCTGGGAGCAAAGCAAGTCTTTTGTAGTGGAGAAAAATTAGTTCCTAAGTACTGAATTTTTGAGAAATTCCTTTAAGTTTCCAAGGTAAGTATATATTACTTTTAAAAGTTTTAATTAATGACTTGCACCAAAGAAACACTCGCTACAAAATGCTCCTAAAATTTAGAACTTTAGCTAGAAAAAGGACGTTGAAATAGAGACCCAAACACGAAATTTACTTTTTTGTATCTTTATGAAACAATATTTTGATTAATTTAAAACATCAACCCAAAGAAGAAAACACTTTTATTTTTTTTGCTAGATGTATGACCGTGGATTCCTAATTCTTGAAATTCGTAACATTAATCTATATACCATCTTATTAAAGCTACTTTTACATGAAAAAAACCTTTTCAATATGAATAAAGTTGGGGAACTAATTTAGCTCAACGACAGGTTGAGATTAACATAAATACATTCTTACAACTACACCATAGATGTCATTTTGTCATGTAACCACAAAGAAAAACTAATCGGCACCTAAAATATTTAGTCCTTGCTTAATACCAAAGGAAGAAAAGTAAGTCAACATGATGTTTTGTCATGAAAATACCTTAAACATTCAACAATAGAATTTATAACAATAAAAGTGAAAACATAGAAACTTAATGCATCTACTAAGACAAGTTCTTTCATAAAACGTTAATTTACAATAAGAATATAGAGAGTAGAGAATGAGAATACAAACTAACCTTTAGAGCATAAACTCCTTTTTTTCACTAATGCAATGAAACAAACAACAAACTACAAGTTTCAGATAGCTCCAAACCAGCAGTCACAACAGTAAATTAGCAGCCTCGGTAACTCGAAACAAAGGAATCCCAGTAGAAAAACAGCAAAATAAAATCCCAAAAACTAATGCTTTAAACTAAAAGCAAGTGACTTCTTCCTCTTTTTATTGCTCTTTTCTGAAGAAAAGAGCTGCTGAAATTTTTATCTTTTTCCCTCTTTTTTCTGATGCCTTTTTTCTTCAAAGTGAAAGAAACACCCTTCCAGCCTTGAAAGTGATTCAAAGTAGCACCAAAATCTGTCCAAAATTATGATAAAGGACTGTCCTTTTTCACTTAAATTAGACACAATTAAGGGTACTTGTACCTCAAACCTACTCCAAATAGTAAAAGGCAACAAACATGTACCTCACACTCAAGTATTTAGCTTTTTATCAACACATGACTGAAATTCAAGCAAAAGAACTCATACTCAAACCAACTATGAATAGGCAAACCTAGGGCATGACTTCAATTGCAATTGAACTAAGTATCCAAGCGAACTAAACTGAATCTAATCAATTAATGAGAACTACAGTGGGCGATTTAAAAAAGAGAACAAAGCCCAAAACAAACTTAATCGAACATTGGTAAACTATCGAATAACGAGTAAAATCAGCTAACTAAGCGACTAACTAAATAAACGATTCAACTAATCTTTTGATTTTTCATGAAACTAGCATAAAACACTTAACTATCGACCGGCTAGGTCGGAAAACTGAAAATTCAAACTAACAAATTCACACAAAATAGTTGACCGGCTAGGTCGAAGAACCAAAAATCAGAACTAACTGACAATAACAAACTACTCGACCGGCTAGGTCGAAGAACTCAAATTCACATTTATAAAGTAACATATAATTGAAAACCGATACTACCCTAGCTCATTTGCACACAAATAAAAATAACAAGAATAGAAATTAAACCTTAAAACTAATACTAATTACAAAAACAAATAGAAAAATCAGAAAAGATAATTAGGAATTAGGGTTTATACCAATCGAGGGCATTTGACACTGTTCGAGCCATGAGAAGATGTCGGGGATGTGAAGAGGCGGTTGTCCGACCTTGGGGCATATGTTTCTTTTTGGAAGACGCTAAACTAATAGATTCCGGCGTCTTGCCAAAAGTAAACAAGTGCCTTTGGTCGAAAAAGAGATAAAAAGATGGAGAAGCAGCATCGACGGGTAGTGGGGGTCGCCGGAATTCCGGTCGCCGGATTTTCGGGTTAAGACCAATTCCAAATGCTAACCCTTGTCGAGCTATATACTTCTATGTAGGCGTTGGGTGAAGGGGGTGGCTCAATATTCACAGATTTCACAAAAAGAATGCGGCTAGGGCATTCCTAGATCTAAAATTCGTAGATTTTGAGGGCATTTTGAAGGATTTTGTTTGAAGATATGGAAATAGGAGGTTGAGAGGAACAAAGGGCAAAATTTTGGGGTGGTTTGGGGATGCCGGCCGGCGGCGGCTGGGGAGAAGAAGAAGGAGAAGGGCTTCTAAGGTTTGGGTTATGGAGAAAAATGGAAAAAAATTTGATTTAAAATGGCTTTTTATATGCCAAGTGGAATTAAATCTGGGCCATTGGATCAAGGATAAGGGAGGGCTCAGATTTCATCTTGATTTTATTAAACAAAGTGACGTAGTTTCACCTTGAAACTACGTCGTTTTGAATTTTTTCCGGGCAGTCACTCAATTAAACATGATATTACACTCTTAGTCACATGATCATTTTAAATTTAGCCCATTTTCCCTTAATCCTACTTATTAAACTAATTTTACACAAATAAATTAATTAAAAAACTTATTTAAATGATCAATTAACTAGATTGATTCACCAATTGAGTATCTAGTTAATTCCTAAAATGCATAAATGAAGAAAGAACTAAATTTTTTGTTGGTATTTTTATGGTAGGAAATATGCAATTAAAGACACAAAATTGAGAAAAAACAATAAAATAACAAAATACTAATGACTTTAGGAGGTGTTAAAATAGTACAAAAATTAGGTATTCACAACTGCCCCTTTTTTCTCGAGAACATGAAGAGTTTTTTTGCAAAGAAAAGTGAATGTCATAGCTAATTTTTGCTCACATATCACTCCAATGGAAGCATTTTTTTTAAAAGGTGATCGATCCTTGCTTCCGAGGTTGCCTACATATCCTTGGCTATAAAAAAATCAGGTCAGTGTAGTTCTGGAAAATTTGGTAGCTGGGACTACCAGGCACTGGAGTTAAGACTGTTGTTGTTGTTGTTGTTGTTGCTGTTACTGTTACTTGCTGCTTACATCAAAAGGAAAAGAGAAAGAATTATATATGTCTGCAAACTAAGAGTTACAAAATTCCTATCTATATGCCTTCTGGAGTCAAATCTTGATTCTTGACCTGCTTGCTTGTGTTGATATTAGATTGGATCTTGATGCTCTTTGAAGAAAAGATTATGACTCAATCTCAGTTGCTTGCTTTACTGATCCGAAATTGAGAAGATGAATCTTGAGAAGCTGGGTTACCGACACATTATCAAAGTTAAATCCAACTATCCTGTGATCGAAAGACTTCTTCCTTCTGATGATAATTGAAACTTCAAGTTTTGATCGTCACAACCTATGCTCTACGGCAGGGCCTGCAAAGCCATCAAAGATGAACAAAACGAACAAAATTTTCTATCTCAGTTTAGCGTTGAGAAAATTTTGTGATTTATTGGGTAAAGCTGCAGATCAGATTATTTTATTTGAAAGATGCAAAAATGATACTGAAGACTCCGAATCGAATGTGCTTCTCTTAGGAATAGAACTGATAAAGCTTAGACTAAGAGGTGCATCTCTCATGGATGGCATTGGAATGACTGCGAGATTAAAGGACTCTAACTAGGAAGTGCATCTCCTAGGATTAATGGTTCATATTAGGAAGTGTGTCTCCTATTGGAATAGCTCGAACTAGGAATTGCATCTCCTACGAATGAGGTCAAAATGTTTAGACTAGGAAGTGCGTCTCCTGGGACTGGTGGTTAAGATTATGAAGTGCGTCTCCTAATGAAATGTTTCAAACTAGGAAGTACGTCTCCTACGAGTGAGGTTGAAGGGCTTGGACTAGAAAGTGTGTCTCATAGGATTGATGGTTCAGATTAGGAAGTGTGTTTCCTAAAGGAATGACTCAAACTAGAAAGTGCGTCTTCTAGGATTGGTAGTTCAGATTAGGAAGTGCGTCTCCTAGGATTGGTTGAAAGGTTTGGACTAGGAAGTGCATTTCCTAGGCTTAATGATTCATATTGGGAAGTGCGTAATGGAATGTTTCAAACTAGGAAGTGCATCTCCTATGAGTGAGGTTGTAGGGCTTGGACTAGGAAGTGCGTCTCCTAGGATTAATGGTTCAGAGTAGGAAGTGTGTCTCCTGATGGAATATTTCAAACTAGGAAGTGCGTCTCCTACGAGTGAAGTTGAAGGTCTTGGACTAAGAAATGCGTCTCCTAGGATTGATGGTTCAAATTAGGAAGTGCGTCTCCTAATGAAATGACTCAAACTAGGAAGTGCGTCTCCTAGGATTGGTAGTTCAGATTAGGAAGCGCGTCTCCTATTGGAATAACTCAAACTAGGAAGTGCGTCTCTTAGGATTGGTTGAAAGGTTTGGACTAGGAAGTGCATATCCTAGGCTTAATGATTCATATTAGGAAGTGTGCCTCCTATTGGAATTTCTCAAACTAGGAAGTGCATCTCCTACGAATGAGGTTGAAAGTTTTGGGCTCGGAAGAGCGTCTCCTAGGATTAATGGTTCAGAGTAGGAAGTGTGTCTCCTATTGGAATGACTCAAATTAGGAAGTGCGTCTCCTACGAGTGAGGTTCAAAGTCTTGGACTCAAATTAGGAAGTGCGTCTCCTACGAGTGAGGTTCAAAGGCTTGGACTAGGAAGTGCGTCTCCTAGGATTGATGTTTCAGATTAGGAAGTGCGTCTCCTAACGGAATAACTCAAATTAGGAAGTGTGTCTCCTACGAGTGAGATTGAAAGACTTGGACTAGGAAGTTTGTCTCCTACTGGAATGACTCAAACTAGAAAGTGCGTCTCCTACGAATGAGATTGAACGCCTTGAAGGGAATGTAACCAGAGGTTGGTGCCCTGTATCACTGAGAAAGAAAGTAACCAGGGGTTGGCGCGCTATATCACTGAGAAAGAATGTAACCAGGGGTTGGTTCCCTATATCACTAAGACGGAATAGAATCAAGGGTTAGCGCCCTGTATCAGTGAGAAGGAATGTAACCAGGGGTTAGCACCCTGTATTACTGAGATAGAATATGACCAGGGATTGGCACCATGTATCGCTGAGAGAATGTAACCAATGGATGACTCCTTGTATCACTTAGAGAGAAAGTAACCAGGGGATAGGATACCTTGTATGGAAATAGAACCTCACTAAAGATTTTTGTACCCTATATTGGAAAATACAGCTAGGGATTGGTGTACCCTATACTAAACATGCGACTACGGAGTGATGTGCCTTATGTCAAAATAGGCTCAACTAAGGACTGATGTACCTTATGCTAGAAAATGCAGTTGCTGATGATGTGATTATAGGCATATCTAGAAAGAACAAGCAGAGACTTTGAAGAATTTACCTTTGGTGATATTCGTCCTTTGAGAACTTCAATTCTACACAACTTTGTTTCCTGCTTCAAACGAAGAAAGATTTGTGAGTTTAACAATGATGGTCGGTTTGTGGACTTGAATGCCTTGAGCAGTTTGAATCTGCGGCCACCTCGTTGTTAGAGAACTAATTTGCCAGTAACGGTACCAAACTGCTAGGAGGCTCTATACCGTGTTTTGGAAATTTTGGCTTTCTAATGTCGCCTCCGACTGTTTCATAACCGGATGTCTAAAGTGTTGTTGAACCTTGTCTATAGAGCAAGTCTTCACTTGGGCAGTTTATTTCCTTTAAAAATCAAACTTGATTATTTTGCACCCGATATCAGTTTGTGTCTGTGGTGCTATCATCTTTGCCCATGAAGAAAATGTTTCTTAGCGACCTTTTCGATTTCTTTGAAACACTTTGTTCGGCTTATCAGAGGAGATCACCGATGCATTCGTGCCTTTGTCAATGCCGCGTATGCCCCACATCCTTTATTTTGCACTTCTAGGAAATAGTGACCAATTTTGTGGCCCTTTATTTATTGGCTTCTAAACAAATAGACCAACAAACTTTTGGAACATCCGTTGGCATGAACCCTCAGATCTCGTTTAGATTCAACAAACTTATTGCGCATGTTGCTTCCTGGGTATGTCCTCTTTGATGTGCTAGGATAGAACTCGTTTTGTATAATTAGAAAACTGGTAATAGATTTTGAAATCATTTCTCGGTTGTTTTAACAAAGACTGACTTAAAATAAAAAGGTAAATGGACAAAATAGCGCGCTGTAAAAGTGAGAAGGAATAGTATTTAACTGAAAATGCCACTTTACGGGGAGAGAAAGAAAAAGGGGGCTCCTTTGATATGGTAGCCAACTTTAATGATCATGACATGCATTTTGGACTGAGCGGCTGAATCTATCCAACCAATCTACCCTTTCTTCTTGTTGTTCCTTTTTGTCTTTGAAGTTGGCCTCTTTGTGCCAATCATTTTCATCAAATCACAGCTCACCTTTGACCAGTAATGCCCTGAAAGGTTTTCACCAACCGGCCTCTCTCATAAATTTATCTCTACTTACCATCGCCTTACAGTGCCCATGAGGGTTTTCACCAATAAGACTCTCATTTTCCATTCATTATCTCTTCTTTGTTTGCGCCTTTTTGTGCGAGCAACTTGACATTGTTCTATGTTATGTGAAAACTATTGCTTACTGCGTGTTTCCCTTGGCATTCTTAAGACTATTTGGAAGGATTTTGGAGAGGGTTAGAAAGAAAGGGTCACATTAAGGCTCAAAATAGACTCAAGTTGTATATTTACAACTCTTGGAATCGACTCTTCATAAAAACATAAAATAAAATAAAAAATTCTGCCCCAGTTTCAAATACTGGGGAATTTTTATTTTTGATTTGGTTAGACTGAACACTAGTGTGGAGCTACCTACATATCCTTTAAAGGAATTAAGTCAAACGTAGTTCAAACTAACATGAAAGATTCCTTTGTTGTTTTTCTTTTCATTTTTGTTTTTCTTCTTTTCTCTTTTTTTAAACAAATTACCCCAACTCTTATTTTCTAATGGCATGGATCTTCGATTTTTTTGACTCTATACTTGATTCCAAAAAAGGTGGGTCAAAGAAAATAAAACAGGCTCAAAAGGAGTAACGAAGGGTATAAAGTGTTTGGGTAGCAGAAAAAGGGCATCCCAACCTCAAGAATGCCAAATATTCTCTCTCTTCTCAAATTCGGCATTGATGGACATGACTCTCTTCTTGGTTTTGTCAGTTGTATAGTTTTGTAACAAATGACTTTTGACAATTTGGAGCCACCTTTTCTTGGTCTTTGTCCTGATGTAGAAGGGTGCAATTCAGTACTAGCTAATCATTTTAAATTCCCTGGAATGCACCTTTTTTAGGATTTGGGTCATCTTCCCTGATATGATCAGATTATGTAGGCCATGGCAAAAAGCCTTTCATCGATTATCCCAATCAAAACTTTCAATTATCCTTAAGCTGGTATTCATGATAGGTTTGCGATTAATATCTTTAACCTCTACAGATATGACTATTTTGGTTCCATGTGACAGGCTTATCATCAAAGTTCTTCAACCTCTTATTTATCCTCCAAGTGTCTTTTCTCGATTCAATTCAAGATTGGACAGGCTTTCTAAAATCTAGCCGAAGTCTCCGCATGCATGTCATGTCACTAAAATTGGCGTGAAAGAACTATATAGCAAGAACAATTAAACAAAATGGATTAAAATGATACAAAGCAAAAATTTCATTTCATTGGTTAATGGATAGAGAGGTTTGATGACAGGACAAACAAACAACATCTGGATCACAACCTCGAAGTAATCCAGATGATAGAAATAATGACAAAATAAGTTACCAAGACCCCTTTCCAGCAAGGAGAGGAGTGACTTTCCAATTATCAAGCTCGACATCTTAGCTACCATTTGCACATCAGTATCAAACAAGACATTCAATAATTTTGATCGCCTTGCATTCAGTGGACGGGTCCTTGACCTTTCCATCAAACTGTCCCCATATTCTTTAACACTGTAAATCATCCAAGCATTGCGTGATTTGTCATGACGTTTAGGGTGCCATTATCTTGGACCACGATCATCCCTTCTTGAATCATCATTTCTATTTCCCTTTTCAAAGCTCGACAATCCTTAGTGCTATGCCCCTGGACATTGGAATGGTACACACATTGCATAGCGGTGTTACAACCTTTTGTATAAGGACCAGGAACATACCCTCGAAGCGGCTCAATCATGCCACAACGTTTCAACCTTTCAAACAAACTTGTGTAGGATTCTGCGATTGGCGTGAAATTGTCCCTTCGCTTATGTTCCCTTTCATACTCTTCTTTTGGACGAGGGTTGTAGGGTGATTGAGAGTTTTGCTGTCGTAGATGAAGGTATGTTAAAGCTGGGGCCCGCATCTGTTGGTGATTGGATAGTTTGGCATAAGACTGAGCATTGAATATTGCATACTATGGAGAACCTAAGTATCGTGGATTTGGGGGTTGAGATGCTCCCCTTTGGCCTCTTTTTTCCCGTGATGCCATCATGGACTCCTCATCTTTCTTCTTTTGGTTATCAAGGCTATTCGGCCTATTCTGGATTTCTTTGGTAGCTGCTTTGAGAGCCGCTTGACTTATAATTCGGCCAGTATTGAGGCTATTCTCGACCATTTCTCCTATCTTGATTGCATCAGCAAAAGATCTACCCATTACAGCCATCATATTTTGAAAATAATCAGGATCCTGAGCCTAAAGGAAGACAATGATTAACTCATGGCCATCCATGGGTGGTTTAACTCTAGATGCTTGCTCTCTCCACCTAACGACATACTCCTTGAAGCTTTCATTCGGCCTTTTCTTCATATTGGATAGGGAATTACGATCTGGCGCAATATCAATGTTGTACTGAAATTGTTTGACGAAGGTCTGGGCCATGTCGTCCCAAACATTCCAGTGAGAGATATCTTGGTCAATGAACCATTCAGAGGCTACCCCTACCAGACTCTCCCCAAAGTAAGCCATCGGCAACTCTTCTTTTCCTCCTGCACCCCTCAGCTGGTTGCTGTACCTTTTCAAGTAGGCGATAGGGTCGTCGTGTCCATCATATTTATGAAATTTTGGTGTCTTGAACCCTGAGGCAAATGGATGTGAGGAAATATGCACAGATTACTGAATGAGACACTTTTGTGACCACCTAGTCCTTGTATGTTCTTTATGTTCTGCTCAAGACCTTTCATTTTCATGACCATCTCATCTGGCTCTCCTGTCTTTACAACCTTTTCATTTTCTGTAGGTAACTCATACTGTGGGGTCTGATTGTGTGGAGACGAACCCTTAAAATCCATATATGGAGAGTAGTATTGGCCATCATAAGCATGAGAGAGTGGCTCGATGTTTGGCCTCATCACAGGATTTGGTGGGGGGATTGTATGCGCTGGGGTGCCAGACATGACGAGAAGGGTGTTCTTAACCGGTGTGGCAAGAGGTCGCACATTAGAGGTACTAGGGGCGGCAAGGAAACTGTAGTTTGGACCATACCCCGGAAGTAAAATGTGATCGCTTGTTGGAGGGAGCGGTGGTTGAGTAGTCAGGGGTATGGTGGAAGTTTCCTCTGAGTGACCCTGAGGCAGAGGTTGACCGGAGACCCAAGCCTGGTACATGTGAGATAGTTGTTGCTTCAATCTTCTTACTTCCTCAGACTCTTGCTCGACTGAGTGACCCTGGTGGTCGTCACTGACCAACTCGATTTCGTCATTGTTAGCCATCACTACCTTTCCCGTAGATCTGGTAGTAATGATTTGTTGTCAGTTTCACCACAAACCAACCACCTTAAGTTTACTAGATAAGAGGCAACAAACGTGTTAGGGTTAAGCATTTTATAAATACGAATCACACGTAAATATGCTATGCTCCTAACATTATCACCGTCTCTAACATGCTTTTGGAAGACTTAATGTTTCATTCCCGCTTATAAGGTTTCCGCTTATGTCGCTCTTATTTATTCCTCTTTTTTTTTGTGTTTTTTACGCCTTGCCTTATTTTAGAGCCATTGAAAAATATTTCGATCGAACCTTTTGGGGGTTGCCTACGTATCATGTCGCTGCATGAATCAGATCATTACGTAGTTCAATAAAATTAGGAATAGGTAAATAAACTAACTATATTTGTTTACTCATTTACAAATCAGATCATGAAAGCTCCTAACAAGGAATATATATATATATATTGTGGGAATTGTTGAAAGAAAGAAATCTAAAGAAGAAAGAATTATTTTTTTGTTTTTTTCGAAAGAAAGACTTCCAAAGAAGAAAGCAAATATTTTTGGGTTTTTGAGTTTTTTTTGCAGTTGAATGAAAAATCTATGGATTCTGAGTTTGGTTTTTAATTTCCGAAAGAAAAACTTTAAAAGAAGAATGAAAATATTTTGCACTTCAATTTATTTTTTTTATTTTTTTGAAATTTCTGGATTTGATGTCTCAAAGAAAAAGGAAAAGATTTTTAGATTTTTTTTTTTTGGAAATTGTCGAAAGAAAGACTTTTAAAGAAGTATTTTTTTTTCGATTTTGATTTGGAATCTTCAAAAGAAAGACTTCTAAAAATAAAAGAAAATATTTTTTTATTGTTAAATTTGCCTTTGAGTTTTCGAAAATATCTTTGGATTCTAAGTTTTCTTTTTAAATTTCAAAAGACAAACTTCTAAAGAACAATGAAAATATTTCTGAATTCAGATTCTTCTTTAGTTGCTTTTTTTTTTTACAAAAAAAAATTTATGGATTTTATGCATCAAAGATTAAACAATTTTTTTTTTGGATTTTCGAAAATTGGGGGCTGGACCCGATAAAGGTTGCCTATGTATCTCACATTCGGTGAGAATCAAACCCGCGTAGTTCGGTCAAACTAAGTATTTTCTCTTTCAATTTTTATGAAAATTAGTCTTTACACCTCATGCTAGACTACTACAATTTTTTTTTTTTTTAACAAAAGTTTATTTGAACTAAACTAGGAGAATGATTCCCTCTTTTTTTTTCTTTTTTCTTTTTTCTTTTTTAATAATTCTGCTACACTAATTTTTTTTAAAGCCGGTCAACAATGCAAGTAAGCCTTCCAAATGATGTATCAAGTAGCACATAAGTGAATATGATGGTCTCAAAGAGGATACCTGTCTTATACGGACCCGGCCCCTGTGCCGAGTTTCGCTAAGTCAAATGCATGTGATGCACATAAAGCGAACCTACTAGGGATATCCGGCATGAGGTTTTTTCTTCTAGGTTTAAATCCTGATGGAGAAGGTATCTAGACTGGCTTACTCGAGCGGACAACTCGAGCCGAGAAGGGTCAGTATACCGGTAGCATTGCTTTCCGGCTTAACTGATGGTTCTCCCGCCTAAAACATGTGTGACTAAAATCCTTCACCGGGTGACAAGTACCTCGGCTATCTCAAAGAAAGCGGGCTACGTCAAGTAAATGCCCAGTTTTTTAATTTCAAGAAGACTCAAAGGGGGTGCGTGAGAAGACAATTTATATGTACAGTTCAACAATATCAAAACGGTAAAAAGCAAACAAATAGCACATTATGCCCAAATAAATTACAGTATATATAAAATTAATAAAGCCAAATAATAGTCAACATGTACAAGCTCGAATTCTAGTGGCCCCCAGCAAAGTCGCCAGAGCTGTCACACCCCTTTTCTACCCGCCCAAAAAAATGATAGGATTGTGGGTTAAAGAATTTTTTCAATTAAAGTGATAATTTTGAAATAGAGATTATTTTATTATTCAAAGTAGCCACTTGGAATTGATTTTTTGGGTGTTCCAAGTCACCTTTTTTGAATCCTTATTCAAAGGAAGATTTGACTCTTTTATTATTGGTCTGCGAAAACAAAGTCCGGGTAGGGAGTTCTGTTGACCGGGGAGAAGGTGTAAGGCATTCCCCGAGTCCCGTGGTTCTAGCACGGTCGCTTTATTGACTTAAACTTGGCTTGAATTAATTTTGTATAAATTGTACCTTATTGGTTTCCGTGTTTTACCTATTCGCTTTTATTGCTCGCATTTTATTAAAAGATGTGTTGAGTAAAAAATTAAATTATCGTAATCACACTATGCAAGCGAATGTGTGATCGAGACGAAATTTATTAATTTAGTCATAGGAGCACTACGCAAGCGAATCCGCAGTCATGACAAAGGATTATTAGTACGTTATTACTTTTTAGAAAAATTACTATATTTGAGGAAATTAATTTTTGTAAAAGTATTAAAAGTCAACTATCGCGCTAAGCAAGTGAATCCGCGATTTTAGCAAAGGATTAACTAAAACTAATGGATATGATATGAGATTATTGAATTAATTTATTAAATGTTAAACAACACGCTACCCAAGCGATTCCTGGAAGTTAAAATGCACTTACTAATTGCCTAGCGATTAAAACGGATCATTTCCTGGGAGCAAAGCAAGTCTTTTGTAGTTGAGAAAAATTATTTCCTAAGTACTGAATTTTTGAGAAATTTCTTTAAGTTTTCAAGGTAAGTATATATTACTTTTAAAAGTTTTAATTAATGACTTGCACCAAAGAAACACTCGCTACAAAATGTTCCTAAAATTTAGAACTTTAGCTAGCAAAAAGACGTTGAAATAGAGACCCAAACACGAAATTCACTTTTTTGTATATTTATGAAACAATATTTCGATTAATTTAAAACATCAACCCAAAGAAGAAAAAACTTTTATTTTTTTTACTAGATGTATGACCGTGGATTCCTAATTCTCGAAATTCGTAACAATAATCTATATACCATCTCATTATAGCTACTTTTACATAAAAAAAAAACCTTTTCAATATGAATAAAGTTGGAGCACTAATTTAGCTCAACAAAAGGGTGAGATTAAAATAAATATATTCTTACAACTATACCATAGATGTCATTTTGTCATATAACCACAAAGAAAAACTAATCGGCACCTAAAATATTTAGTCCTTGCTTAATACCAAAGGAAGAAAAGTAAGTCAACATACTGTTTTGTCATGAAAATACCTTAAACATTCAGCAATAGAATTTATAACAATAAAACTGAAAACATAGAAACTTAATGCATCTACTAAGATAAGTTCTTTTATAAAACGTTAATTTACAATAAGGATATAGAGGTAGAGAATGAGAATACAAACTAACCTTTAGAGCATAAACTCCTTTTTTTTCACTAATGCAATGAAACAAACAACAAACTACAAGCTTCAGATAGCTCCAAACCAGTAGTCACAATAGTAAATCAGCAGCCCCGGTAACTCAAAACCAAGGAATCCCAGTAGAAAAATAGCAAAACATAATCCCAGAAACTAATGCTTCAAACTAAAAGCAAGTGACTTCTTCCTCTTTTTATTGCTCTTTTCTGAAGAAAAGAGCTGCTGAATTTTTTATCTTTTTTCCTCTTTTTTCTGATGCCTTTTTTCTTCAAAGTGAAAGAAACACCCTCCCTTTATAGGAGAGGCCAGCCTTGAAAGTGATTCAAAGTAGCACCAAAATCTGTCCAAAATTATGATAAAGGACTATCCCTTTTCACTAAAATTAGACACAATTAAGGGTACTTGTACCTCAAACCTACTCCAAATAGTAAAAGGCAACAAACATGTACCTTACGCTCAAGTATTTAGCTTTTATCAACACATGACTGAAATTCAAGCAAAAGCACTCATACTCAAACCAATTATGAATAGGCAAACCTAGGCCATGACTTCAATTGCAATTGAACTAAGTATCCAAACGACCTAAACTGAATCTAATAAATTAATGAGAACTAACAGTGGGCGATTGAAATAAGATAACATAGCCCAAAATAAACTTAATCGAACATTGGTAAACTATCGAACAACGAGTAAAATCAGCTAACTAAACGACTAACTAAATAAATGATTCAACTAATCTTTTGATTTTTCATGAAACTAGCATAAAACACTTAACTATCGACCGGCTAGGTCGGAAAACTGAAAATTCAAACTAACAAATTCACACAAAATAGTCGACCGGCTAGGTCGAAGAACCAAAAATCATAACTAACTTACAATAACAAACTACTCGACCGGCTAGGTCGAAGAACTCAAATTCACATTTATAAAGTAATATGTAATTGAAAACCGATACTACCCTAGCTCATTTGCACACAGATAAAAATAACAAGAATAGAACTTAAACCTTAAAACTAATACTAATTACAAAAGCAAATAGAAAAATTAGAAAAGATAATTAGGAATTAGGGTTTATACCAATCCAGGGCATTTGACACTGTTCGAGCCACGAGAAGATGTCGGGATCTGAAGAGGCGGTTGTCCTACTTTGGGGCATATGTTTCTTTTTGGAAGACGCTAAACTAATTCCGGCGTCTTGCCAAAAGAAAACAAGTGTCTTTGGTTGAAAAAGAAATAAAAAGATGGAGAAGCAGCAATGGCGGGCAGTGGGGGTCGCCGGAATTCCAGTCGCTGGATTTTCGGGTTAAGACCAATGCCAAATGATAGCCCTTGTCGAGCTATATACTTCTATGTAGGCGTTGGTTGAAGGGGGTGGCTCAATATTCACGGATTTCACAAAAAGAATACGGCTAGGGCTTTCCTTGATCTAAAATTCGTGGATTTTGAAGGATTTTGTTTGAAGATATGGAAATAGGAGGTTGGGAGGAACAAAGGGTAAAATTTGGGGTGGTTTGGGGATGCCGGCAGGCGCCGCCGCCGTGGGGAGAGGCGGTGGTGGCTGGGGAGAAGAAGAGAGGAGAAAGGCTTCTAGGGTTTGGGTTATGGAGAAAAATGACAAAAATCTGATTTAAAAAGGCCTTTTATATGCCAAGTGGAATTAAATCTGGGCCATTGGATCAAGGATAAGGGAGGGCTCAGATTTCATCTTGATTTTATTAAACTAAGTGACGTAGTTTCACCTTGAAACTACGTCGTTTTGAATTTTTTCCTTGCAGCCACTCAATTAAACATGATATTACACTCTTAGCCACCTGATCATTTTAATTTTAACCCATTTTCTCTTAATCCTACTTATTAAATTAATTTTACACAAATAAATTAATTAAACAACTTATTTAAATGATCAATTAACTAAATTAATTCACCAATTGAGTAGTTAGTTAATTCCTAAAATGCATAAATGAAGAAAGAACTAATTTTTTTTCTGTTGGTATATTTATGATAGAAAATATGCAATTAAAGACACAAAATTGAGAAAAAATAATAATAATGTAACAAAATATTAATGACTTTAGGAGGTGTTAAAATAGTGCAAAAATTAGGTGTTCACACTTACATTATATGATACTTTAAGCTTTCTCATTTATTTATTTTTTCAATATCTCCTTCTTTCTCATTTTCTTTTTTATTTTATCTGTTGTATATAGATTACATATTTTATTAAGATTTTTTTGTCGCGAATTTTTAATAGTTATTAATTTTCAAAATGATATTTTGATATAGTGACGGAAAATTCGTCTCTAACGTTTACCAGCGGCATAATCAATAATGAAGGTGAAACTATTTTCCCTTTCTTTTATTAATTCTTCTAATTGATTACTAAGTTTTATAATTTTTTTAGGATTTTGTGTAGGTGTTCCGAAAGAACAGTATATCAATTGAAATCACAATCAAAACTATGATAACTGACTTTTTAAGCCATTTTTAATCCTTGTAAATCATATTCTACAGGTCATCATGTTCTTCATATATAAAATAAAGTAACAAAAAGATAGAAAATAACCAGCTCATCCTTTTTGCATACTTATATGATACTTTATATATTTTATTCTCATTTTTTATTATGTGTTGTGCCGGAGATGACATATTTTAGTACGGCAAATTTGGCGCTAAAGTTTAATTCTTATTAATATTCAAAATTATATTTTGATACAGTGACGGAAAATTCTTCTCTAACTTTTACTTTGCGGCATAATTAAATTTAGTGGAGAGACTATTTCCGTCGCTGATCAAATAAATATTATGGGCGGATTTTGTGTTTTATATTTTGTTTTTGTATTACATGTTTTAAGGTACTTTATCTTTCAAACATTGTTTAACACCTTCTATCATGAGATTCAAAAAAAAAAAAACATTGACTAACGTTATAAATTACACTTTTTTCACCATTATAGTACGGAGAATATTGCAATTTATATCACTTCATGTAATATATGAATATTTTATTTTTAATTTAGAAAATGAATTAATTACTCTAAATCTGATTTAGTGGGAATACTAGTTATATCGACTATCAAAAAATTAAAAATGTCAGACAAATCAAATAAAAATGAAGTACGATTGACCATTTTTGAGTATTTAATGATATTTGGAAAACATTATTTGCATTCGGTATTTGAACAAAATACAAGTAATTTAACTTTAAGAATCATTAAATTAAAATGAAATAGAGAGCACAAAAGAGAGAGAGAGAGAGAGTGTGTGTGTGTATGACTATTTCACATAAGTGTGCTTAACTGATAAAAATTCCTAACTAAGTATTTCATGTATGTTTTGCATTCATGACTAATTTAGTGGTATAGACGGATTTATATTTTAAACTTAATCAGTTCAACTTATTTATTGTACTGTTAAAATTATTAGTTCAGATGAATTAAATCTAATATATATGAAATACTTAGTTAGGAATTTATATATATATATATATATATATATAAGTCATCCGTTTCTTTGGGAGGTGCTGACCCGCAGCGAGCCAAAGATAACTAAGTGACATATGGAATATGGCGACGACAACAGCATGTCGCAGAAGGAGATAACAGGTAGAGCCAACGACCCACTAAGACTAACCTATCTACAACTACATCCCCGAGCGGCAGTCAAACAGGGGCGTGAATGCGAGATGCCAGCAGAATGATCAGCCGGACAGAGGCTAGGGCTGCTTCCTTCCCACCGCGTCCTTCCTTGTGTGTCGGAGATATAAAGCGAGTGCATTGGAAAAGAACGGGAACTGGATCGATCTATTCTATGGTGAAGCATCTGAAGCAGAACTGCACACTCACATGATCTTTGCCGAGAGATAGGAGCATTTGGTGGAACCGGTGAACTACACTTGCTTCTGGATAGATGTGTGGGACAGAGGGCACGTGGTACCTGCTGCCCACCCTTCCTCCTCTGCTTTGAGAACCGTGTGAATGGAGAGTGGGAAGAAGATAAGGAGGTCCTCATACGGAGTCGCACACTTACTTGAGCAGTGCGGGAGACTGGGGAATGGGTCGAATAAACTCCCCTGGGGCCGGAAAAATAACAGACGAAGCTTTACTTAGATAGGGCTTTGATTGGGATTTTTTTTTCCTGAGTGATTGGAAAGGAGGGCGCCTGGGTATGTTATAGAAAGGGAAGGCGGAAGCATCGAATGGCGAAGAGAGGCGGCTCGGCAGTGAAGGAATGGGAAATCATCAAGGATGACTTCTTTGTTGGCGGAACGAAGGGCTAAATAGCGAGAGTGATTCTCTGAGCCTGTATGGTGGATTTCCAACGCCTCGGGAAACTGGTCGAGATAGATGACAACACCTTTTTCCCCTCTTCTTTACCTATAGGGCAATCTTCTCTTATGGCCCGGAAATAGAGAACCAAGCCCTTTTCTGATCCATTCATTTCTGCAAGCAGGGAGGATCCAGAGCGTTGCCCCCTCCTATTCAAGGTTTTTCCTCGCCCCACAAGCACCCAACCTTCCTTTTGCTCTTCCTTCGGTTTGCCTCCACAAACGTACCACTTAGGAGCCCTACTCATATTCCAAAGGCGCTACTTCGATTCAAGCGCAAGCCCCCTTCTACTACATAACTTAAAAAAGCTATAAACAAAGTACCAAAGTGGTTGCGGGAACGATACGCTTTGGTTACCGGCGAAGGCTTCCAAAGGCGACCAGCTTTCCATACTAGTTATTACCTTACGCTGCCATTTTTCCAATATTATTGAATAGCATGGCCTGGGGCTAAGATAACTCAAGTAGGAGAGCCGTGTTATGGGTGACCTTATTGCACGGTTCAGAGAGCACTTGTGTATGTGATGCAAGTGAACGTCTACGAAAAGCTGTCGTAAAGTTTCGTTCTTCGTTCTGTCGTTGACCCTATATATGTTTCTATGATGGCCCAAGAACACGTTCATTCTTCAGCCGTAGAGAGACTTTTGAATTGCGAGGTACCATTACGAGCTCAATATATACGAGTGTTATTCCGTGAAATAACTCGAATTTCAAATCATTCACTTGCTTTAACTACTGATGCTATGGATGTAGGAGCATCAACTCCGTTCCTGTGGGCTTTTGAGGAGCGGGAGAAATTATTGGAATTCTATGAAAGAGTCTCAGGAGCCAGGATGCATGCCAGTTTCATACGACCAGGTGGAGTGGCACAAGATCTGCCTCTTGGCTTATGTATAGATATTGATTCATTCACACAACAATTTGCTTCTCGTATCGACGAATTAGAAGAGATGTCAACCGGTAACCGTATCTGGAAACAACGATTAGTGGATATTGGTACTGTCACTGCACAACAAGCAAAGGGTTGGGGATTCAGTGGTGTAATGTTAAGAGGTTCTGGGGTATGCTGGGATTTGCGAAAAGCAGCACCTTACGATGTTCATGACCAATTGGATTCTGACATACCAGTAGGTACCAAAGGAGATCGCTATGATCGTTACTGTATTCGTATCGAAGAGATGCGCCAAAGTGTTCAGATCATTGTGCAATGTCCTAATCAAATGCCTAGTGGCATGATCAAAGCCGATGATCGTAAGTTATGTCCTCCATCATGATCTCGAATGAAACTATCCATGGAATCGTGCGCTGTGTGAAACGTATATCATCGCCGTTCTTAACCGAGGCTCAGGTTAAGCTCTGTCTCGGAACCTTGTGGGGTTAGGAGTAAAGCATCCCGAGGTCTCTCTAGTCGGGTGGGCGCCAGCCGGTTTTTCGACCAGATCCCCCTAAAAACCGTACGTGCGGGACTCCCCGCATGCGGCTCACGTTATTCGAGGTGGCCCAGCCCAACATTCATTCGCAAATCCTGTAGTGAAATTGAGACTGCTTAACCTCGGAAGCTAATTCGCGTGTAGGCAGCGCTGTCTGTCGTACCGTTGACTCTACCTATTCATGAAATTTTCTTTATTTCATTTTCTATTTTATATAGGCTCGCTCCCTCTTTTTACAAGAATTCATCCACTTCTCTTTACTCCATAGGGCCTTCTCTAATAGGGAAAAGCCTTCCATTTCCGTCAAATGACCCGGCCTCCCCTGGCTCTTCCACCGTCCGGGCTCCCTTTCCTCCCTATGGTATGCTCCCTCGGCGCAGGCCTACCACGCTTCGCGCCTGTGGCGTATTCGCCAGACGGTCTTTGCCAGTGGTGCCATCCTCCCCGCTGGCTGTATGGGCGGGTTGTCCCTCGCTGCTGCGTTCTTTTAAGCTATGGATTAAAGGAACAAATGTAGTTGAATGGAACAGCAGGCGGGTTACACGTTCCACTGTGCCGAGATGTGAGGTGCAGGTGGTGATGATCACCCCGGGGTATGCGCTAGCGCCCTTGACAGGCACTCCAGAACCCGCCAACGCTCGTGAAAACCCGGGTCGGTCGGTCCTCCATTCATCCGACCGGAGGTATGGATAACGAGGCCACCTTCACAACCTTCTCCCTTCTGTCCCTATGTTGGAATAAGGTAAGGCGGTTCGCTTGAGTTGCTCAACCGCCCCTTAGCCCGGTGCTCATGACGTGCTACGGAACCTCCACCGTGCCGGGGGAGGGGGACCAAGCAGGGCATAGCTAGCGGCATAGGAGCCGACTCGGCATCAGCGGCTTCGTGCCGCACTGGAGTAATCCAATATGTGGTTCCGCACGTTCCACCACTTCTCCGTTCATTTCCAATACTGATCGTGAAACACCATGAGCAGCAGGATGTTGAGGTCCGAAATTCGAAGTGAAATTTTTGATTTGCCTGTTCTTAGTCGTCATGGGAAAGAAATACAGAAATAAGAAAGAGATTATTCCCTTAGAGCTTGTCCAATACCACCAGTACCAGAAACGAAGGCAAACAATACATGGGGGTTCATTGGATTTGTGGTTATTAGACCAAATAACTATTTTATCTCCAATGGAATATGTAGCAAAGACAAGATCCTTATATTCTTAATTACGCTAAATTGCTTATGAATAAGTTTAAGATAATTATAAATGATGTCAGACTAATTTTCAAACTTATTAGTTGCTTATGACAATGACATGTTCCAAAATAAATTAAATATCTGAAGGATATCCTATGGAATATTTTTAGTGGTGTTTAATCTTTGATTATTGTATTTGTAAGTTATTATTACCCAAGCCAAATTGGTTGTGAAGCTTCATCATCACACAATTTCTTTCTTGTTTCGAAATGTTAAGGAAAGTACTTTTACACGTTATCGTTTCTTAGATATAGGGTGTAGGGTGTGTTTGTTACGAAGGAAATATTTTCGTTGAAAATGTTTTTTTGAAAAATAAGTGGCTTTATCACTTATTTTTTTTATTTTTGGTTGGTACGTAAAAGAACTCTTTCCAAAAAATATTGTCTAGCATTTGGTTAATGAGTAAAAAATATTATAACAACAACAACAACAACAACAACAAACTCAGTATAATCCCACGAGTAGGATTTGAGGAGGGTAGTGTGTACGTTACCCCTATCTTGAAAAGACAGGGAGACTATTTCTAATAGACCCTCGACACAAGAAAAAATACAATAAAAAAAAACTGTAGCAACAAGTTATAACCTCAGCAAAATAACAAGACAAACCAAAATGAAAGAAACAACTTACAGTAATAGAAACTCACAAAAAATAAGAAAGTACAATACTAACCCTAATACTACTGGTATGGACAAGCAAAACACATGATTACCTAACCTTCACTAATTCTCGACCTCTACACCTTCCTATCGAAGGTCATGTCCTCGATAAGCTGGAGCGACACCGAGTAGAAAATATTATTTTGAAAAATATATAATTTAGGCAAACACTATGGGAGAAGGGAGATGAGGCTGTGTGGGGGTGGGTGTGTGAGGGGGTGGGGTGAAGGGTGGAGTTAGGTAGGGGTGTGGGAGTAGGGTTGGGGCTTGGTCGGGGTGGGGTAGGGGTAGGGGTGGGCGAAGTGAGTGGTGGGTGAGGGTTGATGGGGATCGGAAATAGGGTGGGGAAGGTTAAAAAAGAGTTTTGAAATATTTTTTCCCTCCTCTTGGTAGGAAAAATATTTTCCTCCTCTTAGTGAAAAATGAATTCATAAGAAAAATATTTTTCAAAGTATTTAAGCTAACCAAACATGAAAAAATTGATAAACATTTTTCAAAAAATGTTTTTCTTCATACCAAATATACACATAGATGAATAGTTTTTGAAGAAAATATTTTATCCAAGAAGCAACTTAGAAATAAGCACTTCAACTATCTTTTATTAAAATTAGTATAGTAATGGGTAAGCTAATAATGAACGTTATGATTTATCTTAAAATGATTTGGGAGGTGTAGTTTATTTCATTTTCGTAAATTTTACTGATCGATTACGTTACACCCCGCAATATTACGATGATGTTACGTCCTGCAGTATTATGTTACGATAATGTTGCGCCTTGCAGTATTACACTACGATGATGTTACGCTTCGCAGTATTAAGTGATGTTCTAAACGTCAATACCACACAAGAGGGGGGTGATTTGTGTGGTACCCAATTTTTCGATCTAGAAGAACCTTCTAGGTGTTCTAACTGCTACTGTTGCGGAATTAAAAGTACAGAAAATAAAGAACACAGAGATTTTTACGTGGAAAACACCTGGCTCAAAAGGTGAAAAAATCACGACCTACTACTCAGTAGGATTTTCCCAAACATCCACTAAAACCACTGAGCCAAAACAGTATTTACAAAACTCTTTGTAAACCTAAGGATTAACTCTAATCCCTGTGTAGCACACAGCCTCAACTGTTGCGACACCTTCAAGTTAGCCTATAACTTGAACACTCAAAGTACCTATTACAAATGTTTCTATGAAAGCTGAAAAGGTACAACTTTAAACCACCTACTACAATTGAACAAGAATAAGAATAAACACAATGGAATTGGTTCTTCTATCTTGTTCAAGTAGCTTTAGGTTTGCACACTTGAATTACACACGAACTGCTTGCAAAAAACGGCTATTTTTCTCCCTATTCACGTTTAACTTCTGCATATGTGCAACACCTGTAAAAGAGAACAATCACTGTTATTTAATGAGTTAATAATCAGAGTTTGATTGAGACTCAATTGTTGATCTTCCATTGAAGTTGAGTCCTTGTTCAATACAAACTCCAACCATGTCATTTATCCGGATTGTATGATTGTGTCCTCTTCCCATAAGGAGACTTTCTCTTCTCATCTAATATGCAACATTTTCGATCAGTTCAGGAGATATTGCTGCTTGATTACTGAGACTTATCTCTTTCACGTGTATCTCACATGTCTAGGTTGATAAATACTATGCCTCACATGATGAACCTGGTCCATGACTGAGTTCATTTGTCATTCTTCAAAACTTCACCTGAACTTGGGCCAACAAATTTTCCCCTTTTGATGATGACAAACTCTGTGCTTTTACTAATCAAAGAACCTGTAGGAACTTAGCTTGACCAACAACACATTAACTTAGAATTTTAACTTATCATCAAGGACCAGATTTAATTAGGTTATAAATATCACATTATTCAAAATAAAGAGTAAAGCACAATATCTCTTCCCCCTTTTGGTATCATCGAAAAGTTGTATACATTGTGAATCCCAGAATTTAGTAATTACTCATGGCCACTTGGGCAACTGCAAGTGAAAACATGGATGAAATCATCAATAATCAACAAACATATTCAAACTATTAAGAGCAAAATCTTCATATAACAAGAGAACCAGCAACTGTCATTGATAAGATATGTTTCCACCAACAAACTACAAAAAGAAAGAAAAACTTCCAAAGCATGAGCAAAAAAAATGAAAAAGTCCCTAATCTTGGTCACTAGGGGTACTAGATTGGTTCAAAAGACAACAACTGGACATCCTAAGGCTTGGAAGAACTAGAGGGCTGAGTTTGGAGAAGGTTGAGCATATTCTGAAGCATCCCATCACTCTTCTCCTTTTCTTTTGCTAGCTCAGTTCTAAGGCCATCTCTTTCAGTTTCCAGTTCAGCTACACGAGCCTGGAGCCGAGCAATTTCAGCATCCTTAGATCCACACTCTTGAACCAAAGCCCTAACCTTGCTGTTCACAGGTGTTTTCAGGGATGAACCAGGTTCAACTAGGGTGGCAGTGACTGGATAGTCACAAGCCAGAAGAGTTTTGACGCCAAAGAGTTCCTTTCTTGATGCCATCTCCCATTTCTTCAAAGGCACATTCAGCCTATCCAAAACAATAGTCAATATGAACTCATATGGGGTGGCATGAGCCTTGGAGCCATTTATGACCTTGTCCAGTAATTTGACAATAAAGGCAGGCCAATTGATCTGCATTCCTCTCATAAGGCACTCCATAAGAACCAGGTCCATGTAGTTGGCAGTGTGCCTCCTCTCCTATCTAGGCAGCAGGCACTTGTTAACAAATTCAAGCAAGACATTGTGCTCAGGCCTAATCTCACTTTTTTGCACAAACCTGGCTTCAGACACATCTTCAGCAGTTGCGGCATCACAAGAATTCCTAGTGATTTGAAGAGCAGTAGGGAGAGAATCTAGACATGGCTACCTTTGCCTTGTATAATCATCATACCCCTCACTAGGTATGTCTAGAATCTTACCCAATTTGAGTGCATCAAACTGCACCCTTACTCCTTTCACTATACTGGTGACTACCCCATTCTTCACTGTGCCATTGGCCATAAACTCAATCAATTCTTTCCTAGCCAGCCTCCCATCCATTTCAAGGATCATGTCCTTCCAACCTTGTGCATCTAGGGCATCCACCAGTCTTCTCATTCCTGGCTCATCCAGGTCTCTCAACAGTCTTCCTTTCAAAAAAATTCTTCTACCAAAGATGGCAAACCTATCTTGTTCCTTTTCAGATTCCTCTTCTTCTTCTCCACTCCATTATTCTTCTTCCTCAGTAATTTTTACCTTCTTACCTTTCACTGCAGATCTGGTTCTTTTGGCTAAAGAGGGTTCATCAGACACAGGTTCAGAGGAAGACTTCTTGGAAGATGCCTTGGCCCTTTTTGCTTTGGGTGTAGGAACCTCCACAGTTGTTCCCCTTTCTCGATGGACCAGTTCCATCTCTTCTTCTTCTTCTTCTTCTGCAACCTCAGAACTCTCCACAGCCTTTGCTTTTTCCTTCTTCTTTTTCTTCTTGCTTTCTTCTAGAGCTTTCTGTAACTCAGCTTCACTTTGTCTGACCCTGCTTCTAGTGGCTCTTTCCTTAGGTACTGAAGGTACAGTAGGTTTTAGGGATGACATTTTGCTTTTCTTTGTTGGCTTGGAAGCAGTTGGAGCCTTTTGTGTGGAAGCTTTACGCTTCTTTGGATCATAACTGACCCCAACCCTCTTCAGAAGATTAGCCAGTGTTTCCTCAATAGATGAACCAGGTTCATCTTGTTGCTTGCTTAGATACACAATCCCTTTAGCCGCCTCCCCAGAACCACTTCCCCCTGACTTGGTGCCACCTTCTTCAACACCTCCACAGATAGCCAGAACTTTTTCTTTCCCATTTCTCCTCTCATCACCACTTGCTCTCTCTCTCTTTTTCTTTCTTTTTACCTCCACTTCTACTAGATTCAACCCCCTTTACATCTTTGACAGGACCAACCAAGACAAACTTATTTTCTACATTTTCAACCACAGTAGAGAGTACCACACAAGAACTTACCTCCCAGGGGTTTCTTGAATTTTGGTAGTGTCAGAAGACCCATGTTCTTCTCCTTCGCTGGCAGAAATAAAAGCTTCAGACTCAGAGCTTGAGTCAGATTCTTGAGTAGGACTTCCCTTCCTCTGGCTAGCCTTCAATTTCTCATTTAGAACTTTCTTATAGCTCCAGAAGCTATAGTTTTTCTGGCTAACATTTTCTGCCTATGAAACCTAGATTTTGGGGTTTCACTAGGGGGTGTAGATGAGGATGTATTCGAAGGGGATACTGGTGGGGGAGTGCCAGGATTATCTTGGGGGTTAGTCATGGTGGATTGTTTCTTAAGAAAAATTTGGGAATTTTGGAGAGAAGAAGGGCGATCAGAACTTGAGAAGAGTTTTGATGGTTATGGACTAATGAAGAAGAGGTATGGCGTGTATTTAAAGATGATTAGACTTAAATGCAGTAACGACAGCTTTTTTAGAGGTCAATTAGAAGTTTAATCAAGATGCAATTTCGGTCTCTTAGTGATTATTAGGCATCGCTAGATTTTAGGCAAAAATCCCGATTTTTAGAGTTCTAGGGGAATGAAATGGTTCAATGCTCAACGGATAGAATTTCTGGGAATTTGATGAATGTAGGACTTCTGCTCATGATTGGAAAAATAATCTTTCTAATTGTGCAGAGTATAGAAAACATACCTGAGCTTTTCATATGAACATATACTGATGAACCAGGTTCTTTATATAGAACTCTCTTAAACATGCCTCAAATGCCAAAATAGAAGAAACTTTGTAAGAGATCAGTGAGCCATACACATGTCACAGGAGTATACTAATTAAAGTATGAAACTGAGTAAGAATTGATCTAGATATTTACACAAAGTTAGAACTCCTAACCAAAATATATCCTAACCAATATATATATATATATTTTTTTCATTGTGCATTCTGAACTGGACCTATTAGGTGATCTTAATCATCCCTAACTCCAACCTGTTCCTCTCAAAGTTTTCTCTACTCAGTGCTTTAGTGAAGATGTCAGCTATTTGTTTATCAGTAGCACAGAATTCTATTGAAATCAATCCTTTCTCATAGTTATCTCTTAAGAAGTGGTGTCTAACATCTATGTGCTTAGTCCTCTTATGATGAACAAGGTTCTTTGTCATACTTATAGCACTAGTGTTATCACAGAATATTGGAATACATCCCACTTCAATTCCAAAATCTACCAGTTGTTGTTTGATCCATAGTAATTGAGCACAATAGGAAGCAGCAGCAACATACTCAGCTTCAGCAGTAGATATGGCCACAGAATTTTGCTTTTTGGTAGCCCATGACACAAGACATGAACCAAGGAAATGTGCCATACCTAAGGTGTTTTTCCTGTTCACTAAGAAACCTACATAATTAGCATCAGCATATCCAACTAGATCAAAATTACTACCTTTAGGATACCAGAGACACAGATCAATGGTACCTATCAGATATCTCAGTATCCTCTTTACCGCAGTCAAGTGGGACTCTTTTGGATTTGCCTGAAAACGAGCACAAAGCCCTACACTGAAAACGATGTCAGGTCTGCTTGCAGTAAGATACAAGAGTGAACCAATCATACCCCTATACAACTTTTGATCGACTGATGAACCAGGTTCATCAATATCTAATTTGGTGGCAGTTGCAATGGGTGTGTCTATTTCTTTAGATTCCTCCATTTTAAACTTTTTGATTAGCTCTTTTGTATACTTCTGTTGATGGATAATGGTTCCATTTGGACTTTGTTTGATCTGCAAGCCTAAAAAGAAGTTAAGCTCACTCACCATGCTCATTTCAAACTCACTGCCCATTAGTTTTGCAAAGTCCTTACTCAGCCTATCAGTGGTAGCCCCAAATATGATGTCATCCACATATATTTGCACAACAAAGAGATCTTTACCTTTTCCCTTAAAAATAAGGTACTGTCAATTTTACCTCTTTTGTAACCATGCTCCAGTAGGAATTTGGATAGTCGTTCATACCAAGCTCTTGGGGCCTGCTTGAGCCCATAGAGAGCCTTGTCTAACTTGTACACATGCTCAGGACATTCCTTGCTCTCAAACCCTGGAGGTTGTTTCATAAACACTTCTTCCTTTAGGTAGCCATTCAGGAAGGCACTTTTGACATCCATCTGATGAAGAGTGAATTCCATGTGTGCTACAAAGGCTATGAGGAGTCTGATTGCCTCTAGTCTTGCAACTGGAGCAAATGTCTCATCATAGTCTATGACCTCCTCTTGGTTGTATCCTTGTATCACCAGTCTTTCTTTGTTTCTTGTAATTGTTCCATCTTCATCAAGTTTGTTTCTGAAGACCCATTTTGTACCAATGATTGATCTGTCCTTGGGTCTCGGAACTAGATGCCAAACTTGACTTCTTTCAAATTGGTTGAGTTCATCTTGCTTTGCATTCACCCAATCTGCATTCTGCAAAGCCTCAACAACATTTTGAGGTTCAATAAGAGATAAGAAAGCATCAAAAGTACACAGATTCTTTATCTGCGATCTAGTTTTGACTCCAGATGTTGGATCAGTAATAATGTTCTCAATGGGATGAGAACTTTGATACTTGTGAGGTTTCACAACCAACTGGTTTCTGCTAGATATCTCTCCCATGTTCTGTTGTTGAGGAACAGGTTCATGAACAAGTTCCTCTAGGGGGTTTGATTCAATTTCTCCTTGATTAGTTCCCCCTGTCAGGTTGCCCTAATTTGAAGGACCTGTTCCATCACCTGTTCCTTCTCTTGATGCCACTTTGACTTGTGCTGGGGATTCAGTCAATTCCTTTACCAATCCAATGGCTTCATCTTCATGTTCCTGTCTCTCAGAAAGAATGTTAGTTTCATTAAATACTACATGTACACTTTCTTCTATATACAGAGTTCTTTTATTAAACACTTTATATGTTTTTCTATATGAAGAATATTCCAAGAATACTCCTTCATCACTTCTGGGATCAAACTTATCTAGGGAGTCTTTTCCATTATTGTGCACATAACACTTGCAACCAAATGCCCTAAGATGGGATATGTTTGGTTTTCTCCCTTTAAGTAACTCATAGAGAGTCTTCTCTATCAGAGGTCTGGTCATGCATCTATTGATTATGTAACATGCAGTGTTTACGGCCTCTGCCCAGAAGCTGTGGGGCAATTTACTAGAAAGCAGCATGGTTCTAGCCATGTCCTCTAGAGTTCTATTCTTCCTTTCAGCTACTCCATTTTGTTGAGGGGTCCTAGGGACAGAGAAATTATGATCTATACCATTTTCATCACAGAATTCAGAAAACTTGAAATTTTCAAATTCAGTTCCATGATCAGACCTAATGAATGCAAGTTGATTTCCTAATTGTTTCTGAGTTTTTCTAACAAATGCAATAAACATGTCGAATGCTTCATTTTTGAAGGTTAGAAATAGAACCCAGGTAAATCTAGAATAATCATCAACAAGCACCATTACATATTTCTTTCCACCTCTGCTCATGATTCTCATTGGACCACATAGATCCATATGGACCAGTTCTAACGACTTGGTTGTACTTACCTGCTTCCCCCTTGCACATGCCTCACAAACTTTGTCATCCTTGAACTTGATATTAGGTAACCCTATCACCAAGTCTTTAGAGACTAATTTGTTTAGCTGATTTAGACTTGCATGACCAAGTCTTTTGTGCCACAGAAGGGGATCATTAACCAACACACTTAAGCAAGTGAGTTCATTTTCTGAGAGAGTAAACAAATCTACAATGTAAATATTATTAACTCTTTTTCCCTGCAAAACAATCTTGTCAGTGGTAAGGTTAATCACGAAGCATTTAGTAGAGGTAAAAGCTACAAGATTACCTCTGTCACACAATTGTGACACACTTATTAGGCTATATTTCAAGCCATCTATCAGGTAGACATTCTCTATGGAATGAGAATCTGTTTGCCTACCTTTCCAACCCCAATGATCTCACCTTTCTTTCCATTACCAAAGGAGACATTACCTCCTTTTAAGTCCTCAAATGAAAGGAATTGGTCCTTGTTCCCAGTCATATGTTTTGAGCAGCCAATATCCATATACCATATTTGGCTCCTCCCTTTCACTTGGACCTGCAAAAAGAAATCAGGGGTTAGTCATAGGAACCCAAACTAGTTTGGGTCCCTTTCTATAGGAAAAAGGATGAATCAGATTCCTTCTTGCCCACCCAGGCAGCTTGTTTTTCTCTTGAACAAAGACTTTGTTCTTTTGACTGGCCTTTTCTTTTGCATTACATTCATTTTTGTAATGGCCAGCCTTGCCACAATGTGTCCAGATTTTATTTTCAGGAAAAGTGAGGTACTTGCTTCTAGAGTCCCATTTTGGAGCTTGAGTCACATAGCCAAGTCCTCTTTTATTGCTACTGTGATGCTCTTGCAGCCAAGAGAGTGCATCAGAAGCCTTGTTCTACTTGCAAGTTCTGTCTAGTTCATGTTTCACCTTTCCTAGATCTTCCTAGGACTTTGATGAGTTCATCTTTCTTATACAATTCATCTTTCATTTTTCCCAAGTTTTCTTCTAGAGTGAGATATGTGTGATCAACTTTCTTCTTTCCTGTTCCTAGTTTCAGTTTTAAGTTTTGAGACCTAAGTTCTAGAACACTGTTATCAAGTTCAAGAACTTGGTTCTTCAACTCAGCATTTATGTTATCACTCTAATTAGCCCTAGACTCTAGACTTTTGCATTTTGCTTTTAGGATCACACATTCCCTAGACAGAACTTCTTTCTCATTGTTAATTATCTCAGACTCATCAATGAAGTCTAGTAGTAGCTCAGCCAACTTTTCATTCTCCGATGGCCATCAGTGCTTGCTCTTATTCATCTTCATCTTCCGAATCTTCATCTGAAGTTTCTCCCCAAGCAGTAACCACAGCCTTGGTTGAACCTTTGTTCCTTTTTGGTTGAACCTGTTCCTTCTTCCTGTTCTTTCGTTCAGCCCTTTTTTTTCTTCCACTCAATTTCCCATTGAGGATAGTTCTTGATCATGTGATCAGTCTTACTACACTTGTAGCAACCTTCATTGGTCTGTTTCTCAGGAGCTCTTGACTTGTTGAAGGTTTTACCTCTTGAAGAACCCTTTCCTCTAATCAGGTACTTTTGAATTCTCTAGTGATCATAGCCATCTCATCATCTTCCAGATCTGAACCTTCAGCAATTCTGAGAGCTAGGCTTCTCTCCTTCTTGGGTGTATCCATCTTCATGGTTTGCCTTCTTAGTTCATAAGCAGTAAGATTTCCAATCAGTTCATCCAGTCTGAGAGTAGCAAAATTCTTGGATTCCTGAATGGCCGTGATTTTGCTTTCCCATGAGACTGGCAGAACCCTTGTCAGGATTTTCTCAACTTTATCTTCTTCAAGAATAATCCTTCCAAGGGGCTTAAGTTCATTTGTCAGTGTAATGAACCTAATATACATCTCTTAGATAGTTTCTCCTTCCTTTATAGTAAAATTCTTATATTGAGAATACATCAGTGTTCCTCTGGATCTTTTTACTTGAGGTGTTCCTTCATGAGCCACTTGCAAAGTGTCCTATATATCCTTGGCAGTAGTACACCTTTGGATCCTATTGTACTCATCTAGACCTAGTCCACACACAAGCCATTTCTTGGCCTTAGCATTTTTCTCCCACTTTGTTAGGTCTTCAGCAGTGCAGTCAGCCTTTGTCTACTCCTTCCTCATTTTTCATTGTAGTTGTCAAAGGACCATCAGTGACTATGTCCCAGAGTTCATAGTCTTCTCCTATGATGTGATCCTTCATCATGTTCTTCCACCAAGAGTAGTACTGTCCATTGAACAGTGGAGGCCTGGCAGTGGATTGCCCTTCCCAGTTCCTAGGTGGTGCACTCATGTTGATCTTTTCTTAAGGTGTTAGCCTCTTCAAGGATAACCTGCTCTGATACCAATTGATGTTCTAAACGTCAATACCACACAAGAGGGGGTGATTTGTGTGGTACCCAATTTTTCGATTTAGAAGAACCTGGTTCTTCTAGGTGTTCTAACTGCTACTGTTGCGGATTTAAAAGTACAGAAAATAAAGAACACAGAGATTTTTATGTGAAAAACACCTGGCTCAAAAAGTGAAAAAACCACGACCTACTACTCAGTAGGATTTTTCCAAACATCCACTAAAATCACTAAGCCAAAACAGCATTTACAAAACTCTTGTAAACCTAAGGATTAACTCTAATCCCTGTGTAGCACACAGCCTCAACTGTTGCGACACCTTCAAGTTAGCCTATAACTTGAACACTCAAAATACCTATTACAAATGTTTCTATGAAAGCTGAAAAGGTACAACTTTAAACCACCTACTACAATTGAACTAGAATAAGAATAAACACAATAGAACTGGTTCTTCTATCTCGTTCAAGTAGCTTCAGGTTTGCACACTTGAATTACACACGAACTGCTTGCAAAAAGCGTTGCTATTTTGCTCCCTATTCACGTTTAACTTCTGTGTATGTGCAAAACCTGTAAAAGAGAACAATTACTGATATTTAATGAGTTAATAATCAGAGTTTGATTGAGACTCAATTACTGATCTTCCATCGAAGTTGAGTCCTTGTTCAATACAAACTCCAACCCTATCATTTATCCGGATTGTGTGATTGTGTCCTCTTCCCATAAGGAGACTTTCTCTCCTCATCCAATATGCAACCTTTTCGATCAGTTCAGGAGATATTGCTGCTTGATTACTGAGACTTATCTCCTTCACGTGTATCTCACATGTCTAGGTTGATAAATACTATGATTCACATGATGAACCTGGTCCATGACTGAGTTCATTTGTCATTCTTCAAAACTTTACCTAAACTTAGGACAACATTAAGTTACGACAATGTTGCACCTTACAGTATTACATTACGGTGATGATACGCTTCGCAGTAATAAGTTACGACGATATTGCACCCTGTAGTATTGTACGTTGAATTTGTCGTAAGGTAATTGACATCAGTCCAAGGAAAAGATTATTTGGGGATTATAAGGATTATAAGTGATGAGTAAATTCGCGAAGGTAAGGGGGTAAGTAAAATCGAAAAAAAATGAATTTTGTCGAAGTTTGGTATTTTGGGATAAAATACGGCCCAAACTAAAATACCCGGTATTTATGGACTAGTGCCATACAAGGTACTACATGACCATGCTAGTAAGGTGTATAAGGTATGTTAAAAGAGAGTAGTATTTTAATTAAGTTGAGATAATTTTTAAATTATACGGGCAATTGATTAATTACCGGGTAATGGGACATTACCTAGTTAACTAATAAGTGAATAGGAATTACACGTGGCAAGAAGCCATAATTCAAGAAATGACTAAGTAGTCATTTATGCCTAGGTGCCTACCTAAGGATAAATGAGAATTAATGTGACCAAATCAAGACTTATGATAAGTCTTGATACGACAAAAAAGCATAACCCAAAAAACATAAAAAAAAAACCCCAAAACAAGATACTTCAAGGATCAAAAAAAGCTTCATAGTTCAAAGGCTTCAAAAGGTTCTGTCTTTGGTCCAAAAGAGACATTACAAACAGAAGCTAATTAACTCACTTAGATCTTCTTCAAAAACGTTAGAAACAGAAGCAAATTTTCCAACGAGAATTTGTTGGAATAGTAGCAACGTGGAATTTTGCGGTTCTAGAAGAGTACAGTACAATCTTCGCCAAGAATATTATACGGAGTTTTCCTACTCCAGGTATGTTAAGACTATCCCTTCTTTCTTTTGGCATGATCTATACGACACAAACGAAATGAGCAAATGCACAAATTCTATAAATTACTATATTCATAGAAGTATTAGATATATCTATGTTCTTGAATTTTTATGTGTCATAATATTCTATCATATGTTCATAGGTCTCAGGAAAAAAAATAATACGAAAGCTGAAAAGAGTTTACTTTATGATATTACTCAAAGGCAAAATGGTCTTATGTCATTCCGAAAAATTTTATTAACGTACTTTTCATGCATTGCATTCATGTACATTGACCCATAACCAGACGACGTTATATACGCGTATATATTTATGCATGTCACACCTCCTTTTTCCGCACCCGCGAGGGTGCAAGGGAGTTTTCTCCAATTAAAGGACAGTCGAAACGGGATTTGTTTGTTTGTTTCAGAGTCGCCACTTGGGAATTTTAAGGCGTCCCAAGTCACCAATTTTAATCCCTGAATCGAGGAGAATATGACTCTGTTTATTATTCTGCGACCCAGAAATCCGGATAAGGAATTCTGTTAACCCGGGAGAAGGTGTTAGGCATTCCCGAGTTCCGTGGTTCTAGCACGGTCGCTCAGATATTATATTTGGCTTGATTATTTTGATTTATTAAATACATTTTTATTGCATGATTTTATTGTTACCGCTTCTATTTAAATTGTTTATAATTAAAGACCCTTCTTCGAATCGAATCACGCGTACGTGTATTCGTTTTTATATATTAATATTTTTTAACGTGAAAATCGTGTCACGCGTACGTATACACAATATAATAATTATTATTTATTTATTTTTTTTCGAAATTTTTTATTATATAAAAAAAAACTTAAGTTCGAAATTGTGCTAAAAATAAAATTAAGAACGATCGTCGCTCTTGTATAATTAAATATTGAACCGCACATCTCGAGTTATATGAAATTAATATTGATATTCTCCGAAGAGCCCCCTTTTATTAAATGTTCGTTCGAAGTTGCGCGAACGCATAATCCGAATTGCTTTTAGAAATATAATCAGGTTACGCGAACGCATCCCTAATCACGCAAAAGATTCTTAATAGTAGTATAGATTTTCCATAAATGTTTATTGCATCTATCTATTTTTAAATGTAAGAATCGTGGAGAATTACCGATTGGGATGCCACCAAATTTCTTGACAAAGAATTCAAAATTTATTAGGCGTTGCTACAAGTCTTATTTTACGCGTATGAATTATATACCTCAAAACTATTCAAATTTTAAAGAATTAATGATATGAAAAAGAAACAAACAACATGTAACTAAAAATACTACCATTTTTATCGTGGATACAACATTAACATATCCAAAATTGAATCGCATATAAAACTGGAAAAGAATTAATTTGATAAACAAATTAATAGTTTCTGAAGAATTTTTATTGTTACATTTAATGCGAATTCTATTTCTACATATCCTTGACATAAAATGTTGCAATTCGTGCTTGTAAATCCCATATCCTTCTCATATACTTGTTTTTAGTCCAAAGTTATAATTGTTTGGTTAATTTGTTTACAAAGATTGAGTTTGAGATAAATAAACCAATTCTTATTCTCTGCCTATGCGACTATTTGCAAACACTTAACTCTATATTTTGTAAAAAATCATTGACATTATTTCATATATTAAAAGAAATGAGTTGATCGCGTTCCTAAAATAACTATGCCATTAGTTATTAAGAAAGAGAACTAATCTACTAATTGATTTAATACTATATTAACCAACTAAAACAAAACTGAAATTTAAACTAATAAAATTTAAATGAGTAGAAGACATCCTTATAATTCCAAACTTCATTTACTTGCCATGTTGAAGTTCTTCACAACATGAGTTTAAAAGATATGTACCTGATATTGAAGCAAAAGAAAATGAAGATGAAAATCAGCAACAGTAATAACAGTGCAATAGCAACAACTGCCCAGCAACAGTAACAACCCAGTAACAGACCGGTGGAGTAGTAATCCCAAAAACAAAAGCTTTAAGCTTTAAATGTAACAACAACCATTAATACTAATTTCAAACAAAGAAAGAAAGCAGTAGATTTTTTTAGCTTTTATTTTTATTTTGAAAGCTTAAATATTTTTCGGAATTTTTCTCTCTTCTATTCTCTGTCCGTTTTTTTTTTCTCTATCTGTATTTCTTGTTATTCCCATTTGTCTTCAAGACTTCCCATATATATAATCCCATCCCATAAATCTTTTAATCAATTAAATCAATATTTTTTCTCTACCCAACCCATTATCTTTCCACTCATCCCCATTACATTAAATAAACATATCACACCACCCCATTATATTTTGTCCCCCATGCTTTAATTAAAATAATGCAAGATTCCCCTTTAATTTAAATCTTGTCCCCCCTTTATATTAAATAATCATATCACAACCCACCCCATTTCATTTTGTCCCACATGCTTCAAATAAACAATTTCAAAATGTACAATTCCTAAACTACCCCTTCCGACCTTACTGAAATTACCAAACTACCCCTGAACGTATTACAAATTTACCAAACTACCCATCAGCTATAACACATCAATTAATCAAACTTAACCAAAATATAGACAATATGATCAATTTCTAACAATGTTCAAACAACAATATGAACATGGATGAACATCATAACAACAATATCACATGAACACGATTTTAACAACATTTCAACAACAAATCACATGAACACGAATTGAACAACAAAGAACAACTAAAATTTGATTGAACAATATTTTAGCAACAAACAATCCTATATTCGGATTCAACAACAACAACAATCAAAGTATGAAGATTTCTAAATTCAATCATATTGAACTTAAAATCAACTCTAACAACATTACAACAAACAATTCTTATATTAAACTTAAAACAAGATTATGAGAACAATTCAAGCAATAATCATAAATGGTAAACAAGAAATCAAACTATACAAAATTCGGATTCAAGATCATCCAAACAAAGTATGAACATGAATGAATCTATTTTAAGACAACAAACATGACGGATTAAACGATTAAAACAATATATTCCTTTAATACAACTAAATTCTTTAAACAAATAACAAGATCGACGAAGAAACAATTATGAACTTAAACTTGAACTTAACAATATTAACAATTTCTAACAATACATAAACACATGAAACAAATTGAAGAAATAGTTGATTAAATTTCAATTTGAATCTAACAAACATCAAACTAACAAATACTTACTTAAACAATAATACAAACATGAAATAAACATGAAAACAACTAATTAAACTTCTATTTTGAAATCTGAAAATTAATTTAACAAACAACATGAACACAATAGAAAATTATTTCAAAGATGAACAACGAATAAAACAAGGATTAAATCATTTAACGATTTTGGATCCGGAAAATATCAAACAAAATATGAACAAAAATAAACTCAAAAACAACTAACCGGAGATGAATCAACGACGAACTTTGATTATAAATAAATCTGTCCAAGCCTCGACCAAAGCTCGAACGAAGGACGACGAAGACGAAGAAGAAGTAGAAGCAACGGCGGAGGAAGGAGGAGCAGCGGCAGCGTCGCGGACAGCCATGGCTGCTCGTCGCAGCTGGACACGGGCAGCAGTTGGTCGCCTACTGCTGCTGCGTTCAGCAGCTTATGGAGAAAATGGAGCAGCAGTTCGGGAAGCCATGGACGACGCAGAGGCAGCAAGAAAAAGCGACAAACATGGCGATGGGTTGACGACGAAGACGCAGCCATGGACGAGCCTTTTGAGCTTGAACATGGAGAAGATGGGCTTCTTGGTGGTGTGTGCGCTTGTGTCGAAGGAGATTAAGCTGCTGGAGCTTAGCCATGGCAGCCATGGATGTGTGTTTTAGAGTTTGGAGAAGAAAGAAGAAAAGAAGAAGAAGAATGATAGGGGGGGGGGCGGATGACTTAGGTCATTTTTAGGGTTTTTGGTTTTTTTTTTGTTTTGTTTTGTTTTGTGTCTTTGAAATGCAAGATAGGGGTATTGGGTCTTTTGGGTTATGGACTGGGTCGACCCAGTTCGAAATGGACTGGGTCGTAGGGAAGATTGGGCCATTTTTTGGGCCTGTGGCTTGAAATTGAAGAAGAGGCCTAATTCCGACTTTCTTTATATTTTCGCTCTCTTTTCTTCTTTTATTTTTTCTAAAACTAAATTATAAAAATACTTAAACTATTATTAAGAACTAAATTAAGTTATAAAAGCGCAAATTAACTCCCAATAACAATTAACGCACAATTAAGTATTAATTAAGCATAAAATTGTATATTTGGACATTAAATGCTAAAAATGCAAACGATGCCTATTTTTGTAATTTTTAATTTTTGTAAAACAAATTTAATTACTAACAATTGTAGAATTAAATCCTAGATGCAAAATGCGACATATTTTTGTATTTTTTATTAATTTAGCAAATAAACATGCACAGATAAATACAAATAATTATTCAAAATATCACAAAATATCACAAAAATTGCACACCAAAGAAAAATCATTTTATTTTTGGATTTTTTGGGAGTAATTCTCATATTGGGCAAAAATCACGTGCTTACAGCTGCCCCTCTTTGCCCGAAGACACGAAGGGTTTTCGTGCAAAGATAAAGCGAGCGATTTTTGCCCATCCGAGTACTCCGTGTGAAGCATTTTTTTTTTGAAAAAGATTTGACCGAACCTTTGCTTCAAAGGTTTCCTACATATCCTGGGCTAAACAGGAATCAGGTCAATGTAGTTCGGGAAATTTTGGTAGCTGGGACTACCGTTGGACTGCAATGTTACTGTTGTTGCATGCTATTACTACTGCTTACCGATCTCCTTGTTACACCGTGCTTAAAAGAAAACAAGAAGCTAAGCTATACTGCAATTTTTCTTGTTGCCTTGCTTTCTTGTCTGCTTGCATTTTTTCCGGTGCTTTTCTTCTTTTTGACACATGCACTTGAGTTTGTACTGTGACCTCTTGTTGCAACCTTCTGCTTCCCGGTGCCGGGGAATTTTATTGTTTCCTGCTGGGGATTCCTATTGTAACCCTCTGTTTTATTGTTCTTTGACTTGATCTTGAAATGTATGCCTCTGTTATCTGGGCGGGCTCCCAACTTCAATACTTGAAAATTAAAGACTTGAAATGTATGCCTCTGTTATCTGGGCGGGCTCCCAAATTCAATGCTTGAAAATTAAAGACTGAAATGTATGCCTCTGTTCTATGGGCGGGCTCCCAACTTTAACAACAAAATGAATGCCATTCCTCTCTTCAGGCGGGCTCCTGACAACAACTTTGAAAGTAATCGCCATTCCTCTCTTCAGGCGGGCTCCTGACAGCAACTTTGAAAATAATCGCCATTCCTCTCTTCAGGCGGGCTCCTGACTTCAAACCATACATCGCCATTCCTTTCTTTAGGTTGGCAAGATTTCAACAACTTTTTAAAATGCCTTTCCTCTCTTCAGGCGGGCTCCTGACAACAACTTTGAAAATAATCGCCATTCCTCTCTTCAGGCGGGCTCCTGACTTCAAACCATACATCGTCATTCCTTTCTTTAGGTTGGCAAGATTTCAACAACTTTTAAAAACGCCTTTCCTCTCTTCAGGCGGGCTCCTGACAACAACTTTGAAAATAATCGCCATTCCTCTCTTCAGGCGGGCTCCTGACTTCAAACCATACATCGCCATTCCTTTCTTTAGGTTGGCAAGATTTCAACAACTTTTGAAAACGCCTTTCCTCTCTTCAGGCGGGCTCCTGACAACAACTTTGAAAATAATCGCCATTCCTCTCTTCAGGCGGGCTCCTGACTTCAAATCATACATCGCCATTCCTTTCTTTAGGTTGGCAAGATTTCAACAACTTTTGAAAACGCCTTTCCTCTCTTCAGGCGGGCTCCTGACAACAACTTTGAAAATAATCGTCATTCCTCTCTTCAGGTGGGCTCCTGACTTCAAACAATACATCGCCATTCCTTTCTTTAGGCTGGCAAGATTTCAACAATTTTTTTTTTTTTTAAAAACGCCTTTCCTCTCTTCAGGCGGGCTCCTGACAACAACTTTGAAAATAATCGCCATTCCTCTCTTCAGGCGGGCTCCTGACTTCAAACAATACATCGCCATTCCTTTCTTTAGGTTGGCAAGATTTCAACAACTTTTAAAAATGCCTTTCCTCTCTTCAGGCGGGCTCCTGACAACAACTTTGAAAATAATCGCCATTCCTCTCTTCAGGCGGGCTCCTGACTTCAACCAATATATCGTCATTCTGTTCTTCAGGTGGGATCCTGACTTCTTCTTAAATTCTTCATCCTCGTTCTCCAGGTGGACGCCTGACTTCTTCTTAAATTCTTCATCCTCATTCTCCAGGTGGATGCCTGATTTCTTCTTCAATTTTTTCATCCTCATTCTCCAGGTGGACGCCTGACTTCTTCTTCAATTTTTTCATCCTCATTCTCCAGGTGGACGCCTGATTTCTTCTTAAATTCTTTTTCCTTCGCTCTGCTTTGTTCTTGCTTGCTGGGGATAATACCACTGTGGGAGTCTCCTTTCTTCCCCTCCTTCAAATTCATTTTTTTTTTCAGAATTTATTTTCGCTCAACACTGTTAGGGATAAAAGTGTTATCTTCTTGGGATAACGTTGTTGAGGATAATGCTGCTGGGGAATTTTATCCCTTCAAATCGATGCTTCATTCTTCTGGAAGCTGCTGAGGATGATAATGGTTTTTGCTTTTCTGAGCACAAATGTCATCCCTTTGTTCTGTCTGCTGGGGAACAACCTCTTTTATTAAAAATTGTTATGCTGGGGGTAAAACTGGTTCAAAGACCACTTCCCTTGAGACTGGTGCTATATTCATTTTACCCTGAATGGGTATCTGACTTCCAGAAAATTTTCCAAATGAAAGGAAAATTTTCTGCCCCAGTTTGACAGTCTCCCTTATGGCCTGCATTTCTGTCATCAATGCCACTTCCTTTACCTGTTTCAATTTAAACAAAATTTGTTAGTTTAAAACGCGGTGGTTGGTTGTGATACTCCCACTGGGATGGTTTTCCCTTTTCCCTTTCTTGCTCTGCGTTCCACAACTTGTTGGGGATGATATTCTTTGCTGGGGATAATCCTTTTCTGCTGGGGATATCCCTCTTCTTTCGTGGCATGGCTCGGAAACTTGCATTTTCCCGACCTGTTAGTCTCGCATGAATTTCCCAAATCATGCTTATTGTTTTTCTTGTTTTGTCCACGGGATCTGGTCTTGAGGTTTAGTAACCTTTGATTTCGGCAAGGATATCCCTCTTGACACTCGTCAATCCTTTTGCTGGGGATATCTTTCTTGACACTGGCCTCGCGCTTGTTCCTTCCTGACTATATCACTTGGATGTACTAGTCAGATCTTATCTTGGAAAGCTGATGGTCTACTTTGAAGTCATTTCCCACTGGTCTTGACCAAACAGACTCTACTGGGGAAATTGCTATGAAAGGAAAAGATAAAAGGGAACAGAATAAAAGACAAAGGAAAAAATGACTCTTTAACAAAAGAAACTATAAATAAAAACCTATCAAATGAAAACACTGACTCTAATGGTCATGACATGCATATGTGGCCTATCCTTCGTCATCAATCGTCTTTCAAGGTCTTCCCTTGACTATTCCCCATCTGATTCCCAATCTTATTCGGCTTGTAGTGCCCGAAGGGTTTTCACTATCAAGCCTCTCTCATTTTGGGTTTTTCTCTCAGCTTTCATCGCCTTATGGTGTCCGTGAAGATTTTCACCGATAAGACTCTCTCATTTATATCACTTTCTAGCTGGGGATTTGGAGTGTTGCCGGTATGACTCTCTCTGCTGGAGATTAGAGTCCTTTCTGCTGTGGAACAGAATGTTATGTTCGCTGGTACGATTCTCATTTGTCTGACTTGGCATCTTTTGCAGACTGATCAGAAGGTCTTTCTTTGGACCGTAATGTGGGTTTTTTGGATAGGCTTAGAAAGAAAGGGTATTAAAGGCTCAAAAACAAATCAATTTGGGGTTCAAAATTACAACCTTCGGAACCAATTTTGCTTACAACGAGCATAACTCTTGCCCCAGTTTCTTGCTTGGGGATTATTTATTTATAATTAATTTTTTTTTTCTCTTTTTATTACACCATGCACACCATGCACACTATGCACACTGTGCTCCCTATGACCGAACCGTGAGGCGCCTACGTATCCTCTTTGAGGAATCAGGTCAAACGTAGTTCCCAATTCCTCTTTTTTCATTTGACTTTCTTTTGTTTTTTTTTCGTTTTTTTTTTTAATTTTTTCTTTACCTTCCAGGCTCGTATTTCCTAGTCATTGCTATTGATTCCGAATGAGGGGTATGAAAGAAAATAAATAAGACTCAAAAGGGGTAACGAAGGATAAAGTGTTTAGGTAGCAGAACAAAATGCCTTCGTCATTCCAGTCTTCAAAACATGCCAAGTGCAAACAACACAATTGAACATAGATTTATAGTCTCTTCCGATGGTGCTGGACTTGACAATTATGTTAAACACTTGCTTTTTCATTTGTCATTTCTAAAGCACTGCTGGGCGACACTCTCACTCTCATGAACGACCCTCATGCCAATTTGGCGAATCTTGCATTTAACGGTTTTCTTTATGTTTTACTTGCCCCAGTTCCACATGACTCGGGCTTCAAATAATCTCAAACCGTTCTTATTTCCTTTAAATGCTTTGATCACCTTCCCAGGGTTTTATGATTAACTTTATAGACTAGGCCCAAACTGTGTGCGCATGTCATGTCCCTAGAATCGGCATTGAACGAAAATGACAAAAGGACTAAATAAAAAGATGACTGGAAATAATAAAAGACCGGCTTTTGTATTAAACTTCCGGCGAAATGGTTAGAAAAACAAACAAAACAACCAGAATAAAATCTTAACACAACATCAACGAGACTTAAACAAACTGATACGACAAAAATGGAAAGATAAGAAGGTTTGACACAAGACAATATTCGGATTACAACCCTAAGAATAATCCGGATAACAGAAATGACAACAAAATAAACCATAAACAGCTTCTTTCTTGCTAACCAAGGAACGGAGCGTCCTCCCATTTTATCAAAATTGGCATCTTAGCCACTAAGCTTTGCATTAGTATTGCCAAGACCATTATCAGCTTCCATATCATCAACCTCCGTCAACAAGTTCTCGATAGGGTTTGAGTGCTCTATGTTACTGTCATCGATCACAATCCGCCCTTCTTGGACCATTTTCTCTACTTCCCTTTTCAAATTACGACAACTCTCAATGTTGTGCCCTATGACATTGGAGTGGTACGCGCATTGCGCTGCCGGATCAAAGTTTCTTGCATGTGGATCTGGAGTATATGCGGGGAGCGGCTCAATCAAGCCAGCATGCTTTAGCCTTTCAAACAGACTTGCATAAGATACTCCGATAGGGGTGAGAGCCTTTCCTCGTTTGAGCAACCTTTCGTTCCTAAATGCTTGATTGGGTCGGAAACCTGATCCAGGGGGCTTCAGGTAGGCTTGTGAGGGTGGATAGGCCTTATGTGGAGCTGGGTATTTGGAAAGTGAAGCCCATCTTTGGGAACCTCGTGGAGAGAAGTAGCATTGGGGAGGGGAGTAGCGTGGACGAGTGATGGAGCTACTCGGGTAGCTAGGAAAGCTGTCATAAGTGGGTTGGGATGGAGAGTATGGGGGATGGGTAATGCCAGAGTTTGAAAGCTTGGCGGTGGTGGGGGTGGTGCTTTCCCAGTTATCCATGCCTGATACATGTCTGCCACATGTTGTCTAAGCATTTTCACTTCTTCTACCAACCCGTTGTTCTGTTCGACCAATTGTTGTCGGTCATCAGTACCGACCCATCCTGTTTTGATGTTCTGTGTCATTTGCTTTGCAGGGAGGAGTTACCACAACCAACCACTTTTCTATATATGAACACAACAAAAGGAAGCCAGCACATTAGTGTCAGGGCATTTGACAGATAATCGTATATTAGAGATGCAATGCACCTAAGCAGTTAAACTGTTCTATCAGAAATGCGATGCACTTGCGCTTTCCTTTATTTTTCTTTCTTCCCTTTTTTTTTCTTTTTCAGTGGTGGTCGAATCTTATAGAGATTGCCTACGTATCATGACCCCGCATGAATCAGACCTTGCGTAGTTCGGACCAATAAAAGATAAGCAATACTAATCATTTTTTTTTCAATTTTCATATTGGGTTTCAAAGGTTTAAAAATGACCTACAAACTTGAAAATCAAACGACCCACATATTATAATCAAAAGTTTTACAAAAAACAAACGGCCAGCTTCCTTTCTCTGTTTGACAAATGCAACCAAACGGTTATTTTTGCAAATGCGGCCCCTTCCAAATTTTGAGGTCGGAGAGGATTATTTTATGACACTTTACACACTTGTCCGTTATTTTATGAAAATAGCCTTTCGACAACTGAAAGATACTCTAAGGTTATTTTGGCAAGAACGGTTTAAGACGCGACCGAAGCTGGCTCGACTTATTTTGACTAAAAAAAACAAACGGTATTCACCTGAACGTTGACTCTTTTTTTTTCAAATTGCAATAAAAACCAGGTGTTGCAAACACGGCCCTTCAGCGCCTCGGGGACGAAGATTTTCAAGGCTGTGTGGGTCAACTAAACATGACCCAAAAGGTGGCTGTTTATGCAAAGTCAGCCTTCCGGCGTCCTTTTCGGGAACATTCGGCTATGTCTTGATAAAAGAGCGTCACCCGACTTCTTTATGACAAAATTAAAATTTGACATATATTTTTGTTGGCTATTTTTTAGTAAATGGGGAGGTTGGACACCACCCGACGTATTTATGACAAAAATTAAAATTTTGACAAGTTTTTATTTATTTATTGGTTTTTGGCTATTTTAGCAATAAAGGGGGGTTGGACCCGATGAGGGTTGCCTACGTATCTCACATCCGGTGAGAATCAAACCCGCGTAGTTCGGGCAGGTCATGAATAAAGTAAGTAAACTAATTTTAAATTATTATTATTTTGAATTTGTAAAAGAACTGCTTTGAAAGAAGAAATGAAGTATATATATTTTTTTTGAATTTTTGATTGATTTTCTTTTTGAAAGAAAGACTTCTAAGAATTCCTTTTCTTTTGATTTGAACTTTGAGAATTTCAAAAGTAAAAGGAAGATTTTTTTTTCTTATTCTAAGAAGAAAGAAAATATTTTTTTTTTGGAATTTTACCTTTAATAAAAGAAATGCTTTCTAAAAAAATATTTTTTTTTTGAATTTTGAATTTTCTTTTCAATTTTTAAAGAAGAAGGAAAATATTTTCGAATTTGTTTTATTTTATTATATATATATATATATATATATATATATATATATATATATATATTTTAATAATTAAAAAGACTTTCTTAAAGAAGTCAATAATGGAAAATATTTTTGGATTTTTTGTTTTGAAAATTGGGAGTCTAAAAAAACACTTTTCTAGACTTTTTGGCAGGACAAATATTTTTGCAACAAATAAAGATATATATACATTTTTGGAAATAAAGAAAAACTTTTTGGATTTATATATATATATATATATATATATATTTGCAACAAATAATAAAACCACTTTCAACGCGACTCTTTTTATTTTATTATTTTGAATTTTTCCGAAACGAATAAAAAAACTATTTTAAAAGTAAGACTCTTTTTCATTGTCATTTACAGGGGAAGACAAACATTGTCATTTCTAGGGGAAGACAAACTATTTTCCTTTATATATATATATTTTATTTTTTTGAAAAATAAGACAGAACAACGATTTTTTTTCTTTCTATTTTTTCTTTGGTTTTAATAAAACAAACTAATAAGACATTTTTTTTCATTTTCTCAAAATTTCGGCAGAGTTTTGACAGTATTTGGGCATTGGTTTTTTTTTTCAAAAATAAACAATCAATTCCCTAACCGCTATTTCTTTTTTTTTCAATTTTAAAATATTATTCACGATATTCAAAAGTCAGTCAACACACAAATCCGGATCAAATAAATGCGCAAGTAGCAGCAAGTAAGATGCATCAGGATGGTCATTTTTTTTGGTACATCTGTCCTAGACAGACCCAACCCCTGTGTTGAGTCTCCAAAGTCAAATGCACGTGATGCAAACAATCGCTCCTACTAGGGATCCAGCATGAAGCTGAGTTATTCTAAGTGAAAAACCTGAGGCATATTGATCTAGCCCTGGCTTACCCAAACGGACAGTTTGAGCCGAAGCGGGGGCAACGTACCGGGAGCACGAAAGTCTACCCGGCCTAGTTACTTGTCCCAACTTCGTCTTATTTGGTATGACTTTAACAGAAAGGTGGGTCACGCGCACGTGTGCACCATAAATTTAGAAGACTCAGAAAGAAGGGGGTTTCGTAGCAGTTGTATATATTCATAATTCAAATAATATTAAAGCGGTAAAAGTGTCATTTAGCACATTGGGCATATATCATGTAAAAAAATCAGATAATAAATAAAGCCAACTATAACAATTATTTTAAGCTCGAATTCTTGAACCCTGAACCAGTGGTTCTGGGTTCTAATCCCCAGCAGAGTCGCCAGAGCTGTCACACCTCCTTTTTCCGCACCCGCGAGGGTGCAAGGGAGTTTTCTCCAATTAAAGGACAGTCGAAACGGGATTTGTTTGTTTGTTTCAGAGTCGCCACTTGGGAATTTTAAGGCGTCCCAAGTCACCAATTTTAATCCCTGAATCGAGGAGAATATGACTCTGTTTATTATTCTGCGACCCAGAAATCCGGATAAGGAATTCTGTTAACCCGGGAGAAGGTGTTAGGCATTCCCGAGTTCCGTGGTTCTAGCACGGTCGCTCAGATATTATATTTGGCTTGATTATTTTGATTTATTAAATACATTTTTATTGCATGATTTTATTGTTACCGCTTCTATTTAAATTGTTTATAATTAAAGACCCTTCTTCGAATCGAATCACGCGTACGTGTATTCGTTTTTATATATTAATATTTTTTAACGTGAAAATCGTGTCACGCGTACGTATACACAATATAATAATTATTATTTATTTATTTTTTTTCGAAATTTTTTATTATATAAAAAAAAACTTAAGTTCGAAATTGTGCTAAAAATAAAATTAAGAACGATCGTCGCTCTTGTATAATTAAATATTGAACCGCACATCTCGAGTTATATGAAATTAATATTGATATTCTCCGAAGAGCCCCCTTTTATTAAATGTTCGTTCGAAGTTGCGCGAACGCATAATCCGAATTGCTTTTAGAAATATAATCAGGTTACGCGAACGCATCCCTAATCACGCAAAAGATTCTTAATAGTAGTATAGATTTTCCATAAATGTTTATTGCATCTATCTATTTTTAAATGTAAGAATCGTGGAGAATTACCGATTGGGATGCCACCAAATTTCTTGACAAAGAATTCAAAATTTATTAGGCGTTGCTACAAGTCTTATTTTACGCGTATGAATTATATACCTCAAAACTATTCAAATTTTAAAGAATTAATGATATGAAAAAGAAACAAACAACATGTAACTAAAAATACTACCATTTTTATCGTGGATACAACATTAACATATCCAAAATTGAATCGCATATAAAACTGGAAAAAAATTAATTTGATAAACAAATTAATAGTTTCTGAAGAATTTTTATTGTTACATTTAATGCGAATTCTATTTCTACATATCCTTGACATAAAATGTTGCAATTCGTGCTTGTAAATCCCATATCCTTCTCATATACTTGTTTTTAGTCCAAAGTTATAATTGTTTGGTTAATTTGTTTACAAAGATTGAGTTTGAGATAAATAAACCAATTCTTATTCTCTGCCTATGCGACTATTTGCAAACACTTAACTCTATATTTTGTAAAAAAAATCATTGACATTATTTCATATATTAAAAGAAATGAGTTGATCGCGTTCCTAAAATAACTATGCCATTAGTTATTAAGAAAGAGAACTAATCTACTAATTGATTTAATACTATATTAACCAACTAAAACAAAACTGAAATTTAAACTAATAAAATTTAAATGAGTAGAAGACATCCTTATAATTCCAAACTTCATTTACTTGCCATGTTGAAGTTCTTCACAACATGAGTTTAAAAGATATGTACCTGATATTGAAGCAAAAGAAAATGAAGATGAAAATCAGCAACAGTAATAACAGTGCAATAGCAACAACTGCCCAGCAACAGTAACAACCCAGTAACAGACCGGTGGAGTAGTAATCCCAAAAACAAAAGCTTTAAGCTTTAAATGTAACAACAACCATTAATACTAATTTCAAACAAAGAAAGAAAGCAGTAGATTTTTTTAGCTTTTATTTTTATTTTGAAAGCTTAAATATTTTTCGGAATTTTTCTCTCTTCTATTCTCTGTCCGTTTTTTTTCTCTCTATCTGTATTTCTTGTTATTCCCATTTGTCTTCAAGACTTCCCATATATATAATCCCATCCCATAAATCTTTTAATCAATTAAATCAATACTTTTTCTCTACCCAACCCATTATCTTTCCACTCATCCCCATTACATTAAATAAACATATCACACCACCCCATTATATTTTGTCCCCCATGCTTTATTTAAAATAATGCAAGATTCCCCTTTAATTTAAATCTTGTCCCCCCTTTATATTAAATAATCATATCACAACCCACCCCATTTCATTTTGTCCCACATGCTTCAAATAAACAATTTCAAAATGTACAATTCCTAAACTACCCCTTCCGACCTTACTGAAATTACCAAACTACCCCTGAACGTATTACTAATTTACCAAACTACCCATCAGCTATAACACATCAATTAATCAAACTTAATCAAAATATAGACAATATGATCAATTTCTAACAATGTTCAAACAACAATATGAACATGGATGAACATCATAACAACAATATCACATGAACACGATTTTAACAACATTTCAACAACAAATCACATGAACACGAATTGAACAACAAAGAACAACTAAAATTTGATTGAACAATATTTTAGCAACAAATAATCCTATATTCGGATTCAACAACAACAACAATCAAAGTATGAAGATTTCTAAATTCAATCATATTGAACTTAAAATCAACTCTAACAACATTACAACAAACAATTCTTATATTAAACTTAAAACAAGATTATGAGAACAATTCAAGCAATAATCATAAATGGTAAACAAGAAATCAAACTATACAAAATTCGGATTCAAGATCATCCAAACAAAGTATGAACATGAATGAATCTATTTTAAGACAACAAACATGACGGATTAAACGATTAAAACAATATATTCCTTTAATACAACTAAATTCTTTAAACAAATAACAAGATCGACGAAGAAACAATTATGAACTTAAACTTGAACTTAACAATATTAACAATTTCTAACAATACATAAACACATGAAACAAATTGAAGAAATAGTTGATTAAATTTCAATTTGAATCTAACAAACATCAAACTAACAAATACTTACTTAAACAATAATACAAACATGAAATAAACATGAAAACAACTAATTAAACTTCTATTTTGAAATCTGAAAATTAATTTAACAAACAACATGAACACAATAGAAAATTATTTCAAAGATGAACAACGAATAAAACAAGGATTAAATCATTTAACGATTTTGGATCCGGAAAATATCAAACAAAATATGAACAAAAATAAACTCAAAAACAACTAACCGGAGATGAATCAACGACGAACTTTGATTGTAAATAAATATGTCCAAGCCTCGACCAAAGCTCGAACGAAGGACGACGAAGACGAAGAAGAAGTAGAAGCAACGGCGGAGGAAGGAGGAGCAGCGGCAGCGTCGCGGACAGCCATGGCTGCTCGTCGCAGCTGGACACGGGCAGCAGTTGGTCGCCTACTGCTGCTGCGTTCAGCAGCTTATGGAGAAAATGGAGCAGCAGTTCGGGAAGCCATGGACGACGCAGAGGCAGCAAGAAAAAGCGACAAACATGGCGATGGGTTGACGACGAAGACGCAGCCATGGACGAGCCTTTTGAGCTTGACATGGAGAAGATGGGCTTCTTGGTGGTGTGTGCGCTTGTGTCGAAGGAGATTAAGCTGCTGGAGCTTAGCCATGGCAGCCATGGATGTGTGTTTTAGAGTTTGGAGAAGAAAGAAGAAAAGAAGAAGAAGAATGATAGGGGGGGGGGCGGACTTAGGTCATTTTTAGGGTTTTTGGTTTTTTTTTTTGTTTTGTTTTGTTTTGTGTCTTTGAAATGCAAGATAGGGGTATTGGGTCTTTTGGGTTATGGACTGGGTCGACCCAGTTCGAAATGGACTGGGTCGTAGGGAAGATTGGGCCATTTTTTGGGCCTGTGGCTTGAAATTGAAGAAGAGGCCTAATTCCGACTTTCTTTATATTTTCGCTCTCTTTTCTTCTTTTATTTTTTCTAAAACTAAATTATAAAAATACTTAAACTATTATTAAGAACTAAATTAAGTTATAAAAGCGCAAATTAACTCCCAATAACAATTAACGCACAATTAAGTATTAATTAAGCATAAAATTGTATATTTGGACATTAAATGCTAAAAATGCAAACGATGCCTATTTTTGTAATTTTTAATTTTTGTAAAACAAATTTAATTACTAACAATTGTAGAATTAAATCCTATATGCAAAATGCGACATATTTTTGTATTTTTTTATTAATTTAGCAAATAAACATGCACAGATAAATACAAATAATTATTCAAAATATCACAAAATATCACAAAAATTGCACACCAAAGAAAAATCATTTTATTTTTGGATTTTTTGGGAGTAATTCTCATATTGGGCAAAAATCACGTGCTTACAATGCATATATATGTATATCGGATATGGGAAAGGTTATGACATTATATACGCACCACCACCTGATCAACTGGTATACGTTGATGATTTTGCCCACAGTGGCCAAGATGATATGATGGGATGCCTTTAGAGGCTGATGATGTTATGAAACATGTACCTATGCACGACATGACATTCATACGCATATGCATGATACTATAATTATTTCATGATTTACAAAGTTATTCAGACTTACAGGTGGAGTCATTTACTCTATATTTCCTCCATGTCTGTTATGTACTTATTTATGTGCCTTACATACTTAGTACATTATTCGTACTGACGTCCCTTTTTGCTTGGGGATGCTACGTTTCATGCCCATAGGTCCCGATAGACAGGTCGAGAGCCCTCAAAGTAGGCTATCGGCTCAGTGGAAGATGTTGATGCACTCCATTTGATTCGGAGTTGCTTATTTGGTTAGTATGATTTATACGTGTATTGTTTGGTATGGAGGGACTCTGTCCCGACCTTTATAAAAATTATGTATTCTTAGAGGTTTGTAGACAGATGTCATGTACGTAAAAGATTGTATGGCCTTGTCGCCCTATGTTCAGTGTTCAAGTGGCTATTTTGGTCTTAGAGGCCCATATATCTTATGTATAAGTTGGCATTACCTGTTGTATTTTATCTATTTCACGGCAGCTTTTCCAACTCAGTTATTTATGATAATATGACATGAAAAGATATGTTATATTGGTACTCGGTTGAGTAATATATCGAGTGAGTAGTTCTGTCCTAGGGAGTTTACAAGCCGTGTCTAGTAGAGTCTTGTTTATGGGTGTGTAGTGCACCACACTTATAAGCAGGAGTCTACAGGGCATTTAAGAATGTCACTCTTTCTTCTTACTATAGATCGTGTGGTAAAACTCAGTTGTAAGAATTCAAATTCCTAACTTCTATTTTAATCGTAGTAAGACGATACCTACATCCACAAAGATGGTTGGTAAAAGGCATGGCTATGGAAGAGTTGAGTCAGAGGAACTCAACTTTGCATCATGCTTATGATGAGTAACTGAGAGGTCTTCAGCAGATCATGTGCGTACTGAAAGGTGTAAGCCTCTTCTTGATAAGGAACCTTAAGGCAAGAATATTTATCCGTCTTTATGGTGAAACACAATGCTTTCAAGAAGTAAAAGAAGCAAGGTGAAGAAGGGTACGAGGCGCCCAGTTAATGAAGATTATTAGTATTACAGTTCTGGCAGAAAAATATAAGCATTAAGAGTTACCCTCAATAATAATAGAGGTATGTACAATTGGTCACACCCATTTCACTTATGCCCTATGGGGGCTAACAGGTATAGTTAAGAGAAGGATGGGATATTAAGATCCGGCTGGGGTTAGGGTAACCCAAATTGGTGAATGGATTGCTTGTATCAGTTGACATTGCCGAAGGATTTTGCAAATGTGCTAATAGATCTCCTTGTGAGATACCCAGATGGTGCACTCTAGAATATTACAATTAGATGTGAATACTAGCATGATAAAAAAAATCAGATGATAGGCACTGAACGCCTAGAAGGGATAAATATTACCTTAGTGTGACTTTCGTCCCTGGAAGACCGAGGACGTTGAGCAACCCGAAGAGCCGATGAATGAAGCAAGGAGAGCTAAAAGCGAAAGAATGTCGTGCTAAAGTTTTCACAAGAAAAGAGATATGCATAATACTAGTAGTGTAATAAGAAGAGAGATAAGGAAGCATTATGAATAAGGTGTGATATATGGATAACGACTGTAGGAAAAAGAAGAAGAAGAAATGACAGTATTACAGAGTCTAATCAAGTGAATGAAGAGTCGAGAGGTGACAGGCCTTAGGACAACAAAAGAGTATATGCTATAAAGTCATATCCTCATCACAAGGAATAAGTTCGTGACTCTAACGTGATTACCAGAAGGGAGAATTAAACCCCAGAATAATAGAAACTAGTATGGGCTGGTGAACAAGATAAACTAAACATGAATTAGGGACTGAGTGACTGATAATAGTCACCATCATAAGAATTTCATATTTTATTCCGGCAATAATAGAACGGACGACAAAAAAAGATTCATGAGAAATTCAGAGAATGGTCATTCAGGAAGACGCTTCCCTACAACAAGCAATGTAAGCAAAGTTCAGCTTAAGGGACTGTATGTGCCAGTTATACTAAGTTTCACCCTCGTGAGTAAGGAATTTTTCTATCCTTGGTACGGAGGAATTACTGTAAGGCGAGTAAGGGTCATCGATGATGTGAAAGAATGCCAAAGATGAAGAGTTAAAATATCTATAGGTAGGTCATCGTAGCTCCACTTTTTTAGTACTTCCCAAAAGGGGGGAATATGGAATGATATGGCGTTAAGCCAGAATTAAGTGGTTCTAGTAATTATGGAATGGTAAAGGAAGAATGCGAAAAAAATAAAAAGGGATGAGATTGAAATTATTTGAATCCTATGTATATGTTACGATTCTAGAAAATTATGCAAATACGACGTTAATGAGAGGAAGTAAAGGTTCCTTCCTGAAATGTTAGTAATAGATAAGGAGCCGGTACGAGCGGTAAGTTAAAACAAAGGAAATAACCCACGAAAGATTACGCGAAAAATTGATATGAGAATGGGCCGACGAGTAGTTGGTAGTTGATTAAGGAAGAACCTAGTTATGGCCAAACAAGAGGTTACAGATAAGCCAGCAGATCGTGCAAGATAAACATAGTAAAACTCAATATAGTGAACTCAGCCTTGCAGTAACGTAATTGTAATACTTAAGAAATATTCAGATATGAGTTGAGGTTGTTAAAGGTACCGTATGAGTATTGTGGGAATGAAAGATAGTGGCACTGGGAAGGGAATTAAAATATCAGTTCAGAAGCAACCCTACAAGCACAAAGGGCACGGAGGTAAGCAACTACGAATAATTATAGGCAAGGAAAGACATCAAAAGGTCTGTAATAAGATCACCTATTTACGAGGGTCAAGGGTTCTCCCTAAGTACGACAACAAAAGACTAGCTATGGAAATAAGGAAGAAGGCTTCAACTTAAGTACAACGACCTAAAGAGGAAATGGTCGTGTAACAACAGTCTCACAAAAAAATTATAGCACTCCAATGGAAAGTGGCACCTACCGTGACTAATGAACGGGAAGTAAAATTAAAAGTAATATTCGAAATCATATGAGTTACACGAAAACTCTGGCATGTATGGGCACTAAGATAAGCTAAGTATGGATGCAACAAGGAGGCAGAACGACCAGGAAAAGTAATAGCTTACGTTGAAAGAAAGCTAAAATGGAATGAAAGGAATTATTCGATCAATGATACATAGTTAGTACATTATGCATACACTCAAGATTTTGGAGCATTGTCCATGCAGCACATATGTTGACAATCATACAGCCATAAAAGATTCCGGTATAAGTTAAAAGAAAGAATTAAGCTCATATCATATACAAAGGAATGAATTGTTAGAGGATTGTATCATGGATATTCCATAACATCCATGGAGGGCTAAAGTAATAACTAATAACATGAGCCGCAGATTGGAAGATAACTTAAGCCAGCATAAAGGTCGATCAGAAGAAAAAGAAAACTAAAGAGTTAAATCAACAAAGTATATCAGGAATCTGATTATTGGACCCAGAAGTTATAGGAATCATGATTGAGAACATAACAGAATCACTCTTAATATTAGAGGTGCAAGAGAGATAGCACACCAACTATGTTCTATAATGGCTCAACGATAAAGACAGTTAGAAGGGTACCGGTCTCATAAGAAGTCAGTATGAAACTCCTAGGGGATTGTGTATGCACCAGAGGTGCAAGTATTATAATAGAGCTTCAAGATATGGACGTGAATTATACCTAGGTGGAAGGGAGGTCATGAGAGAGATAGAAGATACAATGTGATATTTTAAGGTAAGTAAGGTAAAGATGAACAACGTATGAGATACTCAAAGGCAGAAGATCGTGAATAGTCCATACTTCGGATAAAAGGGCCAAAAGAACGAGGATTCATTATCTAGGAATAATAGCGGCATCGTCAGTAGCATACCTTCCAGCCTATAGTATAGGTATCGAAAAGCTTGACTAAGAGAGTAAAGAAGAGTTAGAGACGATGTGATGTCTCGATTGATATTCCAAATGACATAAGGAAATCTATGGTGCAATCAAGTTGAAGGAAAGTTGCGAGTAATATAAATAGATATGTATAGGTTGCAAGCTAAAGTATGGTAATGCGATGAAGTTTTAAGAAAACATGAGTAAGGGTAAGGTAAGGCAAGTGAAAGGGTGACGAGAATGAATAAGTCCTCGGGATTAAGTCCATGAAAACAAGAGAGATAATGGTTTCTCTAAGTTATTGAAAGTTCAGTATAGCTTGAATGAACTCAAAAGAGTCTAAGATTAATAGCATTTAGAAAGAATGAAATGCTACCTGGTAATAAAATGAGGGTGCAATAGTAACAGATAAAGGATGACATTTGGGCCTTCTTTTGAATAATGATTTGGAAAAAAAAAGAGAAGGAGAAAATTTTATGCTGGCGGCACGAAATTAGGATACCCCCATAAGGTGAATCACATTGGGATGCTACGAAATATGATTATGGAAGTATAGTGTCGTATCGCCCCCAGGTGGATCAAGAAAATTGCTTCAAATGTTCCACGATGAGACGTAAGCCCTAGTGGCAAGGTATTACATAAGAAGTGTTAAGTTATCAGTGGTATATTATAGATCAATATTGAGGTGAATCCACAATGGATGGATAAAAGTTACAAAGTATAAGATGAGATTGGGCAATCATTCTTAAGATGAACGGTAAAGAAGAAGCATTAAAGGACTTGGATTTGTGCATATAGGATAAGCAACGAGAGTAACCTAGAGCTTGGTAGCAGATCTCAGTAACGATAAATCGAAGTAAGAGAGACGATATACTAACCTACTTAGATGTAGTAAAGTCATACAAATGGACAATCGAGTCTATGAAATAAGATATAACAATATTCATAAGTTCGACAAAGTACTGAGCAAAGAACTTCAGTATACTTATAGATGCCCAGAGGCACATCTTATGAAGCTCTGTATATGTTCACAAAGTGAGTCCTAGAGATTGGTTAAACGCTGGAGGAAAAAGGAGAGAAAAGTCGCATATGCGCAATTACAAGGTCAGAGTCATACATGTTGCATGACATAAGGTAGCAGCAGTTGCGAGATTAGAAAGATTTCGACCATAAGTCATGATATGAGCAAAAAGACCAAAGGGGGGAATATCCTAGACTTTGAATTTATTCACAGAGCAACTGCTTAAATGGCAAGAAAAGTAATTAAGGTATTCACAAGAGCTATATGTTATGAAAATGATAAGAGCATCAGTCAACATTCGAGGATGAATGTTCCAAAGGGGGGAATGATGTTACACCCCGCAATATTACGATGATGTTACGTCCTGCAATATTATATTACGATAATGTTACGCCTTGCAGTATTACATTACGATGATGTTATGCTTCTCAATATTAAGTTACGATAATGTTCCACCTTGCAGTATTACATTACGGTGATGTTACGCTTCACAGTAATAAGTTACGACGATGTTGCACCCTGTAGTATTGTACGTTGAATTTGTCGTAAGGTAATTGACATCAGTCAAAGGAAAAGATTATTTGGGGATTATAAGGATTATAAGTGATGAGTAAATTCATGAAGGTAAGAGGTTAAGTAAAATCGAAAAAAACAAATTTTGTCAAAGTTTTGCATTTTGGGATAAAATACGGCCCGAGCTAAAATACCCGGTATTTATGGACTAGTGCCATACAAGGTACTACATGACCATGCTAGTAAGGTGTACAAGATATGTTAAAAAAGAGTAGTATTTTAATTAAGTTGAAACAATTTTTAAATTATACGGGTAATTGATTAATTACCGAGTATAGGAATTACACGTGGCAAAAAGCCACAATTCAAGAAATGACTAAGCAGTCATTTATGCCTAGCTGTCTACCTAAGGATAAATGAGAATTTATGTGACCAAATCAAGACTTATGATAAGTCTTGATACATTTTCATTTTGGACAAAAAAGCATAACCCAAAAAACGTGAAAAATCCCAAAAACAAGATACTTTATCCAAAAAACCTTCCTAGTTCAAAGGCTTCAAAAAGTTGTCTTTGGTCCAAAAGAGACATTACAAAGAGAAGCTAATTAACTCACTTAGATCTTCTTCAAAAACGTTAGAAACAGAAGCAAATTTTCCAATGAGAATTTGTTGGAATAGTAGCAACGTGGAATTTTGCGGTTCTAGAAGAGTACGGTGCAATCTTCACCAACAATATTATATGGAGTTTTCCTACTCCAGGTATGTTAAGGCTATCCCTTCTTTCTTTTGGCATGATCTGTACGACACAAACAACAACAACAACAACCACCCAGTATAATCCCACTAGTGGGGTCTGAGGAGGGTAGTGTATACGCGGACCTTACCCCTTACCCTGGGGTAGAGAGACTGTTTCCAAATAGACCCTCGGCATCCTTCCCTCCAAGAACTCCCCACGTTGCTCTTGGGATGACACAAACGAAACGAGCCAAATGCACAAATTCCATAAATGACTCTATTCATAGAAATAATAGAGATATATATGTTCTTGAATTTCCATGTGTCATAATATTCTATCATCTGTTCATGGGTCTCAGAAAAAAATAAATAATACGAAAGCTGAAAAGAGTTTACTTTATGATATTACTCAAAGGCAAAATGGTCACAAACAAAACGAGCAAATGCACAAATTCCATAAATGACTCTATTCATAGAAGTATTAGAGATATCTATGTTCTTGAATTTCCATGTGTCATAATATTCTATCATCTGTTCATGGGTCTCAGAAAAAAAAAATAATACGAAAGCTGAAAATAATTTACTTTATGATATTACTCAAAGGCAAAATGGTCTTATGACATTCCGAAAGATTTTATTAACGTATTTTTCATGCATTGCATTCATGTACATTGACCCATGACCACATGGCATGATATACGCGTATATATGTATGTATATATATATGTATATGAGATATGAGAAAGGTTATGACGTTATATATGCACCACCACCTGATCAGCTGGTATACGTTGATGATTTTGCCCACAATGACCAAGATGATATGATGGGATGCCCTCAGAGGCTGATGATATTATGAAACATGTACCTATGCACGACATGACATTCATACGCATATGCATGATACTATAATTATTTTATGATTTACAAAGTTATTCAGACTTATAGGTGGAGTCATTTACTCTATATTTTCTCCGTGTCTGTTATGTACTTATTTATGTGCCTTACATACTCAGTACATTATTCGTACTGACATCCCTTTTTGCCTGAGGACGATGCGTTTCATGCCCGTAGGTCCCGATAGACAGGTCGAGAGTCCTCCAAGTAGGCTATGAGCTCAGCGAAAGATGTTGGTGCGCTCCATTTGCTTCGGAGTTGTTTGTTTGGTTAGTATGAGTTAGATGTGTATTGTTTGATATGGCGGGACTCTATCTTGACCTTTATGAAAATTATGTATTCTTAGAGGCTTGTAGACAGATGGTCATGTACATAAAAGATTGTATGGCCTTGTCAGCCTATGTTTAGTGTTCAAGTGGTTATTTTGGTCTTAGAGGCCCATATATCTTATGTATAAGTTGACATTACTTGTTGTATTCTACCTATTTCACGGCGGCCTCTCCGGCTCAATTATTTATGATAATATGACATGAAAAGATACGTTATGTTGGTACTCAGTTGAGTAACATAACGAGTGCCCGTCGCGACCCATCGATTTGGGTCGTGACAGATTAAACAGATTAAAAGCAAGATGGATATATATTAAAAGTTGTATATGTACTTGTTCATGAATTTTCATGAGACTTGATATAAAAATTAAGGGAAAAAGATTGAAATTTAATTAAATTGCAGAGTTGAAAGTTGGAGAAACAAAAGTATAAAAGAAGTTGCAATTGGAGGAAAATTTTATGGCAGGTAAAAGCAAAAAATAATTACATATCAGTCACAGGGACATCTTTGAGAACTGAGATAGACAACACAACCAGATGATCACATGCTGCTGAAGCTTAAACAGCTTCTCTCTTCCAACCCCTGCCCCTTAGTCAGAAAAAAAAAACAACTACTTGCGATATTTACATCAAAATATATGAGAATAATATGAATTTATACCACATTGTTGTTGACTGATTATAGATATTTTGAAGCCTAACATTGTATTTACGAGACTAGAAATCAATCATTGGACTTGCCAAATAAGGGAAAATAACAAAAAAAAAAAAAAGGAAATATATTTCTTTCGTTCTTTTCTTAGTCCATTCTCAGGATACAATTGAAAGAGGATTATAACTATTACTTCATCCTTCCAAGTTTATTCGTCCACCGTACTAAAAAATAAATGTTCATTTTTACTTGTTCCGTTTGAAAAATTAATAGATAATTTTTTATTTTATATCTATTTTACCATGCTTATTAAGTACTACATATTTCCAATTCATTTTTTAACATATAATAAATATGATTGATATATTTAAATTGCCATATTATTTATTACTTATTTCTTAAGAGGTGTGTCAAATCAATAACGATGGAGGGAGAATAAAAAGAAAGAAAGAAAGAAATGATTATAACAGAAGAAGTTGAGTCCCCCTTCCCGCCCCAAATCCACCTCATGCCACCAATTCAATTTGGTGAAAATTCCTCTTTATTCCCTGACTGGAAACATAGATCAACAACATACTAATTGCAATTTATGGAAAGTCATGAATTCGTGCAGTTCAAAAAATAATACTAAAAACTTAAAATGTTTGACCAGAAAAAACAAACATATTTATGACAGTTTGGGTTAGATACCAAACCATCTCTAAGTACTTGAAATCTTGACCATTGAAACTTAATAGCATACACGCAAAGACAAATATGGAAAATTTTCAATTTCCATTGCTTCAATTATATAGTATGAGACAAGAAACCACACAAAAGAGAATAAGTAACACAATGCTCCTAATAGGATTTACTTGTTTTGGGGGGGGGGGGGGATATATTTTGGACTAAATAGCATATGCTCTCAATATCTAGCTGAAACTCAAAAGCCCCCCCCCCCCACCCCCCACCCCACACACACCACATACAAGAAATCAGATATTTCACTGGAAGGCCAAATCTTCAATTACTCTTGCTTCAACTTTATACTAGTACTCAGTATTTAAGAAAGAAGACCCCACAAAAGAGAGAAAATAACATATTGCTACCCAAAAAATGAACGAAAGCCACTTATTTTGGTTCTAAATAGCATACCATTAAAGGTTATGATAGATTAGTAACTACTTATTTATCTATAGTTAGATGTTTGAAATTCAAGCCTTTAGTATGAAGTTATTTTTAGCAGAAAGTGTTTTATCCCTAAAATAAAATAAAATTTCAATCAATCAAAAACATGTACCGACCACCGAGCAAAAAACCAAAAGAAAGTTGTAAATAGCATATGCTTTTCATAGCTTCCAATTATTCCCCATTTCCACCCTTTCTCTAAAGAATATCCATTGTTAGAGTCCCTTCCCCTATGGCCCCAGATTCTTTTCTTTCGATCTCACACGCACTCTCCTTTTCTGCCTTCAATAATCTAAACTCAAATACCCCCCCCCCCCCAACCCCCTTATACTATATTAACATCATTTAGACCGCTCTTAACATGTCCAGCTATTCTTCTCTCTTTATAAATTCTTCTTCCTTTACACCCTTTAATTATTCCTTACCTCCCTCTTGTTTTCATAAAGTTTCTTACTTTTCTACTTCAAGAACATACCCCATTACTTTAATTTACAAAAAGATCAATTTTTTACAGTGTAAAAAGAGTTTTAACAAAAGACCCTTCAAGAAAAGATCCTTAATTGCTCCAAAAGCTAGTAATAAGATGACAATTACTGAGTACAGAGATGAAGAGGAAGAGAATCCTCCTCCTTTGCTTGTATCTGAAATGAGTTCAAGGCCTAGGCGTATTGCTCTCTTTGTTGAGCCTTCTCCTTTTGCGTGAGTCATTAATTATATTCTTTACATAGATTTTGTGCAATATTTACATGTATAATTCTCTGGCAAGTTGTTAGCTATAGATGCTGTTGCTACTAAACTTTTGTTTTTCTTTTACTTTTTGTTTGATGTGTTGACTTTTGATTATCTGATCCACTAACTTTTGGATCTGGGGTGTTATGCTTTTATTATTATTTCATTATTTAGCTTTTTATGTGCAAGTCTATGTATAGCTGCTGCCAGATATTACAGTTAATGAGTTGATCATTAACCATTTGTTCTTCCTATGATATGCAGCTTTGCTAATGTCGTATGTGAATATATTTCAGGGAAATGCAATTACTCTGCTTTGTATTTTTTGCAATCAAATCTTCTTATGTTGTTTTTCTTTGCATCACCATATTGTCATTGTATTTGGATCCTATCAGAAATTGAATGTTACTTTAACTAATTCGATTGTTGTAATGTGTTTTCAAGTATCAATCTGTCATGCAATGTGGTGTTGATGGATGAATTTGCAGATTTCTGAGTAACTTTTATTCAAAAGTATAAGTGATTGTCTTTGCTTTACTTGAATGGTCTTCAACTATCTTCATTGATTTGCTAAGATTCTGTAAGTTAGTATTGGTCTCTGAGCCGAGGGTCTCCCGGAAACAGCCTCTCTATCCCTTCGGGGTAGGGGTAAGGTCTGCGTATATTCTATCCTCCCCAGACCCCACTAGTGGGATTCTACTGGGTTGTTGTTGTTGTTGTTGTTGTTGTTTGTAAGGTAGTATTGGAATTGTCGTTTAATATATTTTAGCATAAGCTAGATAATGCTGTAGTTTTTTTTTTTCATTTCTTCCTATGAACAAATACAGCTTAGGTACAATTCACTTTTCTAGTTCTCATCATGCTCATTACCACTTCACTACTTGAACCTAATTGCTTTTCGCTGCATTTTGGCTCTTCGTTCTCCCTGCGTAGTTCCTTAAGCTTATTCAGCTAGAGGGATCACACGAGATTTACAAAATATCAAACTGTCATATTGATGTCATATTTTGGAACGGTTTTGTGTTCAAAATAGATAAACTTCAACCTTGGATAGACTTAAGTGAAATTCCTGCTTCTATTTCATTCTTGCTGTCCTTTTCAGAAACTTATAAGTATGACTTCTTTCATCCTTTAGTTAGTTTCTTTTTCCTTTTTTTGTGTGTGGGGGTGGGGTGGGGGGCTAGGGTCTCCAGTCTCCAGTATCAAACATATGCAAATCTGCTTTTAGATTAGAGAGCTTGTCAGTTTTATAAAGTTAACTTTATACCTAATTTTTCTAATTCTATGATCAAGATTTATGCATGATTTCAATCACATCTTACTCCCATTATATTTTGTCCGTGAATTGGCTTATATTGATGACAACCACTCTTTTCCTTTTTGTGCAATATACAGGTATGTTTCTGGATATAAGAACAGGTTCCAGAATTTTATAAAGTATCTCCGCGAACTGGGGGATGAGGTATATTCTATGTCTGACTATGATGTTATTAGTTTATGATGTCTGTTGGTGTTACTTCGGTAGGGGCCTGAGTGACGTGCTATATCGTATATCTACTTGTGAAATTGCCATGTTTCATATTATTAAATCCAATGAATATTTTTATGATATTTTATCAATAAAGAATTTAATATCCTTTGATCTCTTCTATTTCCTTTCACCTGAATCAATGTCAAGCAATTTTGATATGCTTTTTCTGCACATACTGGAGTAAATGCTTATTCAAGCAGTAATTTACCTCAGAGATATCCATTTTTATTTGTTATAAATACACCCCTTGGTTACATGTTAAACTATTATGATTGATGATTTACACCTGATGATCAACTGCTGAACAGGCTCTGTGAATTTGTGGTGCAGGTTATGGTTGTGACGACGCATGAAGGAGTACCCCAAGAATTTTATGGGGCAAAGTTGATAGGATCACAGAGGTTGCAACTGTTACCTTTCCTTGTTTAATGAATTAACTCACTTCTTCTACTATGTCAACATCAAACAGTTAGAGGTTGAGGACTCCATGATAATGAAGAATTGTCAACTTATGATGCTTTTCCCATCCCTTTAAAAAAAGCTTCTTCCTGATGTTTTTACTTTCTTTGCAGTTTTCCCTGCCCCTGGTACCGGAAAGTACCCCTCTCACTTGCTCTCAGCCCTAGAATAATCTCCGAGGTAGTACAGTTCAAGCCTGATATCATACATGCATCATCTCCGGGTATAATGGTAAGTTTTCAGTTCTTTTTTTCTTCTTTCAGTTATGTTCCTGTAGTGAAAAGCTTAAGGGGAATTAAAATTTTCCAGCTTCCTATCTAAGATAACCTTTTTCCTTGTTTTAGGTATTTGGTGCTCTTATCATTGCGAAACTTCTATCTGTGCCGATTGTAATGTCTTACCACACACATGTGCCAGTGTAAGTTCACTCCTTCCTTCTGCTTCTTATCTCATTTCTATATTGGAATATTTGATTTCTTAAATATACAACTTTAACCATGAAAAAAAAGGTTTATCGAAAATTGATCTTCCTGATGGAGAACACTAAGCAAAAAGTATATGAAGCTAGAACTATTTACGATATATCACTGGATGTCTTTACTTTGATCCTATTTACTTTTCCCTTTTTTTTCTCTGAATAACTACTCTAATCCTCATTCTTGTTCTTCAGGTACATACCCAGATACACCTTTAGTTGGCTGGTTCAACCAATGTGGATGGTGATAAGTATGTCAGTTGAGCAATATCTTCTAAATTAGCTCTTGTCTTACTTCTCTTCTCGATACTAATTAAGATATATTTACTGCTTTACCAGAGTTTCTACATGGAGCTGCTGATCTTACGCTGGTTCCATCTGCTGCTATTGCAAAGGATCTGGAAGCTTATAAGGTAACAAAAGGTAAAAGGCAGAAACTTGAACTAGTCAATTGCTCTCCAATAATGATTTTATTAATTAGCGATAGGAGAAAAAGAAAACCTCCATCTTATCTGTTCTGTCAAAGCAGTTTTTTGCTGGATTCAGATGCTTTTACCCATTAAAGCATTCAGCTTTTAACAAGTTGATCATTCTTTCTGTCTTTTTTTGTTCATTCTCAGCTAACAGAATACGGTTGTGGAATAAGGGTGTTGATTCCGAGAGCTTCCACCCCCGTTATCGGTCTCATGAAATGCGACTAAGATTAAGGTAGGACCTTTTCAGCTGGATCCAGTACGAAGTTATCTTTAGTATGTGCTGATAATTCTTCTCCTTTGCTCCTGCTACTATTCACAATTAGTAATGGAGAATCCGATAAACCTTTGATAGTCCATGTTGGACGACTTGGAGTTGAGAAGAGTTTGGATTTCCTCAAAAGGTACAGCTCTTCCTTCATTGATAGAGGGGAAAAAAGACTTGGAATATTTGGAGAATGTATATTATCAAGCAAATTATGTGCTTGATTAAGCTAATATGATAATGTTGGTAAGTTGCACGTGACATTTGAGAATGGTTTTGAAACAGGGTCATGGATAGACTTCCAGATGTTCGCATAGCTTTTATTGGAGATGGGCCATACAGGTTAGTTGCAATTACTGTTTTGCTTCTTAATTTCCGAACATCAGCATGAATGTTTTCACGTTCTTTGCCTAGGAAAGTACACTAAATCTTGTACCATAAAGTGTTCAGTCTAAATTTTTATGAGGTAACTATATTATGCATGCAAGAACATGACTGGACTCTTTTGGGGGTATTTACCTGGTCCTAATATTGCCAGAATTGTTACTTAGGTTGTGTTAAAAAACTCAAAGGACACTTCCAATTTTAAGAAATGGAAAGCTTTCCCATAAATCTTACCTGAAACTTCCTACGTGTCGAAATTATGATAGTAATTTTTTAACTATTGACATGCGGGGGTTTCCTCAATTTATAATGGTACAGTAACTAGTATTTTCCATTTTTTGGTTAATTGGTTAAGATTTCTTAGTTTGTTAAGGAGTACATGTGTTTACTAATTCAACGCGATAGAGAACTGTGTAAGAAGTAGAGTTCACCACATTATTCAGTCACTCTGACTAATCCCAGATTCTTGAAAGTGGCTGGGAAGTACTCTGGTATTAGCAATGCAGGCGGTGCGCTTATTACGTTTCTCATGTGCACTGCAGATACTTTATGTGTTATCATTATTTAGGTCAAATTATATTTTCTGGGATTTTCCTTGTCAGAAGTTAGTTATCTACCTTCTTGGCATAAATAATATAGTTATATATTGCTGAGAAATAAATAGTATCTTACAATGCGAAGCCAGCAGCTCTTTTTGATAGGATTGCTGTTTGCTAGCAAGAATCTACTGTCAAATGGTCCCCAGGTCTTTGGTTTGATGGTAAAGGTAGCATGGCACTGAATGTGTGGTAAGCACATGCCATGAGTTTGAATCCTGCTGTGAACTGTGTGGTATTTAAGCATAGACGGGTAGAAGGCAGGCCCATTATCCACTAAGTTCCATAGCTGTAAATAACGTATTTTTCGGTTAAAGAAATAAAAAGGAATCTACTATTGAATGCTGAATTAACTAAGAATGTTTATAACTGGTAACTGGAAGCCATTGCTGTTTCTTATAATAAGAGAGTGTCCTTGAGAAGAAATGTTTCATGTTTTCTCAACATTAAAATGAGACATAATTTACGATCCTTACATAGAGTAGTTGTAAAATTATCGTTCTCTTCACTTCTTGTAGGGAGGAATTGGAGAAAATGTTCCAAGGTATGCCTGCCGTGTTCACAGGCATGTTATTAGGGGAGGAGCTTTCCCAAGCATATGCCAGTGGAGATGTTTTTCTTATGCCTTCAGAGTCAGAGACACTGGGGCTCGTCGTTTTGGAGGCCATGTCATCAGGGCTTCCTGTAGTAGCTGCCCGTGCCGGTGGAGTTCCAGATATCATCCCTGACGATCAGCAGGGCAAGATTGGGTATCTGTTTAATCCTGGGGACCTTGACGACTGCATGAGCAAACTAGTGCCTCTTTTGCGCGACGCTGAATTGAGAGAAACTATGGGGAAAACTGCACGCATAGAGATGGAGAAATATGACTGGAAAGCTGCAACAAGAACGATTCGTAACGAACAGTACAGTGCAGCCATTTGGTTCTGGAAGAAGCAGAGAGCAGTATTCCTGAGACCATTTCAATGGATGTTTAGGTGTATATTCGCAGTTCCAGAAGTCGACTATAGGTGATCGATCCATTTCTCGTATTTTATTGTCTAAAAGGATAGAGTTTTTTTAATGGTTTGCAAGTTGTATCCTTCATAGCTTGTGTTTGTAGAATATAGACCTGAAAATGTATTATGCTGTCATTGTTTGTACAATGTAGACCTCAAAGACCTGGTCTGTTGTGCTGTTATGTATTAAATTGGACCTATGTACATGTAAGTTTACTTTCATATAGATTTGGATTTAGTGAGCTGCAAACCCAGTGAATCAACTCTATGAAATTACAGTTCTCAATAGAAGAAGTGCGAGCAACCGGCTCGGATGATGGTCATGTCCTGAATACATTTAGGTAGTTAGTGGTACATCTCCTATCTCCTAGAGAAGCGGTTAAACAATTGTAAAACCGCGACAGGGGAGGCTAGGCGAGACTTATCATAGGTCATCTAGTAGTTTCCTATTTATATATAATTCAAATCGTGTATTGACTTTTTTTTAAGATTTAAGGGACTTTTTCGTTGATGAAATTAATAGATACATCGAATTTCATACGACTTAGAAAGTTTTCTATTGAGGTGTCTATTAATACTATCTATCTATGTCTATATCTATACTATATTAAAAGCACGAAACCCCTATCAAAATGTCGCTCGCCTTTTTTATCCTTCATAAGTGTATTTTACGTTGGATATAATTGTAATTGTTCACTACTATTTTTTTCTTCTTATTTTGGTATAACACCAAAACTATCGTGTATTACAGTTTCTATTGGCTATGACTTTGCTTTATTTTACGTTTAGGATTCTTTAGGCATTTTTTGTTTAGGATTAGAATTCTTTACCAACGTGTGTGGCTTTCTTTTAGGTTTGACTTCTTTGGAACATTTCATCCGATTTTTAGTTCCCTATCAACATGAGTTTAAGGTGTAAAACAAGCTAATTCTTCGAGATATCTAATGTTCTATAAATATTGATGTTCGTTTTCTACCTTTTTTCTTATCGATATCTGTTTTGTTTTTTTCAAGTTATTAGATTTCTCAGCTTTTTATAACAACATATATTTAACAAATTTATATGAGTAATTATTGGTCGATTATTCAATATTCTTTTGCAGTTGAAGGAAGACTCACGTGGAGCCTCTGATTGAGACTTAGTGCCGATTAAGATGAGATTTTAAAGGCAAGTTTTTTCCGAAGTTTGTTTTTAATTTATATTGTTAAGATTTTAATTACATGTTTGTACATATCATATGTTCTAAGTTAATATTTCTTTGCTAGAACCATATTTATAAGAAAACAAATAGAGATTTCTTTGCAAAATTAGCTACTGTACGTTTTGATTTAATATTTCATAAATATCTACACGGTTTTCAAGCATATGGAATGATAGAATCTACTAATATATGACATAGTTACAAATTCAAAATCCAAAATTTGTAGGAAAAAATATTTACGATTTGAAGTTAACTAATACTAATAGAATTTTTTAAATATAAATCTCACTTAAACAAATACAATGCAGAGCTGAATCATTGATATATATGTCTAATTCTGATTTCAAGTCGTTCTCTTGAATAAATAAATTATTCCATCAAATAATAAATGAATAAATAATTTGAGTTGGGGCTATGATGACTTTTGTGGAACAAAACAAAAATATTGGTCATCGAGTTTGCTAAATATAATCAACATTCATCATTTCAAGAAACTTAAACTACTTTTTAAACTTTTATTTTATAACTCAATAGATAATTTTTAATAATATTTATGGTTTTTAAGAACTTATTACTCATCGACATAGGATATATACGCAACACGCGTAATCTATATCTATACTTTAGCTCATCTTTTTGCCCTTCAAAAATAGCTGTTAGATTGGACAAAGTTGTAAGCATACAATTTAATTAATTTACTACTAATAGTTAGGACTAATTTGAAATCAACTAAAATTTAGATTATTAAATATTTTTCAAATTTGAATTATGTACAAACTCCTAATATTTAGGATAATATGTAAAATTAGCTATAATATATACCTTTCCTTTTAATTTGTATACACCTTAACGTTAGACAATTTAATATTTTTTGGAATTAAATCGAAGTTGCTTTTAAAAAGTTTCAATTCAAAATTAAATGTGAACTGACTATAGACACACAAAAATTAAAACACTACATTTGTGATAATTGATAAAAATTAAATTCTAAATCTGATATTCACATGCATGAACCCATATTTTCACTCATATTCTAGGATTGAATTCTAAATCTGTTTTTAACATGCATGAACTCTTCTATAAAAAGAAAACTTTTGAATACATAATTATGTCCTTGTATAGAGCATGAAAGCCCTCTCAAAAATAAAAAATAAAAAATAAAAAATAAAAACTTAAATTAATCAAAATTTAGCCATTTCTACTTTTGCAATAAAACAATTCCCATAATATTTGTCATTGATCAATAAATAGAGTAATTTGTATTTTGCTTGACAGCAAAAAATAAACATCGTGTGTCAGTTAGTACAACTTGTTTGTATTTTTTGCAATTAAACTTAAAACATTAAATTACCGGAAAAAATCAAAAGGAGCATTCTTGTTGAAACTAAAAAAGAAGTATGGTAATTTGTAAACTTTAAGTAATCAGATTATAAAATTGGAATAAAATTTAAGTCGAACATATTGATTGAGATGATTGAAAACTTCTGCGAACCGAGTTTCTTCCTTGGCTTAGATAAATAAGAAAAACAATCATCATTTTAGGAACTTATGATTTTTTTAAAAGCACGAAGGTCCTTAGCGAGATGTTGTTCGTCTTTTTTTACCCTTTAAGCATTAACCTCACATCAGACAAAATAGTCATTTTATTTTCCTAATATTTAGGATTTCGAAATCAACTAAATCTTGTATTAAATTTTTCCCTTTTTTAGAACTATGTAATATAATAAAAAAAAAATATACTCCAATATTAATAGTACACGAAAATCACATATTTTTCATAAACAATTCTTATTGATCGAGCACTTTCCCTTTCTTTTAGGTTTAGGAAACCGATTTTTCTTTATCTCTTATTTTACATAACTATAAGTAGTTATACTAAATATTAGAAAGAAAGATAAACAGTAGCTACAACTACTTGTAAGTTTTCAAACTCGGTGACGCGTGAATTTCATATTCAATACTGGAAGCCGAAGGTATTCAAATTAACATAGCTAATCAACTTTTAACCTTTCGTAACCGCACTTATGTTGGATTCGTAATAACAATTAATCTTTAAAATTTTTATTATTCTCTTTTATTTGTTTTTTAACTTTATTTATGTGACGCAACTTTAGGTGTTTATTATAAATACACTACTTTGACTTTTCTAGATCTTTGCACCTAAATAAAAAAACCACACTCTAATATTTAGGACTAAACTAATATTTTAGAGTTATAATTTTTTAACTACAATTCTTTCAAAACTGCGTATGAAGGAAACTGTCTATTTTATGTAAGAATATTTCAAAAATTTTGTTGCTTATTAAACAGAAAAAGGGGGGAAAAAAAGGAAACTTTGAACATTTTCCTCTTCTTTCCCACAATTAAATGGTAGAATATAAGTCCTTCTAGGCTTCTAATTTTAGAAGCCTAAACGGACTTGTATTTTACCGTTTGATTGTACAATATAAGCCCTTCTACACTTCTAATTTTTGAAGCCTAAGCGGACTTGTATTCTACTGTTTGATTGTAGGAAAGAAAAGAAAATTGTTATATAAGGTTTCTTTATCGAGCATTCATTATTTTAGAAACTTATAATTTTAAAAAATTATTTTACAATTCAAACATATTTTAAATAATATTAATGTTAAATTTTTAAATATTCAATCAGAGAGAAACATGCGTAATGCACGTAATCTATCTAGCTATACTATATTAAAGCACGAAGGTCCTTAGCGAAATATTGTTCGTTCTTTTTTACCTTTTAAAAATAGATTTCATACTAGATAAAACAGTCATTTAATTATTTTTCTAATATTTAGGAGTTCAAAATCAACTAAATATTTTTTTTAAATTTTTTTTTTGTCTTATTTAAACTACATAGAATATCCTAATATTTAGGATTTCAAATTCAATTAAATTTACTTAACTTCAAATCTTTCCTTAAACCAACATTATATCCTTGTAGACTTTAAATATGCTTTTGGAGTTTAATGTGTATTCTTAGCCTCTGATGTATATAATTGTTAGTATTATTTTTACAAATACTTTCAATAATTGATTACCTAAAATACATGACCAATGCATGTTAATTTTTTTCTTTTAATTTTAAAGAGTTTTGATTTAATAGGTATACATTTCTAGAAGTCAGAATTATTAGTGAAACATGAAGAGGCTGAAGTGGTGTTATGATTGCCACCAGAACAAATAAGAATTCTACGTACTTAAGTTACAAAGAATAAATTTCACATGCTAAAAACAGACATATAAATATTTAAATAAAGAAAAATTAATGTTAGTCAAAAAAAGAAAAAAAGAAAAAAAGAAAAGAGTATAACACGTTTTTAAACTTTTAATATCTTTTGTTATAAAGTAGCTTAACCTCATTTTTCTACATAAAATATATATCTTAGAATCTTGATAAATTAAAATTAGATTTTATTTTTGTATCATCCAATAAAATGGAAAACTAATTTATTCCTTACACGATGATTAACATAAAGTTTTTATGCTTCATTTGTACCAACTGAAAGACTGTGTGCTTAGTTGCGTTGAAAAAACTTGTTTGTCCAAAAGTAACAATTAATTAAGTAATAACTAATTTATTATTTTCTTGTTTTATGATATTATGATTATAACATTAATAAAAGAGATGTTGCGTGAGATTGTAACAACTTACCATATACTTATATAATAATGATAATAAAATCTCAAAACTCGAAATACTATATAACTAATTCAACTAAATTCATCATCTTTATATATTTTGAAGATATTGTATTCAACTATTGTATTAATGTAATAATATTTATTTTGATCATTTGACAAATATCGCATTTAGTTTAACATCAATTGTTATTTTTCAATAAATTTTTTTTACACGTTTTATACTAATCAGGGGTGGATGCACACCTCCTCAAGCGGTGTCATGCGACATGACACCGCTTCGTCGGAAAATTTTACTAAATATATGTATTAATACTGTACGGAAACGGATAAGTAAGAAAAAATGACACCACTTGACATAAATTGTGCCTTGGTGTGTTAGTTTTGTGCTTGATTTTGCTCTAAGAGGTCAAAGGTTCAAATCTCAACTAGCACTTTTTGCTTTTGTAAATATTTGAGAGAGCCTTTGTAGTTAAAAATTGTGATGAAGTAGAATTGAATTCAAAATCTTTTTTAAATTAAGACTCAACAAAACCAATAAACTAAGGTTATTTCTTGTCTAAAAGTATGATAATCAAAGTAACATTCCAGTTCTTCTATAAATTTCGACACCACTTACAAAAATTCCTGCATACGCCCCTAATACTAATTGACGCGATATACACGTGCAACACACGTACACTAAAACTAATTTTGTTGAAAAGCGCATCTTGATGTTTAAAAAAGGTATATGATATTTTGTATTAGAATTGATGGATAAAGTAATGTTTATCCAAATTATCCAGAATAAGCGGCCCAAGTTAGATGAATAATTCTATATGATGAACATGACTAGGACAAAGGCTGAAAAACTTGCCTTTCAAATAATCACATATTGAAACTAAAAAGGATTTAAACATGCATCCGTCTCCTAAATTTGTAGCGTTTCACATACCTTACCAAATATCACACCTTCGTGGTGATTGCCCTATTTAAACCCAAAAGAGAGAGCTTTTGTAGACTGCAAATTTGAGCTGCTGTCATCATCTCCTTTTCGATTATGACTTTGTAAATGACCTATTCCGGTTAAACCCCTACACCCCCTTTTCATCCTTCTTTTCTTTGACTTTGCACATTCAAGTTGGATGTAATATACTATTAGATTCGACCCTTGAGGCTTTTATTCCAACATTTATGTAAGCTTTTGGTGGGATGTTTCTATAAACACTGGCGGAGCTATGTTGGCGAGACTCGAGAGGTTAGGGCAACCTGGTTCACAAAGATCCCGCCGTCGCATCCCCCAAGGTGTTATGTAGAAAGCCTACTTTAAAGCAAGCATTAGTGACTGTTTCTACGGCACGAACCTCTGACCTACAGGTCACATGGAGACAACTTTACCGTTGCTTCAAGGCTCCCATGACCTATAGGTCACACGGAGATACCTTTAATTGGGAGATTGTTCAATTAAATTCTTTTTGCCGGAAAATTTTCCATGTATGATGCTTTAAGGAAATACGGAAAAGGGCCTAAACTATCTATATCGTTTGCTAAATGGTTTATAAATACCCTCAGTCTATCTATTCGTCCAAAAAATCACACGACGTTAATTCTATTAATAAAATTATCCCGCGACCAACGGCAGAACTAGTGAGCCTAAAATTTAATGACGTGTAATTTTTTTTACTGAGCCACGTGACAATCTCTGATTGGAACAAAAATGGATATTATTTCGACCCATTTACCTTATTCGATCCAAGGTTTTGTTACATGGGTCATAAAATTTCATTAACCCACCTAACTGATTCTACCAAAATTAAATTTAGATATCTCACCACCATGAGAAAATTTTGTTTCTCAATTAAGTACTCTTAACTTAGTTTGTTGAAGATGCCAACGATTTATATAAGCTTTTTTTTTTTCCAATTTTCCAGGGTAAAATAAGAATTATTTCCCTCACTTTTCCTTTAGTTTTATGTAACTTTAGGGTGTTGTTCATGGGAGAAATGACTATGGTGGTGGGAGCAGTAGCTATGGTGATGGAGTGGCGGAGACAACCGCTGCAGTGGTGAAAATAGTGTTGCAGCTAGTATGATGGTGGAGGTCAACTCCCAATGGCAGTAGTTGCGCAAGAGAGAAGATGAATGGGGAAGAGAGAGTTTGGGTGGAATCAAGAAGAAGATCGAGAAAGTGAGGAAGCCATTGGAAACAACAGGAGAGTTCTTTAGGAGGAGGGACGACGGGAGGAAGCATCCCATGTTGACTAATCAATTTAGCTACGCTTTTCTTGGCCTTGGCATCTCCGTCATCGCTTTCTCCATCTACTGCATTGGCAAATTTGCTTACAACAAGATGTCTTCCCCTTCTCACTCCACCTCTTCCGCCGCAACTTCTCACTTTAACAAAATTTTGGGTCAAGTCAGTTAAGTGGACCGAAATAAGATTTATTTTTTATTTTAGTTCGAGATTGCCACGTGGCTCAGTAGAAAAATGACACGTCATTAAATGTAGGCCCACCAGTTCCTGTTACTTGCGGGAGTAATTTTATTAATAGAATTAACGTCGTGTGGTTTTTTTGGACAGATAGATGGACGGAGGATATTTAGGAAATATAATTTGTAATACGAAGACAACCATTGCAGCATGATGCATTAAATGAAAAAAAGAAAGGAAGAACAATTTTTGGTACTCTTTTTTACATAGTTAATAGGAGGCCTCCTGAACAATGTTAAAATTCGAAATACAGTTAAATTTTTACATAGTTAATCGTTGAACTTTTTTCACGAGGAAGATTTTTCTTTTGTACTTTCACTAAAGAAAGAATATGAATTCTTGGAATGAGCTATAGGCCTCAAGCTCCACTAGTTTTATGGCCCATATGTTCTACTTTATATATCACTTTGGACCCTTCAATTTCTTTTTTCTTTGCTTGTATAGCTTTATTTATGCTATGAAAAACAAAAATATGGAACCCTAAGAAGACTATATAAATTCACCTTGATGATATTATTATCATAAACAATTCAATTTACCACAAGAATAAATCCAAAGAAAAGTTGGAAACATTTCTTTCTTTTCAAAGTTTAATAAACATGTTCGTAACAAACACCCTAGTCGTCAAGAGGTTATAATGATTTCAAATGTTCTCTTGATCACCGTTGTTCAGTTGAAATTTCACACTTCTAATATTTAAGAAACATATTGCATAAATTCCATGTCCTCTTCGAGTCCTGCCATTGTCTCAGGTGCCAAAACCACCTCAAGATCAACGGTCCCATTTCCTTCTCGTCCGGGGAAGGCGGAGATCTTACCGTCAAATTTATTAGCCATGCCACTTCGGACCGCCAGGGGCCGGCCCCACCCGAAATCGTTATCGTACATTGGAAATCTAGGTGAACTTCCCATAGTGATCATAGCTCCGTCGAAATTTCCCAAAGGAAATAACCTAGGATTACTTTCCCAATCCTTCACACCCCGGCGCACGGTAGCATCATCATGCGCCACTACATTCTGATGTAGCAGATTCGCGCTCCAATTCAAGTCGTTAGTTAACAGCTCATTAACGGAAGCAACCGTTGGGATACTCTGAATCGCGTTTCCAAAATACAGCGGCTCCATCTTTTGCTCGAGCCGATGGCGACAGTTCACCGCCATCCTAAACGTCGTCGTTTTGCTCCCGTCCAACTTCCTGGCCCGCGTCACGGATCTCCACAACTGAGCACTCAACGATTGGAATGATGAAATCTCCGAAGCCGTACCCTTCACAGCCGCACCGTTTTGCAAAGCCGGCTCGTTGTTAACGGGTGTTATCTTCCCGTTAGTTTTTCCGTTTTGACCGTTAACTGCCATTTTGTTGTTGGCTCTGAATTTCAGCTTCAAAATAGCTTCTCTGCTAAAATGAAAGATCTTCTCACGTATAGGCTCGTCGCCGGAGAAAGTCGCCGACGGTCCACCTTCCGGGAACTGAAGAACCGCCGGAGAATCAAACACCGTGTTACGACCGAAAAACGGCTGTCTCGTAATCTTCTTCTCCCCCTTAGAAAATTCAGCGAAAGTGTTGAAGAAATTCCAGAAAGAAGTTCCGTCAACGACGGCGTGATTCATCGTGCATCCGATGAAAACGCCATCGTTTAGCTCAGTTACCTGAATAGCCATTAAGGGTTTATAGTGTCCGGCGTAACTCAGGGTACTATCGAATTGGAAGAATTTTCTGAAGTAAAGTGGCAAATCGGAGTAATTTGGTGGAATTAGAGTGGCAATTGTAAGATGGGGTGCTTTCGCGTGTACAAAGTCGACGCCAGCGTCGTTACAGAGGATGTACACGTGGCCATCGGAATTAGTGATCAGACGGCCAGCTAAGGGAGGGAAATGGGAGAGAGTTTTAGAAAGGGAAATTTTGAGATGGGAAATAAGATGAGTGGAAGTTAATTCAGTTGGGGGTTGGGTTAACAAAACACCCTTTTGAATATACTGGCAAGAAAGCATAGGAAGATCAGAAACAGAGAGTCTTAAGGAATTATTAACAGATTCATGATGTTCTGGGTATATTGTGGATCTAGAAACGACAAAAACTGAAGAAGAAGGCATAGTTGCAGTGAGTTTATTGATTGTTATGGTGAGAAGGAATGGGAAATGGGAAATGGGAGAAGGGGATGGGGAAAGAAGTAGGACAGTTGGAAGGTATATATAGAGGTTAGGAGTGAGGCTTGGTTCATGCACTTTGGTGGTTAGTGGACTTAATTTGACCCTCGGATCTTTCCTTTCTTTTATTTTTTTATTTTTTTGTGATCGTGATGTCCGGATTAACTTGTGCGCACCTCTATGTTATGCTGGGTACCTACTATCTTTTAGCAGCACCGAAATCATGTAAATCTAAGCACCAACACTTAAGAAGATAAGAAAAAAAAATCACCTAGTAATGTGTGCGTATGCCTGGACTTGATCATGAGATCCTTGGACCTTCTCTATATATTTTTTCTAACCATCTTGTACCGGAAGTTTATTGGCCGATTAATTTGGATTTGCGCCGCTAAAATCATTAAAGGGAGGTCTACTAGAAGCTTTTTCATTCCCAAGAACTCAAATTTAAGACTTCGGGTGTGCTGCACTCCTTGGTCGGCTTTCTTTATTTACTTCTCCAATATATATTGATGAGCACACAGTACAAGTGAATGATGAAGAGAGTAATGGACATAGTGGTGGTTTTACGGAGTTTGTACAATCATGATCATACATACTCATGATTTTTTCTTCATAAGTTGGAAAACTAGATATCAGTAGTGCCAGACACTATGTCCAATGAACTTTCCTAATGACTGGCTTTCTGTTACATTGACCCATCCCATATTAGGTGGTCAAGGTCGTTCGAGGTCGTAGTTCTTTGTAGTTTCATGTGGTCTATGGTAGTAAATTTAGAATATCATTGCAGTCACTATTCTTTTGTACATAGCATGTTACAATAAGTAAGGACGTAATAATATTTCATATTCATACGTAGATATAGACATATATAGTCCAAGTCAAAGATAGCGAGGGCATACACTGCTGTCCTAAAGCCGTTTAAATGTGATATTGCCAAATTTCGTCTATTTAGAGCGGATACAAGACAAAACTTTATTTGGAAAACGATAACCCGTGAGGATGGGAACAAGTATACAATGAGTCCATTGATTACATGCTTAATAATCACTAAATGTTCACTCCATGAAAAATTTGTTTTGGTTTCACAGGAAAAAACATATTAGCACAACCAAAGGCGTGAAGACTGAAGCCTCTACTTTTGAATGAGTGATTAGCAAAAAATATAATTTGTGGAGTTGATCATCCCTAGAGGAATAATTGAGTCTATCTATTCCTATGCTAAATGCTATCTCTCCGTCCATCTTTAGAGAAAAACAAGCTAGGGAGCATTATTGCTGATCACGACAAAGTCATTATCTTCGTCCTAATCTTGAGAACACAAACCTATGGAAAGAGACGGATTCAAAATTTTAAGTTTATATGTTTTGAATTCTAGAGAAGGCAACTTACTGGATTTTGGATTATTAGATAAATTATTTATGCATATTATATAAATTTCTTAACATAAATATAAATAAATGGCAAAGCTATTGAATTCTGCCCCGCTAGTGACACTATTAATTAATAACGTGTGTATAGTGTACACTGTAGAGAATATATACATCAAAGAAAGAGCAAGTGAAACGCAGAAGCCAATTCAACAGCGATATAGAGCTTGTACACTTGCTATTTTAGATAGCTAGCTGACATCTGAACTTCTATCTAACACACTAGCATTTCCAAATCCCCTTAGTTTGGAAAAATCTTTTCTGAATTATATCAGATACTTTAGTCGTTTGGAATTTTATTTTTGTTAATTCTGTAGATTGTATTTTTGTGTGTTGTGTATGATAATTAACTATGAAATATAAACTTGTATTATCTTTTAAACCTCGTGGAATCAAAGTGCAAAATTGACACCTAGGGGCATTGAGGTTGAAGCTTCCTACACATAACATTTTGGACGGTGCGTGTACGAACGCAGCACTTGTCTATTTTATGTTACTCCTAAAATGCGTATGTTTTCCCCTAATTGGCAGAAAGAAAATTAAAGAAAACATTATTGTTGAACTTTTGGTGTTTATCACAAGACATAAAGATGATTTGACTTGTTACCAAACTTAACCTAGTAAAACTTTACATGTGATATATAGTCATCCCAGCTCTCAAGTTGATTGTTGAGAGAGTAACATTTTGCACATCGTGGGATTTTCATCAATTTCCAGGAAGGTTAATGCCCGCGTCCCCCATGGATGGTCGGTAACTCCTTCCAAGCTATAATTGTTTTCTCCATCATGGAAAACGTGTTTTTTTCTTTTTCCTCTTCTTTTAATTTTTTTTTAATGTAGAGATTTTCATAGTGAAAGATAAAAGAATATTATCGCAAAAAACTGCCGGGACACGGAGATCTATTAATCAGTATGAATTTTAAGAGTGGTTGATTGATCGCCATTGTATGACCCAAAATTTAGATTTAGACTTATACAATGGAATTTTATAATAAAGTTGTCTTAGCCAATATTAATATCCAAAAGATAGATCAAATAATTTTGTAGTAAAATCTCACGTATGCTATTTGAGCAGCAATAAATAACAACAATAACGGTATAATCAATGATCCAAGAATATGGAAGATAACAATAAATAACGTCATTTAAGTAAATAAATGGACGTGGGTCACCCAAAAAAGGGTGAGATTCCCTATTATTTCTTTTGACAAGGATAGATAATGATAAGTCTTTGAATTTTCGGATTTTTCTTGGATCGTGGGAGAAAGGATAGATAAAGATCTAAAAAAAAAGTAAATTTTGTATGTGTATGATAAAGTAAGAATCTTCGGAGTATGTCAATATATAATTTTTTTTACAATGAGTGTCAAATATTCTCTATAACTACATATCTTTCTATTTATAAGGGTACATGGGTCATAAAATTCTAAATAGTACAACTGCGAGGAATATTCACTGGAATATTCTCCGGGGAACCATCAACACAGAATTAGCTGTTACTACTCTAATAGAAGGAATGCTCGTCCTCATCCTTGTCCTTCGTTGGGCCATCTCGACCTCGACGACGATATGTTGTTTTTTTATGACATCGCCATTTTATGAAGCCAAATCATTATATCTTGTTGACGACACATGGCAGCCTTCGAAGGCTCTCGTAATGTCGACTTGATCCACATATAATTATGATAATTTTTAGTACATACAGTTAGTCCCTCCAATAGGCGACGTGGCGCTTCACGATAATCTTAAATTTCTCGGGTGATTTAATGGAACCATCATGTCAAAGAGAAGATGTGACGTCATGATGTCATTCGTCATGACGATGCCGGTTCCCAACGTGTCGCGTCGATTCACGCGCGGCCCCTGATCGGCTTTGTCGTTTCGATTCTAGTGACAATTATGACGAACCGTTTTGGGTTCGGTGCCCTTTTCTCTATAAATGGGGGTGCATTCACCAGAATTCAAACTTTACATTCTCGAAACTTCTCCTTTTAATTTCCTTCTTTTGCTTCCTAACAATTCTTCATATTTCTAGCATTGCTCTCTTCACTTTTCTCAGCTTCCAGAACCATGTCGAATCTTCCCTCTAATGTAAATGAGGAGAACCATTCCATTCACTTGGATGTTGTATTTCCCGTTTACGGGGAATACACTGTCACCACAGCTAAGGAGGAGCTCTCCCTTTAGTGGAGGAGATCATCCCTCGTTATCTTGATGCCAAACCTGACCTCCAATGGCCGCCGGAAGTGATGACCGAGAAATTTCAATCCATGATGACGGCCAGGCGCTGGCTGAGTTTAAAACCAACTTTGGCCTTCCCGAACACGTGGAGCTAATTCCCACTGATAACGATGAAGTACACATCCACCGTCCTGGGTATTGTGCTCTCTATGCCTACCCATTCGCCATCGGTTGTTCGTTCCCTCTCCTTCCGTCGGTGGAGGATTTTTGTCGCCATTACAACGTTTTCCCCGCTCAGATCACCCCCTTATGTTTACAAAGTGATTGAGATGTTGTCGAAGTTTGCTGAACTGGTCGGGGTCGAGTTCACGCTGCGTCACTTGGTGCATCTTTTTGCACCCTATTTTTATCGAGGAACGATGATGAATCTTCGACATCGTGGGGGAAAATGTTTGGTTGTGAAAATGGACGATAAAGGTAGCTGGTAGTTCTGGATTGATTATTTTATCAAGACTAAGGCCATCGTAGATGATGTTACTGGTTTCCTAGAGGCCTAGAACCATACTCATAAGTATTAGTGTTTTTGCTTTTACTCTTTCAAATATTTTATTCATCCCGAGCTGGTCAAGTAATCATTCTTTTTCTATAGCCACTGGTCGACCTCTTCAATTGGTGACGTATCTCACTGAATAGGTTAGGCAGGTTCATGCACCGTGGGAATCCGTGATTGGCCGAGCTTCTTTTAGAAGTTCAAACCGATCCTCCCTTCGATAGGTGATTTCCTTCTTCTAGTCGTCGTCATACTCGTATTGGTTTACGTCGTCGTGCTTACTTTTTTTGTTTTCTCTAGGTTCCGTCAAAGGGGCTACAATAAGGAACATGGCGCAGATGCCCTCGTTTAGGAGGAGAAGGGTCGCTACGCCTTCCGCCTCCGCCCCCGTCTCAACTGTTGTGCCCGCTCCTCCCTCATTTTCACTCATCGATATAGATAATAAGGTCTCTCCACGCCGTCTGTGGGGATTTTTTCAGCCAACTTTTTAGTTTCTATTAGATCCATAACTCACGTGACTTGTTAATCTAATGAACCACAAGGTTTATCTTTTTTCTTTGTGCGAGCAAAAGTCTCCATGGAAGGTAACCAAGGAAACAGAACGAAGGCAACAAATAATGTTCCTCTCAACCTAATGAATGCCATCAACGAAGGCTATGACACCCATTATGAGGAGGTAACACTTATGGCCTCCCCCAGACGAGAGAGGTCACATGCACCTTTCTGCAACACAACAAACAAAAGGGGAAAGGGGTCTCTACGTACACAGGAGAGGGAGATCCACCCGCTATGAAAAGGCTCCTCGAAGCATAGCTAACTGAGACTCAAGTCAGCATGCTCAGTAAGCAAGCCCCATGCACGACCACAGAAACCATGAGAGTCCATGCAGCACAACGCAGGAATGAATAAGACGACCAATCGAGCCCTCCGACTTTAGATAAACTCATATATTACTGATAGTGCAAGTGAGAGAGTCTTCACCATCGTGCTTAAAAGAATGGAAGAAATAAAAATCAAGAATAGGGTACTCAGGGATCAAATGAAAAAGCACCAGAAACGGGTAGATAAAATACCAAACGCTCCCAAATTATTACCAAAAAGAGAAGCCACGGGTTTGTGGAACAGCCGTACAGGGAAGAAGCAGCTCCGCACGCCATACCAAAAACCTTCAAGATGCCCTCATATCTCAGAATTTGCAACGGGATGGCTGATCCGGAAGACCATGTAATCCACTACGTCGCCGTCATGAAAGGCAACAACCTCACCAAAGAGCAGGTGTCATCCATCTTGCTCGAAAAATTTGGTGAAACTCTCAGTGGAGGGGCATTAACAGAGTCTCGCTCACAGCTGTCGGCTTATTCCATAGAAATATTCAAAGAGATAGCCGATAAGCTCGTAACAGCATGTTGCGGCCAAGAAGGCTACTGTGTCGACTAATGAAATACCCACCGGCCACTTGGGACAAAATCCATAATGCCTACTATGCCAGGTTATAATAGAAGACGACGACCTCAATAGACCAGCTCGAGGGCTCACCTCGGTACAAATCGAGCCCGGGAATAAGCATAGGGATAATACAAGGAGGGATCATCTCGTATCGGGGCCAGACAGAGAACGACACCAAACCTATGTTAGGACACCTATTCCTTCCTTTTGCTATGAAGACGACCCATCTAGGTTGAGATCAGGCACTCATAGGAACGATCGAGGTTTGCTTCCCTTACTATCTACTCACAACTTTTGTGTGTCCCCTACAGTGGTGGTCTACGCTCTTGAGAAGCTCAGAACAAAGGTAAAATGGCCACCAAAGATGAGATCTGACCCAAGCACCAAGAAATCTGATGCCCTCTGCGAGTTCCACCAAGAACGTGGACACAAAAGAGAAGATTGCATCAACATAAGACTAGAAGTAGCAAACTTGTTGCAGCAAGGGCATCTCAAAGAACTACTTAGTGACAAAGGCAGGAACACCTTAGCGAGAGGTCGAGAATGTCCAGGCCCACCAAATACCACTTCGCCAGCTTGCACCATCAACATGATCATCGGTGGCAGTGACGATTCCTCAATCAACAACATCAAATTCACCGCCACCCACAACCTCAAAAGATCGATCACCCACGAACAATATGATAGACTCGAAGAAAGTATCATCTTCGATGAGTCAGATACCGATAGTTTGACTTTCCCTCACAATGATGCACTAGTCATTACTTTATGAATTTTAGATATCGATGTCAAGAGAATTATGGTAGATGATAGAAGTAGGGCGTGCATCATCCATCCCTGAGTCCTCGCATATATGAGACTCAAGGATAATATAGTGTTGATGCATTACACTAACAGGTTTTAATAATGCAATTGAACAGACTTTGGGAGAAATTACCCTCCTCGTCCTCACCGAAAGGGTAACTGTACAAACAACGTTCCATATCATGGACCAGGACACTACATACAATGCCATCGTGGGACGACTATGGATACACCCTATGAGAGCCGTCCCCTCCAAATTATACCAAGTGATCAAATTCCTAACACCTAGGGGAATATTCACCATATAAAGGAACAAGGTACATCCCGAGAATGCTACCGAATTGCCATGGACGACACGAAAACTCAACAAAAGAAAGATAAGGAAAAAGAAGAATAGTAATCAGTAGGGTCGAAGTCGCCACATTTCGAAGCCAAAGAAGTCATTATGGTCCAGAGATGGTCGCCGCCGAAGGGTCAACCATAGAAGACCTTGACCCCGTACAGCTAGATCAAAGCGACCTCAACAAAAAGGCCTATATCGGCTGCAAACTCTGAGACCCAGTTAACTGCATTCTTCAACCTGAAATGCTTGACTCTATGACTATATGTTCCCCTGTGGGTGATGAACAATGGTCTTCTTTGTCACGCCCCAAAATCGAGGAGCGCGACCGACGCTCAACCGAGTAAACCCGACTGAGCAAGCATGTGAGGTTTCATTCTACCAAAACTAATTCATGAATAAAGAGGAGATGAACTCCATCTATCATACTTTGTAAATATTTCATTAACAACTTCCATTTTGTTTCCATTAGTAGTTTCAACCATAATATCCAAAGTATTACAATTTTTATAGACGTGAAGAAAAAATATATTTGTAAAATACCAATATTTATGATTTAATTTTCAATACCAAACACCACCCACAACCTTTCTACGGAGCCTCTAAATACAATTGAAGAGTAATATAGAAATACCGGCAACAAGGCTCCGGCTATATCTCAAAATACAAAGTACATGATAAACAATGATACAGGACCCCGAAATGAATTCGGGCTCATCAAGTCGGCTAAAAAGAGGATGAGCCACTAGCTGCGACCAACACTGTATGCTTTGGAACCACCTACATCCATTTAAAGATGTAGCGTCCTGGCAAAAGGGACATTAGTACTGTCGAATAGTACTGGTATGTAAGGCAAACACAAATCTTAATAGAATAAATAGTGAAAACAAATAGAAGGCAGTTAAAATAATCAATAAGCACTTCACAGGATTACAAGGAAACACCAAATAAGGACCACATCGTTTCGATTCAATCTTTTCATCTCTTTAGGTTAAATAATCTTTAGCGCTAAGTGTCACAACCCATAATGCTACCGTGTTTTTACACGGAGTCCAGTCTCGGCCCGACCAGCTAAGCCATCCCAAGTGAGACATATCCAAATTCACAATGATAATAAGAAATCCAACATAAATACCACCATGTGTACAGCATGGTGTCCGATCTCGGCCCGATCGGCTAAGCCATCTCAAGTGAGACGTAACCATATTCACAATTTCATCCACAATGCCACCGTGTTCTTATACGGAGTCTGGTCTCGGCCCGCCCGGCTAAGACATTTCACTTGGGACATAACCTCTTTCAATTATCCATTTAATTCATATTTCTTTCCATCTTCCATTACATGGCACAAACAACCCCATTTATTAAGTAGTTCTTGGCACTTGGACACATTTTATAATTAAAGTCTTTCCCTTTTTATTTGTTTGAATAACAGTATCATTCATGTCAATAACTTCTATCACATAAGGTATTGCACACGTAAGGAAAAGAGCTTGGAAATCATAATCACGTTCTCAAATAGCATGATTACATGGTAAACATTTAGAACAATTACGAAACATAAATCTTTCAACCCAATACATTAAGGCAATCAGTTCTAGCATGATCAAGTCAAAACTCACGCCAACTATTCAGACACCAAGAGTTAAATTATAAGAAGAAGAGGGTTAGCCATACATACCTCAATAGAGCGTTTAAGCAAATTCTACTTTTTGAAGTCATCTTAAAACCGTTGAGTCAAGGCTCATTTCATAATCTATTCACATTTTCTCATGTCATAGGCATCACCAGGCACAATTATAATTCAAGTTCTCGGCACGTTAGCCACACTCTATTTCCCAAATTCATTTAATTTGTTTCAAACATCTTCACATATTACCAACAACTAGACACAATCAATCAAATACATTTAGTATACATAAGAGCAATTAGGAGTATCAACCATATCGAGTTTTCTCACATAATTTGGCATACTAGCCTTTATTTGAAACACGACTCAAAGCTGTAATGTTTAAATACACAACTCATACTTAGAATATATATATATACATAAAGCTCATTTCGGAATAATCATATTTATGGGTAATAACCCGAAATATAAGATTTATGAACTTTGAGCCAACCATACTTGAACTTATGAAAATATTTATGGAATTCGATTCTAAAAGAGAAAGTTTAGCCAACATACATTGTTTAAGCTTTCCTTAAGTTACTACAACGTTCCGAAAATTTTAGCAATCCTAATCTACCTCGAGACATAACAAAATCGAACACGAATTAGGAAGATATTCATGGTTTTAGCTTATTTGAGCATTTTATCAAACACTAGTTATGCATCTTGATTTCAAAGCTCTTCTGCAAGATTCCCTTTATTCCCCAACCCAATCTTTACTTATTTGTGTTCAACAATCTTCCCACAAACCTAATTTGTACATGCATGTATACATAATACTATTAAACCCAAGAATCATACCTCAATAACCCATCTTATACCCAGTGGCGAAGCCAGGAAATTCAATAAGGGTGTCAGTGGCCTATGCAAGAGTGTTCAAAGTCTATTTTTAATCAATCACAAGTAATATTTTACCTTATGCGTAGTATAATTTTTCGGCGAAAGGTGGTCAGTTGACCACCCTTGGGCCAACATAGCTTCGCCACTGCTTATACCCCAAACTCGAAATTAAAGTCTAGTGTATAGAACCTTACCTCTTAGATGAAGATCTTGTGATTGGTTTCCTTGATTCTTGAAGATTGATGAAAGATTGAATGATTATAATGTTAGGCTTCCTCCTTCTCTCTCTAAAATGCTCTCACCTCTCTCTAGATTTAGTATAAAATAGCCCCAAATGAAGCCCCAAAGCTTATTTATCAAAGTGGGTTCAAATATAAAAATTTCCAAAAATGACCCCCAAAGTCAATTATGTGGTGCAATTATGCTATAGTATAATCGATATGTGGGCAGCAGACTTACAGCATAATCATTATGCGATAGCATAATCGACAGCATAATCAATTATGCGACAACAAAATCAATATACGATAGCATAATTTTTGCCTGACTCTGCTTCACTATGCGGCGCGTATGCGGTCCGCAGAGTCTTTTTGCGATCGCGAAATTGATTGCAAATCCAGCGTTTGGTAATTTGATCATAACTTTGTGTAGGAATGTCCAAATGACGAACGGTTTGAAGCGTTAAAAACTAGACTCGCAGATCATTCATTTGATAGGTTGATCATCACATAAAACCTTTTATATATATATATATATATATATATATATATATATATATTTAGATATGCTCGTTCAAAATGTGGACTTGTACAAACTCATTTGGAATTTTAGCCCATTATGTAATTTTCTAACTTGACTTGGACTTAGGCCTTTCTTTGGACCCCAAATTACTTATTATATGACTTATACACTTATTTACCATATCCAATTGATATACATCATTTTAATAGAACATAAAATATTATAATTGGCCTACCTGGCACCACGAAATCCTAAATTACTTAGCAAAATTTTTCGGGGCCTTACATTCTTCCTCCATGAGTATTTGGTTTTAACCTGAGTAGGCATCCTAAAAGCTTAACATCCCGTGTACTATTGTTTCATCGATGAGTTGATCGATGTGTGACAACGGAAATGAATCATTTAGGCATGCTTTGTTCAGGTCTGTGAAGTTCAAACACATCCTCTATTTCCAATTTTTCTTTTTAACTATCACCACATTGGCAATCCATTTGGGGTACTTCGACTCCTTGATAGAACCGTTGGCCAATAACTTTTCTACTTCTTCGTGGATAGACTCATTGATTGTAGGGTTGAACTTTCGTTAGACCTGTCTTACTAGGGAGGGCGGTAAAAGGGGTTGACATTTATCTTGTGCGTGGCAATTTCCTTGGGGATGCCTGGCATATCTGCATGGCTAAAGGCAAATAAATTCACATTAGTTACTAAGAATTGCTACCTATCAAAGGCTGGTCACGAAAATGTTCAAGGATCAACTCGTCAAAATCATGGACCTATATATCGACAACATGTTGATCAAACCCGTGAAGGCAGAGGATCATATAGAACACCTTAAGGAAGCCTTCGACATACTAAGAAAGAATGGGATGAAATTAAACCCCCGAGTAAGGCATGTTTGGCATAGCCACAAGGAAACTTTTGGGCTTCTTGGTATCACAGCAAGGGATTGAGATCAACCCAGATCAAATTAGGGCTATCGATGGGATACCAGAACAATTGACCACTAAGAAGCAAGTCCAGAGACTGATAGGTGTCTTAAATTTTTCAACGTACTCAAAAAGGACAACGACCTCGAATGGATGCCCGAATGTGTATAAGCGTTATGAGAACTGAAGGAGTATCTGTCGTCACCATCCTTGCTCTTAAAGTCCCATCCTGGAAGTGCCTCTTCATTTACATCACCATCTCAGAAGTAGCGGAAAGTGCGGTCCTGGTTCGAGAAAATAAAAGTACACAAACTCCTATTTATTATAGGGATAATTTCACATAAATACAGCTCACATACCTGACTTGCAACATGATAGCCTAGATACCACTTTGCAAATCTATAGCCCAAAAATAATAGGCTAATTCCCGAAAGACAGCTTATTTCACATAATCAACTATGGTTATTGCTCCCTCTTTATACAACCAGTTGTGTTCATATACTATTATGTGCAATTGCTGAAGCAATCCAACAGGATAAAAGAAAAAATAAAAACTTGGTAAATTAATTGTAGAATCCCTCCAACACGTACAAATCTTTTTTATACAGCACATACACGAAAAAGAAGAAGAGAAGGAAGTGTCAAACTTCCGTAGAGGCCTCTTACACACTAACAATGTATATACATCCTTATAAACTGAAAAAAATATATAATTATACAACATTATACACAAATATACACATTTATACACAATTATACAATATTGTATAACTTGTATAAACATGTATAATAGTGTATAAGAGGTGTTTGTATATTCATATACACAATTATACACTATTATACAGTGTTTATACAAACTGCTACATAGTTATGATTTTTATCCAAGCCTCGAGTTGTAGTAGAAGGTATTGGATGATTCAACTCGTGTATAGGTTAGCAATTTTGCGCCAACGATTCAGAATTCAATGCACAGATACGATACACCCAATTTCAGATTCGAGACTTCAAGGAGGACAACACACATATCACGGGAATCAATAACTTGGAAATTAAGGTTTCAAACTTCCGATTTAGCTTCCGAATTAATAACTTGGGAATAAATGATTTAACTTCCGATCTTTTCTCCTCGGATCTCGACCAGACATTGGAAACTAAGGTTTCAAACTGCAAAGAGTCGGACCCAATTTCAAAAATCTTCAATATTCTTCTGCTTGCCACCATGGACGACGGAGTAGGAGCCTAGGCCTTCTTCGAGCCATTGATGGCAGAACTGCGTAGGGGGTATGGGAGAGGGAATAGTGGGGGCTAGGTTAAGAGAGGATGATGGATCTATGTGGGTTGGAAAGAAAGAAGCGAGAGGCGGTGAGAGAGAAATTTGTGTGCTGGGAATGAATAAAGAAGAAAATAATAAAAACCCTAAAAGTGTGTCTTTAATAATGGGCTAAAGGATGAAAAGTTTCTTTCAAGTTATGTACAACATGGGCTAAATAGGGTAAGAGCTTCAAATCTGGGCCATTTTCGGTTGGGCTGTTAGGCCAAGTGACAAGGGCCGTAATTCTTTATTTATTATATTAGTAAAACACTTGTTGACGCCGAGACGAGGTACCCTCAGCTCGAGAAACTAGCCCTGGCCCTAGATGTAGCTTCACGAAAGCTCAGACCATACTTCCAGTGCCACCAGATCTCGGTCGTCACCACTTTCCCTTTAAGAATCATATTGCACAAACCCGATCTGTGGGGGAGGCTGGCCAAGTGGGCCATTGAATTAAGTGAGCACGACATCGCTTATCAGCCTCGCACAACAATAAAGTCGCAAGTGCTCACTGACTTTGGTGCAGACTTTACTGCAAAAGAGCATGAGGCTAAAAAAGAAGCCGCTCAAGCTTCTCTTCAAACACAGGACCTTTGGGTATGTGGATCTGGACTGGTACTCGTACTCGAGGTTCCCACCAGTGTAATAATTCATTAATTCATAAGGTGCCTAGAATGCTTAGGCCCAAACCAAACCCCTTGGCAATATGTTTAGGCCCAAACCAAACCCAACGCGTTTTTGAGGAAATCTACGAAGTTCATCGCGGTGCTCATTTTGGTGATCGAGCAATTTTCAGGTGCCTCATATGGCCAGGTATTACTGGCCCACCATGAAAAAAGACACCTTAGAATTTGTAAAGAACTGTGAGCAGTGTAAAACATATGCCCCAACAATCCACTGAGTAGGCAAACACCTCCATTCTGTTACCTCCCCATGGCCATTTATTAAATGGGGAATGCACATCGTGCGACCGCTTCCACCAAGATGGGGTAACATGAAATTCCTTCCAGTTTTGATTGACTATTTCTCTAAGTGGGTGGAAGCAGGAGCATTCTCCCAAGTTCGCGGGCAATAATCCCCTTCATATGGAAAAACATCATCTACCGATTCGGCCTAACTAAAAAGATAAGTTGTGACAACGGTCCCCAGTTCACTCGGAGAAAAACCACCGAGTTCTTTGAGAAGTGGCACATTAAAAGGATACTTTCAACTCCTTACCATCCAACTGGCAACGGACAAGAAAAATCCTCCAACAAGTCTATCTTAAACATCATGAAGAAGAAAATCGAAAAGGCCAAGGGATTGTGGCCGGAAATACTCCCAGAAGTATTATCGGCACACAGAACTACCCAAAAGCCGAGCAAAAAAGAGATGCCTTATTATCTAGTCTACAGAACGGAAGCAGTTATACTAGTCGAAGTTGGAGAACCTAGCCTGAGGTAGTCTTATGAAAGCGACACCAATAATGATGAGAATAGGAGACGAGATCTTGACGAGGTTGAAGAGCGACGAGACGTGGCATACATAATGATGGTCTCTCAGAAACAACAAGCAGAATGCTACTACAACAAAAAGGCAAAGGTTCGCTTGCTCAAGATCGGGGACTACGTGCTCAAAACCAAGTCCCAAGAAAACAGGAACCCACGAAAAGGCAAGTTGGGAACCAAATGGGACATCCATAGAAAATTATAGGCCAAAAAAAAAACAAGGGTTCGTTCTAATTAGAAACTATGGAAGGGAAGCTCTTACTAAACAATTGGAATATCAGCCATCTCAAGTACTTAAAGTTCTGAAAAATAAGAAATGCCCCATAAGTTGTTCTCATTTTTCCCTCACTTGAATTTTGTCCCAATAAGGTTTTCTCAAGGAGATTTTTAACAAGGCGGCGAGTGGGACACTTCGAGTTGGAGTACATAAGAGCAGACGTATTTTTCATTGCCCGACTCATCAAGAATTTCGAAGTCGAACAATGAAGGGACTAGATATATTGGGACTAGGAACAGAATGCCGGCCAACACCCGAAACTTGTAATTTACTCCAAAAGCCGCCTAAGGGAAAAATGATGTAATTGAAACAATAATGTTGAAATAATAAAGGTGCATGCCTGATCAAAACTGCTCTTCAAAATATATCTTCGACCAAATCGAACAACACCTATCGACCCTCAGCCACGACTTAATCAGAGGTACGTATGACCAGTTCGAGCAATACCTATCGGACGAGAACACCTATTGGCCCTTGGCCACAACTTAGTCAGAGGTACATTTGACCAGTTTGAACAACACCTATCGTCCCTCAGTCGCAACTTAATTTGAGGTATGTTCGACCAGTTTGAACAACACCTATCGGCCTTGGCAATGGTTTAATCAAAGATACGTTCAACCAGTTCGAACAACGCCTATTGGTCCTCATCCATGACTTAATCAAAGGTACATTCGACCAGCTCGAACAATACCTATCGGCCCTTGGCCATGACTTAACTTAAGGGCATGTTACATCAGATCAAAAAACACATATTGACCCCTGGCCGTATCTCAACTAAGAGGCATATTCAATTGATTCGAATAAAGGACGATACGGCCCACGACTATCGCAACCTAGAGGATAACAACAAAGAAAAGAAGTACGGAAGCAAAAGACACAAGTACAGATACAAAACACACAAAGATAAGAAAGGTGCGTATAAAACACAAGCCAACTTTGATATTTAAATAAAGAGACTTTACAAAGGAGCTCGAAGATTCCAACAAAAGTACAAGAAGTTAAACAAAAACAAAGGAATAATATCTAGTGGCCATCACCACCCTGGTCTCCAATTTCCTCTCCATCTTCGCCTCGACCATAAGCGGAATCATACCAAGTGCTATCCACAAAGTGATCCACACCCCCGCTTTATCTTCCTTAGAATCGGGTTGAGGTGTGGCAGGATCGTAGTCACAGGCAAGCTGGTCCTCACGAGCTTTAACTCGAGCCTCCTCGAGGGCCGTCTCGGAGATAGACCCCGTCTTGTTCAATTCATGGATCACGCCTAACTAGAAATCAATATGGATCCAGTCTTTGTATCTCTCTTGGTAAATGTCAGAAAACTCAGAGGCATGAGATGTAAAGGGTCGCTCGAGCAATCGGGCATTTTCAACCTCAAGAATAGCAACTCGCTCGAGAAGCTCAGAGTTCCCTTACCCAACTCTCCAATCCTCTCCTCGAGCATGGCTTCTTTAGCTTATGCCGCTGATTTAATGTTATCTCGTTTAGAACGGAAGTTTGCCAACTCTAGAATGTCAACCTTCCTCCTAGATCTAGTCGGGAGGACTCCGCCTGCTCAAACATCTATTGCTCCTCGGCCTCCTCCCCCAAAGAGCATCCATTTGAAATTGGCACCCATCCAACTGACTTTGTGGTTGAACCACCTGACTCTGGAGGTCGCTGCATTGGGCCTCTACGCCCTTGCTCAGCTCGAGCTCCTCCTCATTTCTCTTCAAAGCTTCCTCAAGAACACTGAACCTCTTCACGACCGCCCTCAGCTCCGCATTATTTTTCTTCAACTCTTCCCTCACGGCCGATATGTCTCCCTCCTTACGATGCCACCTCTGGGCGTCCCGATACTCTTTACGGAACTCCTGGTACTTGCCCTTCAGCCTATGATAAATATCTTTATGTTTCTTCTCCCTCGCACATTTTCAATCTCCAGATAATAGTATGCAAATTAAGGAAAAGTAACAGTTAGAGCCTAGAAGCAAGTCAAAGCAAAGAAAAAATAACGAGGAACGACTATACTTACCTTGAGAGCGAGGCCGACAATGCTCTTCGACAAGGTGTCATCAATCAGTTCCTTGAGAGTCACCAACTCAGATTCAGAGCAGAGAGGACCGAGAGCGTTGACAACGTCCTTGGTATTCTTCAACAGATCACGATCCCTAGGAATCATGATAGTCCTTGAACCCCCCTCCATCATCACCTTGATCTGGGTAGTCCCCTTGTCAATCATCTTAAGATCATTATGGTTCATGTCAGAACCCAATTTGTCGCCCTTGTTGATGGCACCCTTGCCTTTGTCCCCATTGACAAGAAAAATATCCCCTGCCAGCCTAGAGGAAGAGGCCTCCTCTTGCCCTAAAGGCGCGGGGCTTTCACCAAATGTCCCCTCTACTACCTTCTCCTCCTCGAGACGCGAAAACACGCCAACATTGGTCTCTTATAACTGAGGGCCTCAGAGGTTGACCCAACATCATCCCTAATATATATCGTCATTGTCTCCCTATCACGAACTCATTCCCTAATGAGTCGATGGCCGAGGGCACTCCTCCTCGTACATCCACGGTCTTCCTTTTGTAGGGCCTCAGGTTCGCATCACGTGGAGAGACCTCATCATCTTCGTTGAATAAGACTGGGGCGGAGGCGGAAGGTGTAGCGACCCTTCACCTCTTGAATGAGGGCACAAGTGACTTGTTCCTTCTTTTAGCCCCCGACAAAACCTAAAGAAAACACAAAAAGTAAGCACGATGACGTAAACTAATACGAGTACGATGACGACCAGAAAAAGGGAATCACTTATTGAAGGGAGGGTCGTTTGAACTTATGAAAGAAGATCGACCAATCACGAATCCCCACGGTGCAGGGGAGAACCTGCCTGACCCAATCGGTGAGATACGTCACCAATTGAAGGGGTCGACCAATGGCTGCAGAAAAAAAGGATTACTCGACCAGCTCGGGATGAACAAAATATTTGAAAGGGTTAAAGCGAAAACAATAATACTTACGAGTATGGTTCCAAGCTAGGGTGAAACCAATAACATCAGCTATGACAACCTCGGTCTTAATAAAGAAATAATCGAGCCAGAACTTCCAGATACCTTTATCATCCATTTTCACAATCAAATATTTGCCACGATGTCGAAGATTCAACATCGTTCCTTGATAAAAATGGGATGGGAAAATATACACCAAGTGACGCACCGTGACCTCGACCCCGACTAGTTCGGCAAACTTCGACAACATCTTAATCACTTTGTAAACATAAGGGGCAAGCTGAGTAGGGGAAACATTGTAATAGTGACAAAATTCCTCCACCAGCGTAAGGAGGGGGAACGAATAACCGACGGAAAATGGGTAGGCATGGAGAGAATAGTACCTAGGATGGTGGATGTGTACTTTGTCACTACCAGCGGGAACTCTCTCCATGTGGTCAGGAAGGCAAATTTGGTTTTAAACTCAGCCAAGCGCCTGGCTGTCATCATGGATTAGAATTTCTCGATCGACACTTCCGGCAGCCGTTGGAGGTCAGGTTTGGCATCAAGATAACATGGGATGATCTCTTCTACTGAAGGGAGAGCCTCCTCCTCAGCGGCAGCGATGGTGACTTCCCCGTGAACGGGAAATACAACAGCCAAGGGGAATAGAGTGGTTCTCCTTATTTACATCAGAGGGAAGGCTCAACATGGTTATGGAAGCTCAGAAAGTGAAGAGAGCAAAGCTGGAAATATGAAGAACTGTTATGAAGCAAAAGAAAGAAATTCAAAGGAGAAGTTTAGAGAATGTAAAGTTTGAATTCCGGTGAAGCCACCCCTTTTTATAGAGAAAAGGGCACCGAACCCGAAACAGTTCGTCATAATTGTCAATAGAATCGAAACGCCAGATCAATCAGGGGCTGCGTGTGAATCGACGCAATGCATCGCAAATTGGCGTCATCATGACGAATGATGTCACGACGTCACATATTCTCTTTGATAAGATGGTTCCGTTAAATCACCTGGGAAATTTAATATTTGAGATATGCGGTCCGCGAAGTGCCACGTTGCCTATTTTTCACAACAACAGTGACCGCTGTTATTCGCTTATTGAACTCATCCACGGGGACGACCTCAACAAGCGGAGGGACTAACTGTATAGGCTAAAATTATCATAATTATATGTGGTTCAAGTCGACATTAATAAAGCTTTCGAAGGCTTCTACGTGTCGTCAACATGATATAATGATTTGGCTTCGAAAGGGAGATGTCATAAGAAAACAACATGTCGTCTTCGAGGTTGAGATGGCTTAACGGAGGATGAGAACGAGGACGAACATTCATTTTATTAGAGTAGTAACGGCTAGTTTTGTGTTGATGGTTCCGCAGAGAATGTTCCAGTGAATATTCCTCGCAGTTGTACTATTTAGAGTTTTGTGGTACATGTACCCTTATAATAGAAAGATATGTAGTTATAGATAGGATTGGGCGCTCATTGTAAAAAATACATTGACATTCTTTGAGGATTCTTACTTTATCATACACATACAAAGTCCACCTTTTTCTCAGATATTTATCTATACTTTCTCCCTCGATCCAAGGAGGATCAGAATATTCAAAGCTTTATCATTATCTATCCTTGTCAGAAGAAATATTATCTCATCCTTTTAGGGTGACTCATATCCATTTATTTACTTAAATGTCATTTATTATTATTTATTGCAATCTTCTATATTATTGGATCATTGATTATACCGTTATTGTTGTTATTTATTACTGATCATAGCACATGTGGGATCTTACTATAAAAATATTTAGTCTATCTTTTGAATATTAATATTGACTAAAATTAACACAACTTTATTATAAAATTTGATTGTATAAGCCTAGATCTAAATTTTGGGTCATACAACAATCTAGTGAATATTTAAATCTAAACCGAAATAGCATTTTTTAAAGCCTGGAAAATGGATGTTGAGACTCCTTTATTGATTTTACACTCCTATTTACAATTGTAACGAAGACGCAAATTATCATTGTATATATTTATTTCTTTTTAAATTTCTTTGATTCTTTTTCTACTTCCTTCTTCTGAGTGCTGCACCATAAGATTAAGCCTCTCTAATTATATAAGCTGTAGCTATCAAGGTGAACCACTATCTACCACTCCATGATTAATATCTTGCTCCATGATTAATATCTTTAATTGCCTAATTAAAGCAATTAGAGGATCTATTACCCATTTGCCCCACGTGTTTGTGCCCCATCAATCATGTAGTTAGGCACGTCACTATTATCTGTTTTAATTAAAAGCGTGAGCTAAAAACAAAAGGCCACCTTTATTGTGGGAATGCTCGAAATATAGAAGTAGCAACCTGGTATACGGCCTGACACAGCTCATTATTATCCTTGTTGTTGCTTAATTACCTGTAGACTTGGGCTCGTTTGGTACAGGGATAATCAATAATTAATTTTGAAATTAAATTTGAAATAATTTTATCTTACGTTTGATTGACATAAAATCATAGTATAATCAGAGGCGAATTCAGGATTTAGATTTTTTGAGTTCAATTTTTAAGGTTTTGGCATTGTACGCATTATACTTTTAAAGTTATGGGTTCAGACCTACCATTTGTTGCAATTTTAATGATTTGTATACATAAATTTATGCTCTCCTTTGAAAGTATTGGGTTCAGATGAATCCCGTGGCCAAACTTTACATCCGCCCCTGAGTATAACTAATTCAAGGATGAGTAATCCCTGGATTGTAGTGTTATTTTTATCCCTATGAGAGGGTGGGATAACAATTCCGGAATAACAAATTTCGAAATAATTAATTCTCCTATAACTTGTTTCCCAACCAAAAGACCTGGTATTTTGTTTAACCACCTTTTAAATGTACGGAAGAGTATTTTTGAACCATGCTGTCTTAATTTTAATTTCAGCGGAAGCAAAAAAATAACAAATAATTTTTTCTCATATGTTCTAAGCTTGATGAATAGAGTTAATCCATATTTGTATAGGTGTGAGGTAAAAGATACTTAGTGAAATTAATCAAAATACATACAAACTGTCTTAACATCACGATTATTAGGGGGAAAAAAAAGAGTAAACACCTAAAATTAGTATATGAGGTTAATTTGCCGCATGGGACGATTACTTAGAGATGTTCTCTCTTTGTCCGACTCTAGCACAGAAAACTAAAAAAATCCCAAGTTATTAAGTTATTTTTACAAAAAATCTCGTCTTCTCTATCTGGTCATTGTAACATATATACATTTTAGAAAAACTAATTCGGGTGTCTCAAATCATCAGAATAAAATCAGATAAGGTGCGACAGAAGGAGATATATCTGTTTACTGTTTATATACAGTCTCCACTATCCTTTGTGTATGTTTATCTTCAAGAACAAAACAACTGTTTCCAAGAGATATCTCAGTTTAATATTTGTAATATCTAATTATCTACTATTCACTTGCGTCTATTCTTAAAGAGAAATCTAATTAGGCAGTTGTACGTACAATATTTTGGAAAGTTGAAAAAAGAGTGTTTGGAATATAATATTAATCATGCGGTTTAGCTATAGTATTATGTTTTATTTTTTAGGGAACAATTATTTATTTAATTATTTAATTCAATAAAATATTATTTTAAATAAATCAGTTGTTATATGTGAGTCTTTTAATTATATAGTAGACGATTTAGTGTATGGAGTCTAGCTCATGCAAAGAAGATTAAATTGTCGGTTCTTGTTTTAGAAGTCAAATCTGCATCCCGAGGCCTTGAAAACCTCTTTTTGTCTCACATCGATTTGTGTGCGCAAGACGCGTTTCCGGAAAGCTTTTATGTGAAAGTTTAGAAAAATAATGAATTTGGCCTTTAAAATTGATTAAAGTTGACTTTGTTCAACATTCTTGGTAAACGGACCCGGCCCCATGATTTGACGGTCCCATAGGGTCCGTAGTAAAATATAGGACTTGGGCATATGCCCGGAATCGATTCTGAGGTCTTTAGCCCGAGAAAAGAATTTTTAAAGAAAATTATTTGCTGGAAAATATAAAGGCTTTTTGAAATGAAATGATGCATGTTCTTGATGGTATCGGGCCCGTATGTTGGTTCCGGAGCCCGATACAAGATTAAAATAATAATTAAGTCGAATCTGTGAAATTTGGTAAGAATCGGAGTTGGTTTGGTATAAATCGGGTCTTTAGTTGAGAAAATGGAAAATTCAATGTTCTTAAGTAATTTCATGAATTTGAGGTTAAATTCATAGTTGTTGATGTTATTTTGATGATTTGATCGCACGAGCAAGTCCGTATGATGTTTTAAGACTTGCGTGCATATTTGGTTTGGAGCCCCGAGGGCTCGGGTGAGTTTTGTGTAGGCCATCGGGTGAATTGGACTTAGAAAAATTGCAGCTGACATCTGGTATTTTTACCCAGGCCTCTGATCTCTCAATTGCGAGATCAGGCTTCACATTTGCGAAGTGGTTAGGCTTGGGAAATGCGACCAAAGTGTCGTTATTGCGAACCAAGCCAGGGCAGGCCCTCATCACAATTGCGAACTCCCTTCATTGCAAATGCGACTATTCCTTCGCAAATGCGAAGATGACAGGATTTCAAAGGGTTCGCAATTGCGACATTTGAGACCTGTTCAGTAAGATTTTAAAGGGATTCTTCTTCATTTTTACAACTTTTCAAACCCTAAACTCTTATAGGCGATTTTCTTGAAAAAGTTAGGATTTTCAAATTTTGGGGATTTGGACCTCAATTTGAGGTCCAATTTCAAAACAAATTGCATATTTGAGTTCGTGAGTGAATGAGTGATCAGGTTTTGGTTCGAACTTCGGATTTTCACCAGCGGGTCTGGGGTCGATTTTTGACTTTTTGGGAAAAACAATGGGAAACCGATTTGCATGCATTAGAATTGGTTTATTTAGCATTTATTAACGTTATTAAGTAAATTGTGACTAGATACAAGCGAATTGGAAGTGGAACCGAGAGGTAAAATGGTAGTTGAGGCTTAATCTTGTTCGTAGATTAAAGGTAAGTGTTTAGCCTAACCTTAGCTTGAGAAAATAGGAGTTGTGGTCTATTTGCTATGTGTTAGTATCGAGTACGATGTATAGGTGTGGTGACGAGTATCTATATGTTGGTGTCAAGCATGCCCGTGAGTCTTATATCATGATTTTTGTGAATCTTTTACGTACCGATCATGCTCAAATTGATGATTATTAATGTTGAACAAAGCTTATGAAAGTTCCTTGGTAATTGACTATTGTTGAGTGTTAGCTCAAGTTGAATTTCATCTTGTAAGGTAATTATTGGAAACAAGATTGGTTATAGCTGAATTCATTGTCGGGATGTTATTGTTGATATTGTTGATTCCCTTGCCCGGATGTTATTGTGATATTGTTGATTCCCTTGCTGGGATGTATTATTTTTATTGTTTGGGTGAGGAAGAGTGTAGTGCACAAAGGGTGATGTCGTGCATGATATTGCGAGTGAGTGTAATGCATGAAGGGTGATGCCGTGCCGATATTATGAGTGTTAATGCACAAAGGGTGATGTCGTGCCATGATTTGAGAGTTAATGCACGAAGGATGATGCCGTGTCGATATTGTGAGGAATAATGCAAGAAGGGTGATGCCGTGCCATGATTATGTGAGGTAATGCACGAAGGGTGATGTTGTGCCGCTTCTGTTGTTTCATATGGTGAGGATGAGAGTAAAAACACGAAGGGTGATGCTGTGCATGTGTTATCGTTTCATTATTTTTGTTGATTTAGATATGATGTTCATTATGCTCCTTTATTGGCTTATTGCTAGAATATATTATTCCCCACAACATGTCCCTTTCCCACCTTATTCTATTGATTCCTGTTATTATGATTCTGTCTGTATATAATTTAACTGCACAAGTATATATGATTGTCATGTCCTAGCCTTATCACTACTTCGCCGAGGTTAGGCTCGATACTTACTCAATACATGGGGTCGGTTGTATTGATACTACACTCTGCACTCTTTTGTGCAGGTTTTGGTTCCAGACCCGGTGAGTAGCTGACCAAGGTATATCTGCTGGCGTCCGTAGAGCCTGAAGTCCCCCTTCCCTGTTTTAGTTTTCTGGTGTCTCTTTTCTTTCCGAGAATAGTTGTACTTTTCTTTTCAGACCAATATTTGTAGTAACTCGTAGGTGTTAGTGAAATTGTGACACCAGATTCATGGGTATACATGTGTTGGAGTCTTTGGATTTGTTATAACTCTTCCACGCTTTTCATTTGTTTAATTATAGTTACTGTTTATAACCATTTGGGTTGAATGTTCAGGTGTAGAAACTTAATAGTTGGCTTGCCTAGCTTTCACGAGTAGGCGCTATCACAACTCCTGATGGTGGGAAATCCGGGTCGTGACAAGTTGGTATCAGAGCTCTAGGTTGCTTAGGTCTCACAATTCACGAACAAGCTAGGTAGAGTGTTAGGGATTGGTACGGAGACGTCTGTGCTTTTTCCCCCAAGGGCTACAGAGTTTAGGAATAACTTCATATCTATTCTTCTCTGTCGTGCGATTTGACTTCTCAATGATAATTGAACTTCTACTCTATTTTTTTCGCAGATGGCAAGAACACGTGCTTCTTCATCCGTTAATCAGCAGCCCGAGCTCCAACGGCAGCTCCTACAAAGGGCAGAGGATGAGGCCGAGGCCGTGCCAGAGGCCGAGGTAGGGACACGGCTCAGCCCAGAGCAGCAACTCCAGCAACGGAGCCTCATGTAGAGTTCGAGGAGGAGGCTCCAGCCCAGACCGTTCCAGCGGGGCCAACTCAGGTCCCAGAGGGCCTTACCCCGATACTCCAGGATGCTTTGGTCCATCTAGTAGGACTTATGGAGAGTGTCGCCCAGGCAGGCTTACTTCCTGTAGCACTAGCCATCTCTCAGGCTGGGGGAGGAGCATAGACTCCCGCTACTCACACTCCGGAGCAGATGGCTCCCTAGTTTCAGACTCCAGCAGCTCAACTAGTTGGGGTAGTTTAGCCAGATGTTGTGATTCAGATCGGTGATGGAGCAGCTATATCTACTGATGCTTTGTGAAGGTTGGATAGGTTCACCAAGCTCTTCACTACTACTTATGGTGGTACTACTTTAGAGGATCCCCAGGACTATTTGGACAGCTGTCACGAGGTTCTTCAGAACATAGGGATAGTGGAGACCAATAGGGTCGACTTCGCTACTTTTCGTCTGTCAGGTTCCGCCAAGACTTGGTGGAGGACCAAATCATTTTGGGCTTGAGTACTCCGACCGTCTGAAGTTTCAATATTCTCAGCATTTTCTTTTCGGATACCACTCAAGTCATCAATCTTAGCTTTTCCTCTGCTCTTCGGATTACTTGGAGGAGGAGGAGGTGGAAGACCTCTAGATCTAGTGTGATATGCTGATGATGCCAGTATGTGCGAACCAACCTTAGGGGATAAGAATAATAAAAATAAAAAAACAAAAGGTAAACAAGTTAGAGATTTTTGTTTGGCTAGACCAGCTGGTACACCGACTTTGACTTGGGATCAGTTCTCTCAGCTATTTCTGGAGAAGTTTCTACCTATCACTCAGAGGGAGGACTATCGGAGGCGGTTTGAGTGCCTCTAGCAGGGTTCTATGACCGTCACTCAGTATGAGACCAGATTCATTGCCATGGCCCGTCATGCTCTTATCATACTTTCCACCGAGAGAGAGGGTGGGGAGGTTCATTGAGGGACTCGCTCAGCCGATTTGATTGCAGATGGCTAAGGAGACGGGGAGCGAGATTTCTTTTCAGGATGCGGCCAATGTGGCTAGGAGAGTTGAGATAGTTCTATCACAGGATAGTGGTCAGGGGTTTGACAAGAGGCCCCGTCATTCTAGCAGGTTCAGTGGTGCCTCGTCTGGAGGCAAGGATTCTTTTGGTAGAGGCCATCCTTCCAGGCCGTTTCATTCAGCACTTCAGGCTTCTCACGGTGCTCTAGGTGGTCGTGGTTCTCATATGTAGTATTTTGATTAGTTGCCCTACAGTGCACCACCAGCTCCTATCAGTGCACCGCTGCTCCAGTGTTTTCAGGGTGGTTACTCAGGCCATCAAGGTCAGCAGTCCCAGTAGTTGAGGGCTTGTTATACTTGTGGCTATACGAGGCATATTGCTAAATTTTGCCCTCGAGCACCGAGCAGCTCTCAGTATCAGGGTTTCCGTGACATGGTTCAGGCACCAAGTGTTCCACTACCCACTCAGCTAGCTAGAGGTAGGGGTCAAGGTGTTAGAGGTGGAGGTCAGGCAGCTAGAGGTGGAGGCCAGCCAGCAGAAGGCCGTCCTCGGGATATAGTTCAGAGTGATAGGGCCCAGCCCCGATGTTATGCCATTCCAGCCAGACCTGAGACTGAGGCTTCTGATGCAATTACCACAGGTACAATTTCAGTTTGCAGTAGAGATGTCTCAGTTCTATTTGATCTAGGGTCCACATATTCCTATGTATCATCTTATTTTGCCCCTTATCTTGTTATGCCTTGTGATTCTTTGAGTGCTCTTGTATATGTGTCTACACCGGTAGGTGATTCTATTGTTATAGATCGAGTCTATCGCTCGTGTGTGGTTATTATTGGGGGTCTTTAGACCCGTGTATATATCCTACTTCTTGATATGGTAGACTTCGATGTCATCTTGGGGATGGATTGGTTATCCCCTTATCATGCTGTATTGGACTGTCATGCCAAGACTGTGACCTTAGCCTTGCCGGGTTTTCCTCGATTGGAGTGGAGAGGGACTCTAGTCATAATGTCACTAGGGTTGTTCTTATATAAAGGCTCGGTGTATGGTTGAAAAAGGGTGCTTGGCTTATTTGGTGTATGTTCGTGATTCTACTGCTGAGGTTCCTTCTATGAATTTTGTGCCCGTTGATCGTGAGTTTCCAGAGGTATTTTCTTCAGACCTATCGGGGATGCCACGCAATAGGGATATTGACTTTTGCATTGATTTGGCTCTGGGCACTCAGCCCATTTCTATCCCGCCATATCGTATGTCCCTGCCAGAGTTGAAAGAATTGAAAGAATAGTTGAAGGACTTGCTTGATAAAGGCTTTATTAGGCCTAGTGTCCCGCCTTGGGGTGCGCCAGTGTTGTTTGTTAAGAAGAAGGATGGATCGATGAGGATGTGCATAGAGTATCGGCAGTTGAACAAGGTCACAATCAAGAATAAGTATCCATTGCCGAGGATTGATGATTTGTTTGATCAGCTTCAGGGTGCCAAAGTATTTTCGAAGATTGATTTGAGATCTGGCTACCATCAGTTGAGGATTAGGGCATCCAATGTCCCTAAGACAGCTTTTCGCACTCGGTACAGGCATTATGAGTTCTTAGTGATGTCATTTGGGTTGACAAATGCCCTAGCAGCTTTCATGGATTTGATGAACCGAGTGTTCAAGCCTTATTTGGATTCCTTCGTAATTGTCTTCATTGATGATATTTTGATCTATTCCCAAAGTTGGGAGGAGCATGAGCAACATCTTCGAGTCGTTCTCTAGACTCTGAGGGATAGTCAATTATATGCTAAGTTTTCGAAATGCGAGTTTTGGTTGAGTTCAGTTGCAGTCTTGGGTCATGTTGTATCAGTAGAGGGTATTCAGGTGGATCCTAAGAAGATTGCGGCAGTTTATCTATTGTAACCCCGATGACCAGGTTTACCCAGAAGGGTGCCCAATTTAGGTGGTCGGACGAGTGTGAGATGAGCTTTCAGAAGCTCAAGACAGCTTTGACTACGGTGCGATGTTGGTATTGCCTAGAGGTTCAGGGCCATATACAGTGTATTGTGACGCATATCGTATTGGACTTGGTGCGGTGTTGATGCAGAATGGCAAGGTTATTGCATATGCCTCATGAAAGTTCAATATCCACGAGAAGAATTATCCAGTTCATGATTTGGAGCTAGCAGCCATTGTTCACGCGTTGAAGATTTGAAGGCATTATTTATATGGCGTGTCGTGTGAAATGTTCACGGATCACAAGAGTTTGCAATACTTGTTCAAGCAGAAGGAGTTAAATTTGAGGCAAAGGAGGTGGTTGGAGCTATTGAAAGACTATAATATCACCATCTTGTATCATCCGAGAAAGGCCAATGTAGTGGCCGATGCTTTGAGTAGGAAATCAGCCATAATGGGTAGCCTTGCGTATATTTCAGTCGGTGAGAGACTGCTTGCTTTGGATGTTCAAGCTTTAGCCAATCAGTTCGTGAGGTTGGATGTTTCTGATCCCAGCCATGTTCTAGCTTGCACAGTCGCTCGTTCTTTCATTATTTGAGCGTATCCGAGATCGGCAGTATGATGATCCTCATTTGCTTGTCCTTAGGGACACGGTGCCGCACGGGGGTGCCAAGCAGGTTACAGTTGGTGATGATAGAGTTTTGAGGATGCATGGTCGTATTTGTGTGCCTAATGTGGATGGACTTCGTGAGTTGATTCTATAGAAGGCCCATAGTTCCCAGTATTCTATTCATCCGGGCGCCGCTAAAATGTATCAGGACTAGCGGCAGAATTATTGGTGGAGGAGGATGAAGAAGGATATTGTTGCATACGTAGCTCGGTGTTTGAATTGTCAGCAGGAAAAGTACGAGCATCAGAAACCTGGTGGTTTTTTCCAGAAGATTGAGATTCCCGAGTGGAAGTGGGAGCGTATAACTATGGACTTCGTTGTTGGACTCCCACGGACTTAGAGGAAGTTCGATGCAGTGTGGGTTATTGTGGATAGGCTGACTAAGTCAGCACATTTCATTCCTGTGGAGTTTCCTATTCTTCTGAGCGGTTGGCAAAGATTTATATCCGGGATATTGTTTGTCTTCATGGTGTGCCCGTGTCTATTATTTCTGATCGAGGTATGCAGTTTACCTCGCATTTCTGGAAAGCAGTTCAGCATGAGTTGGGTACTCGGGTCGAGTTGAGCACAACATTTCATCCTTAGACGGACAGGCAGTTCGACCGTACTATTCAAATTTTGGAAGATATGCTCCGAGAATGTGTTATTGACTTTGGAGGTTCGTGGGATCAGTTCTTGCCATTAGTGGAGTTTGCCTATAACAACAGTTACCAGTCGAGCATCCAGATGGCTCCCTATGAGGTATTATATGGTAGGCGATGTCGATTGCCGGTTGGATGGTTTGAGCCGGGAGAGGCTCGGTTTTTGGGTACAGATTTAGTATAGGATGCCTTGGACAAGGTTAAGATTATTCAGGATAGGCTTCATACAGCTCAATCTAGGCAGAAAAGTTATGCCGACCGCAAGGTTCGTGATGTGGCATTCATGATCGGAGAGCGAGTGTTGCTTCGGGTATCGACCATGAAGGGCGTGATGAGATTTGGGAAGATGGTCAATCTAAGCCCTGGATTCATTTTGTCCTTTTGAGATTCTTGATCGAGTGGGAGAGGTTGCCGCCGAGTTTATCAACTGTGCACCTAGTATTTCATGTGTCCATACTTCGGAAGTATCATGGCGATCCATCCCACGTGTTAGATTTCAGCACTGTCCAGTTGGACAAGGACTTGACCTATGAGGAGGAGCCAGTAGCTATTCTAGACCAGCAGGTTCGTCAGTTGAGATCGAAGAATTTCCCTTCAAATCGTGTGCAGTGGAGAGGTCAGCCTATTAAGGCAGCGAGCTCGGAGTTCGAGTTCGATATGCGGAGCCGTTATCCTCATCTTTTCATCGACTCAGATACTTTTCTATGTCTGTTCGAGGACGAACGGTTGTTTTAGAGGTGAAGAATGTGATGACCCTAAAGGTCATCTTTTGTTTTAGAAGTCAAATCTATGTCTCGAGGCCTTAAAAACCTCTTTTTGTCTCACCTCGATTTGCGTGTGTAGTCCGGACGCGTTTTTGAAAAGCTTTTATGTGAAATTATAGAAAAATAATGAATTTGGCCTTTAAAATTGATTAAAGTTGACTTTGGTCAACATTCTTGGTAAACGGATCCGGACCCGTAATTTGACGGTCCCGTAGGGTCCGTCTTTAAAATATGGAACTTGGTTGTATGCTCGGAATCGAATTTCGAGATCCCTAGCCCGAGAAAAGAATTTTTAAAGAAAATTATTGGCTAGAAAATATAAAGGCTTTTTGAAATGAAATGATGTGTGTTCTTGATGGTATCGGGCCCGTATGTTGGTTCCGAAGCCCGGTACATGATTAAAATAATAATTAAGTCGAATATGTAAAATTTGGTAAGAATCGGAGTTGGTTTGGTATAAATTGGGCCTTTAGTTGAGAAAATGAAAATTTCAATGTTCTTAAGTAATTTCATGAATTTGAGGTTAAATTCGTAGTTGTTGATATTATTTTGATGATTTGATCGCACGAGCAAGTCCGTATGATGTTTTAGGACTTGCGCGCATGTTTGGTTTGGAGCCCCGAGGGCTCGGGTGAGTTTTGTATAAGCCACGGGGTGAATTGGACTTAGAAAAATTGCAGCTGGCATCTGGTATTTTTGCCCAGGCCTCTGATCTCGCAATTGCGAGATCAGGCTTCGCATTTGCGAAGTGGTTAAGCTTGGGAAATGTGACCAAAGTGTCGCAATTGCGAACCAAGCCTGGGCAGGCCCTCATCGCAATTGCGACCTCAGGGCTGGGAAGTGCGAACTCCCTTCATTGCAAATGCGACTATTCCTTCGCAAATGCGAAGAACACCTGGTCGCAATTGCGACATCTGAGTCCTGTTAAGTGGGATTTTACAGGATTCTTCTTCATTTTTACAACTTTTCAAACCCTAAACTCCCATAGGCGATTTTCTTGAAAAGAGTTCTTCCCTAAATCATAGGTAAACGATTTCTAACTTATTTTCTTCAATCTATAACATCTTTTTATAAGATTTCACTTCAAAATCTAGGGGTTTTCATGGGAAATTGGGTGTTTTGGGGTAGAAGTTAGGATTTTCAAATTGGGGATTTGGACCTCAATTTAAGGTCCAATTTCAAAACTAATTGCATATTTGAGTCTGTGAGTGAATGGGTGATCGGGTTTTGGTTCAAACTTCGGATTTTGTCCAAGCGGGTTCGGGGTCAATTTTTGACTTTTTAGGAAACATAATGGGGAACTGATTTGCATGCATTAGAATTGGTTTATTTAGCATTTATTAACGTTATTAAGTAAATTGTGACTAGATACAAGCGAATTGGAAGTGGAACCGAGAGGTAAAATGGTAGTTGAGGCTTAATCTTGTTCGTAGATTAAAGGTAAGTGTTTAGCCTAACCTTAGCTTGAGAAAATAGGAGTTGTGGTCTATTTGCTATGTGTTAGTATCGAGTACGATGTATAGGTGTGGTGACGAATATTTATACGTTGGTGTCAAGCATGCCCGTGAGTCTTATATCATGATTTTTGTGAATCTTTTACGTACCGATCATGCTCAAATTGATGATTATTAATGTTGAATAAAGCTTATGAAAGTTCCTTGGTAATTGATTATTGTTGAGTATTGGCTCAAGTTGAATTTCATCTTGTGAGGTAATTATTGGAAACGAGATTGGTTATAGTTGAATCCCTTGCCGGGATGTTATTGTTGATATTGTTGATTCCCTTGCCCGGATGTTATTGTGATATTGTTGATTCCCTTGCTGGGACGTATTGTTTATATTATTTGGGTGAGGAAGAGTGTAAAGCACGAATGGTGATGTCGTGCATGTTATTGTGAGTGAGTGTAATGCACGAAGGGTGATGCCGTGCCGATATTATGAGTGTTAATGCACGAAAGGTGATGTCGTGCCATGATTTGAGAGTTAATGCACGAAGGATGATACCGTATCGAAATTGTGAGGAATAATGCAAGAAGGGTGATGTCGTGCCATGATTATGTGAGGTAATGCATGGAGGGTGATGTTATGCCGCTTCTGTTGTTTCATATGATGGGGATGAGAGTAAAAGCAGGAAGGGTGATGTCATGCGCGTGTTACCGTTTCATTATTTTTGTTGATTTAGATATGATGTTCATTATGCTCCTTTATTGATGCTCCTTTATTGGCTTATTGCTAGAATCTGTTATTCCCCGCATCATGTCCCTTTCCTACCTTATTCTATTGATTCCTGTTATTATGATTCTATCTGTATATGATTTAACTGCACAGGTATATATGATTATCGTGTCCTAGCCTCGTCACTACTTCGCCGAGGTTAGGCTCGACACTTACTCAGTACATGGGTTCGGTTGTACTGATACTACACTCTGCACTCTTTTGTACAGATTTCGGTACCGAACCCGGTGAGTAGCTGACCAAGGTAGATGTGCTGGCGTCCGCAGATCCTGAAGTCCCCCTTCCCTGTTTTAGTTTTCTGTTGTTTCTTTTATTTCCGAGAATAGTTGTACTTTTCTTTTCAGGCCAGTATTTGTAGTAACTCGTATATGTTCGTGAAATTGTGACACCAGATTCATAGTTAGACATGTGTTGGAGTATTTGGATTTGTTATAACTCTTGTGCCTTTTCATTTGTTTAATTATAGTTACTGTTTATAACCGTTTGGGTTGAATGTTAAGGTGTAGAACCTTAATAGTTGGCTTGCCTAGCTTTGACGAGTAGGCGCCATCACGACTCCTAAGGGTGAGAAATTCGGGTCGTGACAGTTCTCATAATTAATAAATTATGTTCACAATAGAAGATATTGTTGGGCAAAATATCTTGATAATTGTAGCACAAGATTAAAGTATAATTTATTTTGATTATGAGAGTGGTTTTACTCCGACTTCTTGTGCTAGTATACTTAGTGTATATTGAATGGACCAAGTAGAAAAAAGATATTTTTGTACTGAATATATAAAATATTTTCTCTGATTCTCTAAATGAGCTCATACTCCTAATTTTGATTTATCAAAAGGTACAACTCTATTTTGAGTTAGTGTATGCCTAGTAGACCGGACAATAATGAATGACATTTCTGAAATAATAATTAGTTGATAAAATCCATTATTCGACCTTGAGTTTGATAATATCCCTTTATGTAAATTTATAAGTTTTCATGTAAAAACTCTGACGGTTAATTTTGTATCCATCACATGAAATAATTTAATCAGAATTTTAAAGGATTTAATTAGTTGATTAAATTTAATTGTTAGTGATTTAGTTTAATTAACCGGTACTTCTAATCTTAACACGGGGAGTTAAAATAAGTGTTGGTGGATTTTCGAAATTTATATTGAGGAGTTCAACTGTAGTTTTTTTAGTGAAATAAACTGTGATTAATTATAGTAGGATTTGTTGAGTATTGAGATTTTGATGATTAACAAAGTTTGTTCAGATGCAATGTTCGAAGAACCAGGTCCTCAACGTAGCTGCTTAACTATTCTAAGAACTAGCTCCTCGAGGTAAAGGACCAGCTCCTAATGGTTGACGATTCTACGTCTTGAAAGACAGTAACTTTATCTCAAAGCTACCCAGGTCCGAGTTTGGTGGAAGAAAGCTGCTACACATGATAAGGGTTGTTTCCCAAGAAGATACAAATAAATAAGTGACAAGAGCCCCAAGACTTGTGGAGTCCTTAGAATAATAAGAGTCCTATCAGACGAGAAGCTGACTACGCATAGGACTCCTAGAAGATCTTGGACCAAGAATTTAAATATTATCCATCTGGACTGCTGAGGATATCCTTTGACACATCAACTGAAGAACGACATTTTACACACTCTAGTCGAGTATCAGTGTTGTGTTCTTCTTGAGTCAGTCTAGTGAATGTGTTTTAGGAAATTGAGTTGTAATCAAAGTGTCACAAACATTTAGTGAGTTGGAGAGAGTGTTTGCTTTACAGGTTAGAGTAATTTGTAAATCAAATAGTCGTAGTAAGAGTACTGGAGAATATTGAATTGCGGTCTTGTGATCGATACATTTTGGCTCATTGCTCTAGTGGAGTTGAAGTTGAAAATCCTATGCAATATGTCGTGGTTTTTGCACCTTTTGAGCCGGGTGATTTTTCACGTAAAATCATTATGTTTACTTTACTGCTTATTTTACTTCACGTTTAAGGAATACTATAAAGAACCAAGTTCTTTAGTAATTCATAAGAGCACTAAAATTAACAGAAATTAATTCACTCTAAAATTTTAAATTAATACTATAATTGATAGCATCTTATTATTTTTGTGGTTCCTATTATACCTAGTAAAAACCTTGACAGAATTGGGAAAGAAGTTACTTGGGAGAAAAGTTGTCTATTTGGGTTGGATTAGGATTCTACTATCCCAGCAGAATCCTACACGTTCTTTTGGGGGGTTTTGGCTTAATTTTGTGGTCTACAAATAGAAGACTAGTTTTACCTAATAACTCACTCTTCAGAGTAGTAATATTTTCCCACACAAGTATTTTCGTCTAAGGCTTACGAGGAGCATAGCAGAAGACTGCAGTCCTGGATTCTTGCCCTTTGAACGAGTTGTGCAACAGTTTCGAGAGGTTAGTGCTAGCTTCTAATCTCTGACATTAAATCATTGTCTAGATTACATGTATATGATACCTGTATTTATGTCTGCTTTCGTTGTGCATGTTCTAACAAAGAGTACGTGAAATAAATATTCTATAAGAGTATTTGGTGAAATTGTATTTGGATATGAATTTTAGTTGGAAAAAAAAACTTGAAATTTTGTGGGTGAAAAGTGAAAACTAGTATTTGATTTAAAATGATCATCAAACAAGTTTTTCAGCATTTCACCTATATTTTAAATACTAAAGTTCAATATATGCAAATACTAATGCTCGAACTTCAACGGCAAATAATGACTTTAGTATGTATTTGCAAGTGAAGTCAAGGCCAAAATTGTTAAACTAGCTGATAATTAAACAAAAAACAATTGTCTTATCATCTCCCACTCTAGTAATTTCCACACAAGGAGACATTGCAATACCATATATTAATCAAACTATATGTTATTACACACTTGAAAATTTTTAAGCCCACTCGGAAGAGGGGGATGGCTAATTGACTGGTAGTCATATTCTTGTGGAAAAATCTAAAATAGCTGTCGACTAGTTATTGGATAAAGCTGGATATATAGAACAATGACACTTTCTTCTAATGTCACTGTTATTATAATCTGACTACAACTTTTCAAATATTTTAGATACGTTATTAACTATAAAACCTTGTGATTTGTAGTATTTTTCCATAATTTCTTATCTTAAATTTAGAAATTTATTCCAAAAATGGTATGATAATGAAAAATTCAATGTATGAATCCTTACCAATACGTTTTATGTTCGAAAATAAATATAGAGATAGTTAGACATACAATTCAAAACCTGTTTCTTTCAACATAAAGCTCAATTCATTACTTTAGACGTTTAGACTCTGAATCCGCCCCTACAATGTGTGAAAATAGCACAGGCAGCCAGTTTTTAGACTGGTAATTAAAAAATAGTCAGCGTTTGTAAAGTCATTAAAAATAATTACTATTTTGTCGAAACATGAAAAATTCCAGCATAATATGCTGGATTATAGTGCTCCTGCATATAAAGAGCATATTATGTTAGAAATTCAGCACACGAAAGTTCTAGCATAATATGCTGGATTATAGAGCTCCTACGTATAAACTTCCAACATATTATGTTAGAATTTTAGCACTATATATGAAATTCCAGCATATTATGCTGGAATCTCATTTGTAAAAAATTCAAACTCTAGCATATTATGCAGGAATTTTTTCGGATTTTAAGGGTGTTTTTGTTAAGATTTTATTTGTACATAAAAAAATTGACTAAATTTCAATTACTTATAAAACTGTGGCTATTTTTCAATTACCAGTTGTAAATTAGGCTATTTGTGACGGTTTCCCCTACATATAGGTTTGTGCAGTAGTACCCAAGAAAACTGTGCCAATTGGCATTAGATTTTATGTGCTGGATTGAGTGACGAAATCAAGTGAAAAAGATTAATTTAAATAAAAAATTTATTTATGTGTGCTGGTTCATGCATCTGAGGATAGAGGTGGGCGCATAGGTATTTATTTAATTTACCCGTTGACCCCTTTGTATGGACATATTATGCCCGTACAAAAGCTTAATCTTGGAAAATTAGTTGTTAATTAGCACACAAATGACACAAACATATCTTCTTATATTAACCTTTTCTCTCTGTCTGGTTTCCGACAAACCCACTAATAATATGCGTACAGGATTATCACTGTCTAATCGTTCATTAATACGGTGCATTATCAACCTTATCATTGTAATCATTATTGTTGATAATTATTGAATTATTTTGTCCACTTGCAAATTTATTTCTTTCTTTTCTATCATCTGAAATTACACCACCTTCCACTTTAAAAAAAAAGGGGAAAAGGAAAACCCCAAATAGAGAAAAACAAAGTCATACGTCTTGAGAGATTAGAAATTTTTTTATTTTGTGTTTCATACAATTATACAATTGATACTAGTTGTGTAAGGTCTTTTTTTGTCTCACAAATTTGTGGACCCAAATTGACCACCCTGTTAATGTTCCATTGGAGATTGTTTACCCAGAAATAAAGTCTGTATCCGAAGGTGAGTATGATGATAGTGAAGATGAAATTGATAATTTGCCTATAATGGAGTTCATAACTGCTGGGGGAGCCACAAAGGATTCTCCCCAAATGCCCCCACCACTAGACAATAGAAAAGGCTGCACTTGATAGTGCTTTTAGAGTAAATAAGGAAAAGGAGAAGAGAAGGAGACTTATGAAAGGTCGGCTGATTGATGAGGAGTATGTGCCTCCTGCTGATGTAGTGGAGGTAGATGATGAGAAGTCTGTTAAGGAACTCGCTCCATTTTTAAGAAAAAACTCAAAGAAAACTATTGTTGCTAAGTAGAAGAAGGCAGTTTCTGACAGAGAACCAGTGAGTTACATGAGTGATAATGTAGTGGAGGAAGAAGAAGTGGAAAAAGAGAAGGCAGAGAAAGGGAAGCCTCTAAGACAGAGGCAGAGTACTAGTGAGGAACTTGGTTCCTCCAAAAGGCCAAGGGTGGAATTATCTAAACTAGAGAGAATGGCTAATTTGAAGAAAAGCAAAAGGTTCTGTGGGGTAGAGTCTTTGATCCTTGATCCACGCCCAATCCACACTCAATAGTGAGTGGAAACGATCGTTGGAAGAATAGTACCCAACAAGAGTCGGGGTCGATTTCCACAGGAAGTTAAACATGGGTGTTAGGGTGTACACTTGACGAGCGTAAATTAAATAGCTCAATTGCTCTTTCAAATAAGGGGTTTTGTGTTCTACTTCTAAAATTGACTCTAGCAATGATCAACTCAAGAAAAGAGACTAGAAAACGAGTAATTATTTTTATTACTTTTATCAAATGGGTAAAAGGCCTAGGGTTACAAATGTAACATTCACCTAAGTGTTAGCCAAATGGGTAAATCACGTTAATTCTTGTTTCAATGACCTACTCTCAATTTTAAATTACCCACTCAATACCTCTTGGTTATAGAGTGATTTAGCCCAAATTGGCTTTCTCAAGCTCAATTGGGTATCAATTCAAACAGTTGATATGATCTCAAGTCGGATATTTTCTATCTCTAGTTCAATCCCTTTAATTAGGCTAGCGAAAACCTTAACTAGCCCAATTTCTTGTTAGCCAAATTTCTCTAGAATAAATCCCTCTTTCTCAGTAAGAACCAAGTCAAATAGGCATGAATCAATGTTTGCAACCATTAATTCTAGAAATAATGCATGTACAAGACTAAATAATAAACACCCAATCATAAACAAGCATTAGATTAATCACCCATAAAGTTTACACACTAGGGTTGGGTCACAACCCTAGAGAAAATCTAGCTACTCATGATAGAAAGTGACAAAAACAAAGAAGAAGAACTAATTAAAGCCATAAAATAAAATAAAATAGATAAAATTAATGTTTCTTCATCCAAAAAGTTCACTAATTACGTAGTAAAGTATAACGGCAAGAGCACTAAAAATTACAAAACTTACCCTAAAATAGTTTTTCTTGTCTATTTATAATGGCCAAAATTCGCTGACAAAAATACCCTTCGGAAGCTTCTACGGCTGCACAATTCCATATGCGGTCCGGACTTTTCTTAGCTTTGCAAGTGGAGGATTCTGCAGCCGCATAATTCAGTCTGCGGTAACAATATTCCTTCTGTGACTGCACTTTTCCTTCAGCGGCTGCACTTTTGGCGAGGCTTCACACTTGATGGTTTTGCACATTCTCTGATCTTTTTGAATTCTTGTCAATGCGACCATGTTTTGCGGCAGCACAAATTGTGTATAATCCGTACTTTTCCAAGCATTCTCTGAGTTTCAGGTACCAGATCTGGGGCCGCAGAGGTCATTCTGTGGTCCGCACTTTTTCAAGCATCCTCTGAATTTTAGGTACCAGATCTGTGGCTGTAGAGGTAATTCTGCGGTCCGCACTTTCTTCTGCGGACTGCACTTTTGGCTTGCTGCACTCTTTCTTGCTTTATGAGCCGGAACACTCCTTTTTGAGTTGGATTTTTTCGTTGAGATCCAATTCTCCAACATGCCTACAATTAGCACAATTTCATTAGTTTTGAGAACAAAAATGAACATTTTCAGACTAAAATTAAAGCAAGAAAGTACTAATAAGTGGTTAAAATCTACATTTATCAACTCCCTTAAACTTAAATCTTTACTTGTCCTCAAACAAATAGATTAGTTCCCACCTCCTCAAAGTGAAAGGTCATTTTAAAGAGTCAATTGTAAGCCATCCATATTCAGTTGGGACCAATAATACCCACAATACTCATGTATTTTCAACAAGGTGACAAATTACTATTTTGCACATATAACTCTAATGTGACACTTGACCTTCAAGAATTGACTTCAGTCATTAAGAACTCTTGCTCAATTATGTAGATCATAGTGGATTCCAAACTCTTCCTCATCTACCTTCTATTTGCCAATCTCACTTCAAAAAATAGCACTCAAATTTTAGATAAATGAAAGGTTCATTATTCTCTCACAAAAGAATGTCACAAGTAAGGCTTCAAGTACCATAGGCTTGCCCCTCATGTATATCACCACTAATGTAAGCTCAGTCGATTCAAAATCAAGTAGGACTTCTTTATGACTGTAATAAAGGCTTTTGGATGGGGTAGGATACCATATGGGATAAGCGGCTACACCCTTCCTTAAGCTCTCTACATTTTTACTTTTTGGTTTACATTTACCAACTCTTAGAAGCATTTCCTTTTCTTGGGGTTTAGAGAGACTTGACATCACTCTTTCTTGTTCATTTCATTCTTTGTCTCCCTTGATTCTTGTACTAGAGATAGTTGTCTCTTTTTGATTTCATCAACCTTCCTTTTTATTCTCTTTTTAGCATTTTCTTTTTGTTCTTTTTCTTTTCTTGCCTTCTCTTTTATGGAGATCATTTCTTTTCTCTTTTTGGTACCTTGATACCTCTTTCAAATTCCTCAACTCTCCCCCCTAAACTTATGCCTTAAGCCACTTATTTCATAAAAGTGTTAAGGAAAGCCCGGGTGCCAAGAGAAGATTACAACAAAACAGGTAAAGGCTTGTAGCATGGTTACCAATTAAAAAAGGCTAAAGACTCAAAGGGGGTTGAAAAAAAGCATTGGGTGGCAATAGAAAGCTCAAACGGACCAAGAAAAGCCTATAATCATCTTCCAAACCAAGCAAACCTAGGATTTCGTCTTGAAGCATATTCAGGGCAAGTTCTAGACCATTCACACAAATACTTGGACTAGCAACAAAAATCACATCACCCCTCATGCCACTAGACCGTAAAAGAGGATAGATTCTAAAGCATACAACAATCACAATCAAGTTAAAGATCACTATGGTCCAATTAACCACTCAATTATTATGAAAGTCAACTCAAAAGGCTCAAAGTCACTAACTAGAGCTATTTGGTTTCAAGAACCTTGTTTCAAACCATAAGCACACAGTTAAGTGTGTTGGTGCCAAATGAAGTATGAATAACTCTTTTTAGAGAATGACTTGATTAGGGCTTTTATTAATTACAACTACTATTATTATTACCAAAATACAAAAACGGACTCATTCCCTTAAGAAAGTTGTCACACCATCCATCCTTGGGAAGAGTCACCCGGTTCACACAAAAGACTACCTTTTAAAAGAACCGCGGTATTAAGAAAATCAATAACGTATTATCCATACTACTAGGAAAAACATGAAAACTACTAAATAAAAAGAAGCTACTAACAAAACAAAAATCAAAGTAAACAATTGAAGAAGCTAATGAAAGCAATAACTTACTAAAGATAGATAAAATAAAATAAAAAGAAACAGAATCATCCAATTATTACAGTCCAAATGTATCCAAATATGTCAAATGTATCATTAGTAAACTCTACCCATCCCCCCTCCCCCAAATAAAAGTAAGCATTGTCTCTAATGCTTAACAAAATAAGAGTGAAAGGAGAGAGGGCGAAGAAACTCCCTAAGCATCCTTAGACATCTCAGTGCCCCCAGCAGCATCAACTCCTATTGGCTCAGCCAACTGTATATCATCATCATATCCGGGAGCGGTAGGAGTGGCAAACATCGCACGTACTATGTCAGCAGTGTCGGCGGCGACGCATGCCTCTTCGGACTGGCCAACTAGTGCAACCTATGCAGATGGATCTGGGTGGACTGGTTTGTGTCAAGCATCATATCAAATAGTAAATCCCCAGCTGTAGCTAGCCGGGTCACCTTAGCTCGTAGCTTGTCCACAGACTTCTTGCTGGCCTAAGACTTCCTTATCTTCTTGACCTGCTTGGTCTAGTCCTCAATAACTGAACCATAATGTACTAGAGTGTCCATGATCACCCTCTGCTTGTCCAGAATCTTGCCTAGCTCATCAAGATCAGTAAAATCCTGCGGTGCCTGTGGAGATGATTGCACTGTAATAGTACTAGATATCTTAGACAGCTTTGAAATAGCTACCTACATCCAGTTGTTGAGACTCACCAATATATAGGAGACTCACAGAGTAGAAAGTGGGCCTGTAGGCATGGGCACAAGCCTCAGAGTCGGAGTAGGGATTGCCCTAGGAGCTGTGGACGGAGCTGAAGATAACGGCGAAGGCATAACTGTTGCACTGGTAGAGGGCTCAGTTGATGTAGATGGAATATCAGTTGTGTCAGAAAATACCACTATCGGCTCATCAGACTGGCCTGTGGTAGTAGAAGGTTGAACACTCTTCTTCAGGTTGGTCAAATCCTGCAACGAGTACCATAAAACAGCTTTTTTGGCCTCACCTTCGTATTAAATGGCTTTGGCTCTACCTTTGCATCTGTGAAGTACTCTTTAATGGTGTTGGGGTAAGGGTAAGTTGTGTTAGTCTGCTGCACTACCAAAGTGATGTTAGCCAATATCAGGACGGCCACATCGATCAGATACCCAGCCATGATAGAAGCCACTAGAACTGCACGTGGAATAGACAAGTTGTTCACATTCTAGCACGGGTCAAGCCTGCTTCACGCAGAGGTCTGCGAACCTTTTGCCTCAAAGCTCAATGTACTCCACTGAATGTGTACACCAGCCATGATCCATGGTAGAGGTGGTCCCGGTGTTAAGATCTCAGCAAGCCACGACCAGGCCTTTTCTTTCAATGCCAACTTCTCTAGGTACTCCTTTGGCTCCACGTCCTCAAAACCCAAGTACACGTTCAGTGTGTGCTGACCAAAAATCACCTTAAGGTTGCGTACTTTAGTCACCTTTGTTCCCTTGTGAATGTGTGAAATGTTGGCATAGAACTCGCGGACAAGGTGCTCCTTGACATCCTAGACCTTCTCAGTAAACAACATCCATCCCTTTCTCGTCCTGAACTGCTCCAAAACTGCAGGGTTGTATCTATCAAGATCCCTCAACAGAAACTGCCTCTCATGTGTCAATGATCTCATCGGCCACCGCATCCAGAAATCAGCCAAAACAGCCAAACTCACAAATTTGTCTTCCCATGCTTCCTTATTCTTTGTCCGCTCAACCCAATAAATGTACATTCTCCCCCTTTTCCATCATCTGGAATATCTTACGCACCAGACACTGGAGTAGCTCGCTCGGAAGCCTGGCTTTCACTTTCCAAACCCTTGAAAGTGCTGTGAGATGATGAAGCCACATCTAGAGGCTCAGATCGCCCCTGTGGCCTAGACTGTGCAACTGCCTGCTCCTCCGGAATAGACACAGAGTTGTCCTTAGAAGCCTCCCCAGACGGGTCATAAGAACTAGACTCGGAGCAGTTTGCACCCCTCCCTCTGCCTACTGTGGCCTTCTTTCAAATAGTTTTGGGCAAAGTGTGGGGCCAGACACCTCTGCCTCGACCCGTAAAAGAGTCTCCTCTACCCTAGGCAGTTTCGCCACAACCTCGTGATTGAACCATGGTCTGTATCAAAACAAAGAGGATTGTTAGTTGCACGTCAACATTCAACATAGCTAGGACTTATGTAAGCAAGGGGGAATAGTGTGGACAGAGTAGGGTGATAACAGGAAGACATGCTTGCAGAATATGGGATCTGCAGTCCGCACTTTTATGACATGTGGCCGCACAATGGGAGTGCGGATCGCACATTTTCATGTGTGGCCGCACTTCTGACAAGAAAATTCAGAGGCTCAGTTGCCTCCTCTCTAAAGACAGTGTGATGGCCAAGTGCGGTCGTAGAAATCATCTACGGTCCGTGGAATTTTAAGTGCGCTCCACACTTTTGAGCTTTCAAGAGACAAGTCTCTGTTAGCAGTGCGGACCTAAAGTGAGGCCTCACCAGTAATTCTGCAGTCTGCACAATTAAAGTGCGGCCGCAGAAAGCACTTGCCTTCACCCGTTACCCAAAACAACCAAACTGCACAGCGCACAAATTCAAGTGCGGCCGCAATTTTCAAAATTAACGAGCACTCATGTTTTTTGCTTTAGATTTTTAAAATTACTTGTACAAATCGATGTTTCAATATGGTATACACATCAAATTCAACTAAACCAACACATTATAGCATGTATTAACAACTACCCAGTACAGATCTACCCCATATGGGCCCATGGATGAATTCTAATAACAGATGGCCGAAAAAGAAACTAAAATTTTCAAAAATTAAACTAACACAAAAGATAACATAAAGTGAATCATACCAGATGTGAGTGTGCAAGATCCTAAGTGCAAATGGGTGTGTGTCTTTAACATTGAAAGGGTCCTCAGATAAGCTCTAGAGAAACAGTGAATCTCAGGAGAGTGAAAAGTGTAAAATAAGGCCAAAACTCCTATTTATACTTAGAGTGAATGAGAGGGAAAAGGCCAAGTGCGGTCCGCACTCCTTCACTGGGGACCATTTGTGTCACGACCCCAACCCCGGTCATGATGGCGCCCAACACACTGCTAGGCAAACCCGACCATTCAACAACATTATCCCAAATTCTTATTCAGATTATAGATAATTATCACAGAGAATTTACTAAGTCATTACATTCAAGTGTATAATTAATAATAAAATTTGCGGAAGTTCAATTAAAATACCACACCGCCCAATAGAATCCGGTGTCACGAATATGAGCCTCTAATAAAGAATATCCACCTATTACAAGTCTGTCTAGGAAAAATGTGGAATATAAGATAGAGATAGAGGGGAGAGATCAAGGCTGCGAATCCCATGCAGCTACCTCAATACTCCTGGATACTGTGTTCAGCTAAACAAATCCCCACTCAGCCTGTGGTGTACCTGGATCTGTACGCAAGGTGCAGAGAGTAATGTGAGTACTCCGACCCAGTGAGTAATAAACATAAATAAAGGCTGAGAATAAGAAATCATGGAAAACTACAAAGTAAACTATAATTGGAAATTTAGGACAACAAATAGTGAAGCAACAAGTCAATTAAATCAGAGTACCAAATACTGAGACATGTATAATCGAAAAAAACAAATGCATGAGTGCAATGCAATGCATATGATGGTACACTCTAGTACCCACTGCGGCGTGCAGCCCGAGCCATCCATTTATTTATCGTCGACGGCGCTCACTGGGGGTGTGTGCAGACTCCGGAGGGGCTCCTACATCCCAAGCGCAATATCAAGCCATCTCGTGGCATCAAATCTAGGCCCTCAGCCTCATATCAATCTCAGTATAATCACCCAGGCTCTCGGCCTCAATATCAATGTAATCAACCAGGCTCTCGGCCTCAATATCAATGTAATCAACCAGGCTCTCGGCCTCAATATCAATATAACACTGCTGCGGTGCGCAGCCCGATCCATGCTCAGTCCAGAAATCATCATAAGCCCCTTGGGCATTTGTAAAACAGTAGTTCTCAGCCCGAAATATCATTTAGAAATATCATTTAAGTTTTCAAATCTTAGAAAGATGGCTGAGTTTGCAAAACAGTATTTAAAACCTTGGACTAAGGTCAAATGATATGCAAAATATGCGAAAGCAGTGATATCAATCCCTGAAGGATTCAAATAATTGGCAAGAAGCCCAAATGTAACAATTAAATCCAAGCAAGGATGATTCTCAATTTAGTTCAAGTAGAAAATATGGTAAAAATAACTCTCGGGACGGACCAAGTCACAATCCCCAATGGTGCTCTACCCCATGCCCGTTATCCGGCGTGCAAGTCACCGCAATATAGCGTTACGATGTGAAATTTCGGGGTTTCAAACCCTCAGGACATCATTTACATCAATTACTCACCTCGAACCGGCTAATTCTCTAGCTCGCGATGCCTTTGCCCCTTATTGATCTCTGAATTCCTCGAATCTAGCCATAACGATTCAATTCAGTTAATAAAAATTATAGGAATTAATTCCATATGGAATTCTACATTTTCCATCAAAAATCCGAAATTACACTCAAAATTCGCCCGTGGGGCCCACATCTTGGAATACGACAAAAGTCACGGAATATGAACCCCCATCCAACCACGAGTCCAACCATACAAATTTTACCAAAATCCGACATCGGATTGACTTTCAAATCTTAAAAATTCATCTTTAGGGAATTTTAGAAAATCATCCATTTCTCTTCAAATATCAATAATCTAAAGCCAAAAATGAAAATTTATTCATGAAATATAATCACAAGAGAGTCAAGAACACTTACCCCAAGAATTCTCATAACTTCTCGCTCAAAATTGCCCAGAATCCGAGCTTGAAAGTCCAAAAAATGAAAGAAAATCGGACTGCTCTTTCTCTATACTGTCCAGAATTTTCGGGACTGTTCACGCGTGTTACTATACACGGCACTGTTCACGGGGTACTGTACATGGTACTATTCACAGGGTACTGTACACGGTACTGTTCACGGGGTACTATTTCTGCAATTTTCTCCAATTTTACTAAGTCCGAAATCACTCCGAGACACCTCCGAAACACTCCCGAGCCCTCGGGGCTCCTAATCAAACACATACACTAACTCAACAACATCCTACTAACTTAACCGTGCGATCAAATCGCCAAAATAACGTCATATACCACGAATTAAGCTTTAAAATCCAAGAATTCTTTCAAATTTCATAAAACATCAAATTTTTCATTTTGAGTCCGAAACACGTCAAACGACGTCCGTTTTCAACGAAACTTTATAGAAAGTGATTAAACCATATATAAGACATGTACCAGGCACCGAAACTAAAATACGGGCCCGATACCATCACTTTCTAATCAAATTTCATTTCCATTTTCCTTAAATATTTTCAGAAAGCAATTTTACTCAAAAATTCATTTCTCGGGCCTGGGACCTTGGAATTCGATGATTCTTGTTCCTATGAGTCACAAATAATAATACAAACATATCCCTTCAGTCGAAACTAAATTCGGAGCTCATTAGCTCATTTCAATACCTATTTCGCTCGTTAAACAATTAACTCATGTTTCGTGTCAAAAACCCAATCGCGACTTGATGAAATTAGACCAAACTTTCCAGATCACTCCTATAATTCATTATTTAAATTGTGGAAATCTCGAAATAAAATTTCGATCTCTAGAACTAAAAATGGACCTTTGGATCATTACATGCTTATGCTCAAACGACAAAAATCTTCCAAAAACTCTTCCAAAACTTATCTGAGCCTCATGGGACCCCGACCAAACATGCCAACATAATTTATAATAGTATTCAAACCTCTTCCAATCATCAAAACACCTCAAACAACATCAAATTACCCAAAACTCATCGAATTCAAGCCTAATTTTCTAAAAACTTCCGAAATACACTTTCGATCAAAAACCCGACCAAACTACGTCCGAATGACCTAAATTTTGCACACATATCCCAAATCACCTAACAAAGCTACAGAAACTCTCAGAATTCCATTCCGACTCTCAGATAAAAAAATCTCACCTATCAACCGGAATTCGCCAAAATACTAACTTCGCCAATTCAAGCCTAATTCTACACCGGACCTCCAAAATTACTTCCGATCACAGTCCTAACATCGGGATTCAAATCCGAGCCCTCTAACACATAAGTCAACGTCCGGTTGACTTTTCCAAAACAAATCTTTTTTAAAGAGACTAAGTGTCTCATTTCCTACTAAAACCAATCCAAATCAACTCGTTCACACCCAACACTGATAATGAAGCATAAGGAAATAGGAAATGGGAAAAACAGGGCGGTAACTCACGAGACGACGGGTCGAGTCGTCACAATTTGTCTGTTTCTCATGTGCGGTCCGCACAATTTTGAGTGAGGCCATACAATTCCTCCCGCGATCGCATATTTGCCCCGCATTGATAGGGAAAAACTACAAAGACTTTGCAATTTGACATGTTGTCTAGATTCAAGAAGTGTGGCCCGTAGGTGAAATTTGCGGCCATACAAGCTCTTCTGCCATGGCTCAACTTTTTTGCGGTGGCACAATTAAAATGTGGGTCTGCATTTTCTTCTGTACTTAGCAATTTTGTTCACCCTTCTTTCATGTAACACTCAACCCTGTAGCACACTTTAAATCAACTTAAAAACAAGAAATAAAAATCTAACTACAAAAGAAAAGAGGAAAAGAACTTGGGTTGCCTCCCAAGAAGCGCGTGATTTAACATCGCGGCACGATGCAATGTCAAAGCATCCTCAAGTGAAGTAAATTACTACCACCATGTGGCTCTCTCCAACTTTACCTGTGTAGTGCTTCACTCGGTGACCATTGACTCGGAAAACTTCATTGTTCTTGTTCTTCAAATCTAATGCACCGAAAAGTGTCATACCAACAATTTTGAAATGGGCCACTCTACTTGGACTTGAACTTCTCGGGAAACGTCCTCAACCTTGAGTTAAACAACAATACAAGATCACCCATCTTGAACTATTTATTCCAAATGTATTTGTCATGAAGATACTTCATCTTTCTTTGTACAGGGACGAACGCTCATATGCATGGCACCGGAACTCATCCAATTTATTCAAGTATGCAACCCGCAAGTTAGCGGCTACATCCTAATCAAGATTCAATTTCTTTAAAGCCTACACTACCTTGTGCTCTAGTTCCACAGGAAGATGACAAGCCTTCCCAACACTAACCGATATGGAGATATTCCGATAGGTGTTTTATAAGTCGTCTGATAAATCCCAAACGCATCATCAAGCTTCTTGGACCAATCCGGCCAATTAGCATTCACCATTTTAGGCAAAATACTCTTTATCTCCCGGTTGGAGACTTACACTTGACCACTAGCTTATAGATGATAGGGAGTTGTGACCTTGTGAGTAACAACATACTTGCTAAGTAAAGTGTCAAAAGCCTTGTTACAAAAGTGTGACCCCCCATAGCTTATGATTGCACGTGGAATTCCAAATCCTATAAAAATATTCTTCTTCAAGAAAGCCACTACACTTCTCGCATCATTTTTGGGTAAGGCAATAGCCTCAGCCCATTTGGACACATAATTCACTGCGACTAAGATGTAAGTGTTTCCACAAAAACTCACAAAAGGGATCATAAAGTCAATACCCCAAACATCGAAAATATCAATCTCCAAGATAGTTGTGAGAGGCATCTCATTTTTCTTTGAAATTCTACTGGCCCGTTGACATTCATAACATCTTTTCACTACGTTAATTGCATCCTTATAAAGAGTAGGCCAATAGAAGCCACAACTAAGAACTTTGGCCGCCGTTCTTGCTCCACCATGATACCACCATACGGTGAAGAATGACAAGCACCAAGAATAATGCCTTGCTCTTCTTCCAGTACACACCTTCTAATCACCACATCCGTACAAATTCAGAAAAGGTATGGTTCATCCCAATAATAATTTTGATAATATCTCTTGAGCTTCATCATTTGGTTTGAAGAGAACTCATCTGGAATGATTCCACTCACAAGAAAATTTTTCAAGTCTGCAAAACATGGCACCTCTTTCATTGAAATTGCCAGAAGTTGCTCGTCGGGGAAAGAGTCATTGATTTTAAGGCCATCATGTGGCCTTCCCTTCTCCTCCAAACAAGACAAGTGGTCTGCCACTTGATTTTCACTACATTTCCTATCTTGAATATCAATATCAAATTCTTTCAACAAGAGTACCCATCTTATCAACCGGCTTTAGAAGCCTTTTGCTCATAAGATAGCGAAGCGCCACATGATCTATATGGACAATAACCTTTGTACCCATCAAGTACGAGCGAAACTTCTCAATTGCAAACACAATAGCAAGGAGCTACTTCTCCGTAACGATGTAATTGACTTGGGCATTATTCATGGTCTTACTAGCATAGTAAACCGGATGAATAACTTTGTAAATATGTTGCCTTAAAACAGCCCCAACCGCTATGTCACTTGCATCACACATTAGTTCAAAAGGCAAACTCCAATTTGGAGCAGTAATGATAGGAGTAGTTGTCAACTTGAGCTTCAATAGTTCAAATGCCCTCATACAATTATCATTGAAATGGAACTTGGCATCCTTCTCAGGAGCTTACATAATGGGTCCACCACTTTAGAGAAATCTTTGATAAAGCGCCGGTAGAAACCCGCATGGCCTAGGAAACTCCGCATACCCTTCACTGAAGTTTGGGATGGAAGCTTAGAAATCACCTCAATCTTTGCCTTGTCAACTTTAATTCCATTCCTTGAGATTTTATGGCCAAGGACAATCCTTCCTCAACCATGAAATGGAATTTCTCCCAATTGAGCACCAAATGGTCTCTCACATCTAGCCAACACTTTGTCCAAATTTGCAAGACAATCATCAAAAGAACCTCTAACTACCGAGAATTCATTCATAAAAACTTCAAGGTAGTCATGTCCGTAAAAATAGCTATCATACACATTGAAAAGCCGTCGGTGCATTGCACAAACCAAATGGCATCCTCTTAAAAGAAAAAGTATTATAGGGACATGTAAAGGTTGTTTTCTCTTGATCTTCCGGAGCAATGAGAATTTAGTTGTATCCCGAGTACCCATCAAGAAAATAATAGAAATATCGGACGGCCAATCTATATAGCATTTGGTCTAAGAAATAAAGTGGAAAGTGATATTTCCTTGTAACTTTGTTGAGCTTACAATAATCCATACAAACCCTCCAACCGGTCACCGTTCTTGTAGGAATCAACTCATTCTTATCATTGGTAACAACCACCATGCCCCCTTCTTTGGGACACATTGAACCGAAGAGGTCAATGACCTATCGGAGATGAGATAGACAACCCCGACATCCAACCACTTGATAATCTCCCTCTTGGAAACTTCTTGCGTATCCTCGTTGTGTCTTCTTTGATGTTCAATGGATGGTTTAGCACCATCCTCCAACTTGATCTTATGCATGCAAAAAGCGGGGCTTATACCCTGAATGTCCACCAAAGTCCACCCAATAGCCTTCTTCCTCTTTTGCAACTTCGCCAATGTGGAATCAACCTGCACATTAGTCAAACAAGAGGAAAGAATAACTGGTAAAGTAAACAAGGGCCAAGAAATTCATACCAAAGGTGTCAAGGCGATGGATTCAACTCCAAAATAGGTGGCTCTTCAATAGAAGGCTTTGTAGGAGGAGTCTTCCTATTCTCAAGATCCAAAGATAATTTTCGGGGTGCATAGTGTTACGACCCCATTCCTTGCATAGAATTCATACATTCCATGAAACCATCCATCTCATCAACTTCAAAGTTGAGCAAAATGGCTTCCAACATATCACCAACGTTGATTGCAGAACTTATATCATCAACAATAACATGGGTCACCAAATCCACAAAAGAACACACCTCATTGCTATTTGGTTGCCGTATAGACTTACACACATAGAATACCACTTGTTCATCACCAAACCAGAAAGTGAGTTCGCCGGCTTCCACATCACAAAGAGCCTTACCCGTAGAAAGGAAAGGTCTCCCAAGAATGATAGGAACTTCATAATCAACTTCACAATATAGACTAACAAAGTCCTCCGGAAGAATGAACTTATCAACCTGGACAAAAATATTTTCAGTCATACCCGACGGCCTCTTAATAATACGATCAGCCATTTACAACCTCATTGAAGTGGGTCTTGGTTGCCCAATTCCCAAAGTTTTGAAAACCAAATAGGTCATCAAATTGATACTTGCCCCAAAATCACAAAGAGCTTTAGAAAACTCGGCACTCCCAGTTGTAAAAGGAATCATGAAAGCACTGGGATCCTCCAACTTAGGAGCCATGAAATGAACAATTGTACTCACTTGATGAATGACCTTGATAATTTCAAATTCATTGACCGCTTCTTAGTCATAAGGTCTTTCGTAAACTATGCATAACCGGGCATTTGTTCCAAAGCATCTACCAATGGCACATTAATTGATAGACTCTTCATCATTTAAATGAACTTTTTGAACTGATTCTCACCATTTTACTTGGCAAGTCTTTGAGGGTAAGTAGGTGGAGGTTTAGGCAATAGTGCCCTAGAATTTTGCACTATCGGTTTCGATATATCAATGATGTGCTCCCTAGACGGGTTCACCTTCTCTTGAGTCTCTTCAACACTATCATCAATATCAATCCGAAACTCGTCTTTTGCTTGAACAATGTTGTTTGGGATCTCTTCCTTTTGTATCACTTGGTTATCATCTACAAGTCGCCTTTCACTTGAGCTGGGTGCATTCCCGCCTCTTCCACTTCTTGTGATAACCGCCATAGCATGCCCAGTATTTTTACCATACTTTGGATTCACCACCATGTCACTTGGTAGTGCACTATTAGGACGAGAATTTAAATCTTGAGAGATTTGCCTCATTTGAACTTTTAGATTATGGATTGATGTATTATGTGAGGCAAGTTGGGCATCCAAATCGGAATTATTTTCCATCATTTGCTTAAACATATTCTCGATACGATCCATCTCATTATTTGAAGAACTTGAACTATGTGAAGGATAAGGAGGCGGGTTGCTCGGTTGTTGAACATTGGGGGCCTTATAAAACCCGACCCTCGGTTGCCTTGATTGTTTCCCCGACCACCTTAATTGTTGCCTCCCCAATTTCCTTGGTTGTTTCCACTCCAATTTTCTTGATTGTTGTTATTATGCTAATTTCCTTGATTGCTAGAACCCCAATTGCCTCAGTTATTTTGTGGTCACCATTGTTGTTGATTTGAGCCTTGGAAGTTGTTTCTTTGCCCTTGAAAATTATTCACATATTGAGCTTCCTCTTCTTGCTCATGATAAGAATAATCTTAATCAAAACCACCATCATCTTGAACATAATTCTCCACTCGGGTTTGCTTTGTGGACTCTTGGTCCTTTTCTTGTTCACCAATACATTAACTTCCTCCATAGCATGAACTTGCTTAGGAGATTGCACTTGATTAAGTTGGTCCTTTGCTAGTTGAGTCATGGTTGTTGTCAATTCGGCAATGGCTTGCCTATGGTCTTGCAACTCTTTGTGGAGGTGTATCATGTTAGGATCACCTTGTAGAACATTAGCTCGGGATTTCCAAGCTGACGACGTTTTTGCCATCTCATCAAGAATTTCATATGCCTCTGCATAAGGTGTTGTCATAAAGTTTCCACCATCCAATTGGTTGACCACACATTGGTTTGTAGTATTGATATCATGGTAGAGAGTTTGTTGGATCATATTTTTGGTCATATCATTGTTCAGATACTCCTTCACTATTGTCCGATACCTCTCACCAATCTCATGCAAAGGTTCATTTGGTTCTTGCGTAAACGCAATATTTCATCTCTAAGAGTAGCCATATGCCCGGGGGAGAAAAATATAGCAATAAACTTGTTTGCCAACTCATCCCAAGTATGTATTAAATGATTCGGAAAATGTTCCAACTAATCTAAAGCTTTTCCCCGTAGAGAGAAGGGAAAAGCCTTAGCCTCAAAGCATCCTCAGAAACATTTGTTTGCTTGCTCCCCTAACGTGTATCTATAGAGTCCTTCAAATGTTTATAGGCATTTTGACTTGGCGCACCGGTGAAAAAGCATCGTTGCTTAAGCAAAGTGAGCATCACATTGGTAATTTGGAAGTTGCCCGCCCTAATACGAAGGGGACTATTGCAGTAGCATAACCTTCGTTGGGCAATATCCGATATTGTGTCGCTTGTGGTTGAGGTGGTAAAGGTGGGAGTGGTACGGGCACGTTGTCTTGTGGAACCCGGCCTCGCCGATTTGATTATGGCGCTTGAGGTACCTCATCGAGTTGTTCCTCCTCGCCTTCTAAGTCCCCCAATGGCATATTTTTGAGCTCATTGTTCGCCATGTATGTACCTATGATTTCTTCAACAAGTTAGTAACACGGAAGGGAAAGAAGACATTTCAAAGACACACTCAAATATATAGCTAACGCTGTTAAAACTCCCCAGAAATGGTGCGAAAATTTGATCCACGCCCAATCCACACTCAATAGTGAGTGGAAATGGTCGTTGGAAGAATAGTACCCAACAAGAGTCGGGGTAGATTTTCACAGAGAGTTAAATATGGGTGTTAGAGTGTACACTTGATAAGCATAAATGAAATAACTCAATTGCACTTCTGAATAAGGGGTTTTGTTTTCTACTTCTAAAATTGAATCTAGCAATGATCACTAAGGAAAAGAGACTAGAAAATGAGTAATTATTTTTGTTGTTTTTATCAAATGGGTAAAAGGCCTAGGAATGTAACCTTCACCTAGGTGTTAGCCAAATGGGTAAATCACGTTAATGCTTGTTTTAGTTACGGGGTATATTATAACTCTCAACTCTAAATTACCCACTTAATACCTCTCGGTTATAGAGTGATTTAGCCCAAATTGACTTTCTCAAGCTCAATTGGGTATCAATTCAAATAGTTGATATGAGCTCAAGTTGGATTTTTCCTATCTCTAGTCCAAACCCTTTAATTAGGCTAGTCAAAACCTTAACAAGTCTAATTTCTTGTTAACAGAGTTTTCCTAGACTAAGTCCATCTTTCTCAAGTAAGAACGAAGTCAAATAGGCATGAATCAATGTTTGTAACCGTTAATTTTAGAAATAATGCATGAACAAGACTAAATAATTCACCCAATCATAAACAAGCATTAGATTAATCACGCATAAGGTTTACACACTAGGGTTGGATCACAACCCTAGAGAAAATCTAGCTACTCATGATAGAAAGTGACGAAAACAAAGAAGAAGAAATAATTAAAGTCATAAAATAAATAAAATTAATGTTTCTTCACTCAAATGGTCATTAATTACCAGAAGTAGTAAAGTATAACTGCTCGAGCACTAAAATTACAAAACTTTCCCTAAAAAGTATTTTCTGTCTAGTTATAATGACCTAAAATTTGCTGACAAAAATGCCCTTTGCGAGGCTCTACAACCGCACAATTCCATGTGCGGTCCGCACTTTTCTTAGCTCTACAGGTGGAGGACTCTTGCAGCCGCACAATTCAGTCTATGGTTGCACTTTAGCTTCTACGGCTGCACTTTTGGCTAGGCTTCACACTTGGTCGTTTTGCCATTTCTCTGAACTTTTTTTATTCTTTTCAGTGCGACTATGTTTTGCGGCCGCACAAATTATGTGCGGTCCACACATTTCCAAGCATCCTCTAAGTTTTAGGTACCAGATTTGCCACTGCAGAGGTAATTCTATGGTCCGCACTTTCTTCTGCAACCGCAGAATTCCTTCCGCGGACTGCACTTTTGGCCTACTGCACTCCTTCTTTCTTTATAAGTCTGAACACTACTTTTAGAGTTAGATTTCTTCATTAAGGTCCAATTCTCCAGCATGCCTACAATTTGCAGAATTTCATTTGTTTTGGGGAAAGAAATCAACACTTTCGGACTAAAACTAAAGGAAGAAGGTACTAATGAGTGATTAAAATCCACACTTATCAATCATGAGATCCTTGAAAAACTAGGCATGGGACAGCTGGTAGAAATTGTGGAATTCCAGAAGCGACCCGTCTCTTTGAAACCAAAAATTCTAAAGTTTATGAAGATGAGGTGAGAAGCTTCTATGCTGACATGTTTGTGGTAGATGGAGATACACTCTGTTTGAAGGTGAATGGAAATGACTTTGTTATGGATGAGGTAGCTCTTGGTGAGATTCTTGATGTTCCTACTGCTGGGCTAAAGATTGTGGAGGGAACTGGTTCCCCTGAATTTAAAAAGCTGATCATCAAGAAGCAAGCAGTTCAAATGGGGGAAAGAGTCCACAAGAAGGCTCTTCAGCCAGAATACCAGCTGCTGTTTGAGTTGGTGAACAAGGTGCTGATGCCCAGGGCTAAAAGGAGGTCTATCACCTCCATTGCGGACCTAGTTCTTCTGGAAGTACTAGACTCTTACTCTTCCATTAGTCCGCATGGGATCATGGTTGAACATATTTCTGAAGGTGGTAGATTTCAAGGATGGTAATCACAGTCTCCCTTATGGGTTTCTCCTCACCAAAGTCTTTGAACACTTTGAAGTTCCCCTGGGAAAAGTAACTATAAGGACAGGAAAGCAAATGTTCACTATAAATACTTTAGAAGAGTGTGAGTGTGTGGTGAAGAAGGGAGGAGTAGGTAGTAACTCCACTATCTGTTAGTTGATCGATGCTCAAAAGGATGCAAATGAAGAGATTAACCGTCTGAAAGCACAAAATCCATTCTGGAGTCTAAGCTTACTCAGGCCAGCAAAGAACCTAGTTCCAGCAGTGCTCAGGGTGAAGAGGTTTCCCATTCAAAGTCTGAGATTTTGAGTTGAGGAAACAAGGGGAGAACCTGAAGGAGCAGCTGACAAATGATCAAAGTGCTGCAAATGCTCAAATGGACAGCCTCATCAAGGCTCTTGCTCCCTTATCCTTCCTGTTCCCCAGCTAGTGTCTCCTAATTTTGCACCTTTTCTCAATCCTCTCATAATCCTATACTTTTATTGATTCTAATTATTGATTGTGATACTTTGATTTTTTGATTTGTAATATTTGTGTGACTATAGTACTGCTATTCCTATATTTTCTTTCTCTCTTATAATTAATGAGCATGGCTGCCTATTTTATGCAATGTTATACTCTTGTATTCTATTTTTAGTAATACTGTGTGCACACAAATGACATGAATTAATATTTTTGGATTTCTTTTTTGCATATGCCTATCTAATTCCTTAATGATGCCAAAAGGGGGAAGAAAATGAAAGGGAGGAAACTGGTTCTTAGGGGGAAGGTGTGTATGATTCGTAGGGGAAACAAGTGGAAACATGTTGAAATCTGGTTCTCAAAAGGGAATGTCAATTCTAAATTTGTCATCATAAAAAAGGGAAAAATTAATAAATTATGCGAGTCTGATTTTGATGATTTGTCAAACTTCATAAAAGAACCAAATAGGAGCCTGATACAATCATATCAGGCCCTTGTGTTCACTAAAACATACCCTATTTTATGATTTTATTCTCAAGAAAAACAGACAATATATATATATATATATCATGTTACAAGGATTTTACATAACACTTGCAATTACAAAATACACATTCTCTCAAGTGTGCAGCGGTCTCTGTTTCCCTCAAGTGCACATAGAATTTCTATCAATAAAGAAATGAATGTTGGACCTAATTCATCTCCAAAAGCTAAATCATAAGGTGGGGATATTCCAAAACTATATAAGGAGTCCAATGCTCCCATTCCCAAATGATGTGGGATATTCAACCAAACATACCTTAGAAAAAAATTATATTTGCCAAACTATCCCTCTTTAATTTGACACGTCTGTCTTTCACGCTCTCTTTTCTGTTCCACCTTAATATAAATTGATTTAGACTTTAATTAAATAAAATTGAAAATATAATTAAAGTGATCTCTCATACTACGAATTAAGATAATTATTTATTTAAATAATACTTATTAATTATAAAGTAAATCTTACTCCTTTTTCATAAGTTAATATTAAAAATTATTTTTTTGAAAAGATTGGCCAAACGGAGCTATTCTTTAATGCTTACAAAATATTTGTCAAATAATTTGATTAAACATGAGGGCTTAGGGAATCCACCCGCAATACGCCTCTCTCCAAAACTCCACTTAAAAGAAGTCAAGCAAATTAGAAGTTTAGGTCAAAAATGCTAAATACGCCCAAATGAAACTGTTTAGGGCTTGTGAAAATTTGTGCTTTCGTTTTCGTTAAATGATATCAATGAGAAATCCTTTGACTTGAAAAAAGAAAAAAGAAAAAAACAGGCAATTTAACCATGTGAGAAAATTAAAGGCCAATCAAATTGCTCCACTTTAGAACGGGAAGTTAGTCCTTTCATGTCCCCTTAAATCACTAAAGGCCACTTATTAGTGCCTAGTCACTTATAATGTCTTTAATAAATATCTTTAAACTGTTTCTTGCGATATTTATCTGAAAATCACAACCTTATATCTTTCCTTTGCATCTATTATAAAAAATGGAGGAAACATAAATATCTGTGAGAAATTATTGACCTTTCTTTTTTGTTTTGAGAATCTTACGTGAATGTCCAAAATAATTTTCAACTTGCCGACCTCTAGCCATTAATTATAGACTTACCAATATTAATCAATCATATATAAAAATTGAAAACCCAAATAAATAAGATTCTTTCTCTCCAAGAATCACACGCAAAGATCTCCTTCCATATTTTTAAGCATGATCAACAACATTAGATGCAAGACGGAAAGAAAATTTCATGGATGAGATAGCAAATAAGATGATGAAATACAAAAAATATATAGATACAAGATTCCAAAAATCTAAGCACGAAAGAACGTTTCTCAATGGATATGATTGAAATTCATTGAAAACATATAGATGAGTCAATATACAAAATTTGAGGAAGATTGGAGGTGATTTGGACTGATTTGGTATCAAAATTCATAGTTAAAACCGAGTTCAAAAAATTCTTCTGTGACACATGTATCACGCATGTATCTCACACACAGGTATACATGTGATACATATTTGATACAAAGATGATACATATGTGATACACAAATAATATATAGTGTGATACACATACTATTTTTTTTCCATGTTCATCTTCTACTTTAAATTTTCAATTCAAACCACCTCAAAACTCCACCAAATCATCCAAAAACTGAGATTCAAGCTCCTTAAGATGTATCCAATCTATTCTAATAACACTCACTAAAAAAAAGCAAAAATTTGATCGTTTTTGCTACAAATAGCTAATTTGCTAAAATTAGTAATATATTATGACTTGGCCAATTTTAGTAATAAGTTACTTTAAAATGGATATTGTTGGTAGTTTCCCTTTTGTGTTTTCTGCCCTGTATTTGTACACCTTTTTGGGGCCCCGAGTAATTTGGATTGCGCCGCATAAAACCCATTAAACGTGGAAGCTCTTTCTATTAGAATTGATTCCTTGTATTCATAGGGTTCAAAACCGAGATCTCTTCGGGATTGAAAAATCATAATCATCCCACCACAATCCTTTCCGTTGAGACATTAATGATTGAATTTGTCAAGGCATTAAATAATGTTTGAAAAAACTTTTCAAAGTAGAGGTACAAAAATAATGTAATGGAAGAAGATCGATACTAAAGGAACAAAATCATATAATGGAAGGAGTAATATTGATGGGTGGCAGCATGTGCTTAACTCCCCCTAATTATAATCATCATTAATTCATTAATGATCAGGAGTAGTTTCGCACACATGACTAATTATTAAATCATTATTGAAAGACCAAATATTCTTTTGCTGAAGTTATGTTTGATATATAATGTATGAACTACCATCTATAAAAGTTTCAACTCTTGATTGATGGATGCTCCTTTGTATCAGAAAAAAAAACACAAGGGTCCATATTTGGGCTCTTTACAATGTATATGTATCTACTTTGGAATATTAACTGAACCAACAATTTCCTGTCTATTTGGGGAGCTTGATTTAGGTGAAAGTTTGTTTGAATTTGGGATTGAAAAATCAGAAATTATATGATTAACAAATGACATGCCAGCTGTGGAAGGAAAATTGGGTCACCTAAAGACTAGGGTACGACTATGTTATTGGTAACCTGCCTCTTCTTGCTACATGCATGCATGGAAATTTGCATAATCTAGATTTACTCTAGTCTAGGGTGTTTGATGTTCGATAACTTGCGCGCACCTCAATTATTTTGCTGCATATCTACTGCCTCCCGTTAACACATGTACTTGGTAATTATTGTTTGCAATAAGGCTTAGACATATCAGAAGTCACCTAATATTTTTTGTCATTATTGAAATTTGAACCCTAATTTTCTAAACTTATCAACTTTATTTTACCAAACTAGGCCACACAAACATGGTTCATTTCAGACTTCAATATTACATGCGCATTGAGCAATAACAACTTCTGTATTAGAATTTGAATAGTTAAATTGGTGAATCAATTGGCAATTAAAGTCATTAGACTCCCCTTTCAAATGGATATATACCATAGTTTTTATGCATAGAAAAGAACTTTAAATGCCATGAAATTGAGTCAGCAACTCTTCTATGTTCAGAAAATCTCCACGTCTCAATAACTATTGTGCGCAGTACCGAAGGGTGCAGCTGCCTAATATCAAAACAAACAATATGGCCCATCCACTTGAGGCAAGCCTGGCAAACAAACCAATTATTGTGAAAAAGAAAGAAATTTTTGGAAAATGGAAAATCAATTAAGGTGTTCATCCATATATATGTTGTCTCCGAATTAAGTTATTATTTACATTTTAAACAATTTTAAAAAGTTTATGTTTATCCTAATTCAAATAGTGACTGATATAGACGCTTTTCACTAAGGGCTATCATCCAACACCGCTTCGCAAATGCGGAAATTAAACTTTAAAATACCACAATCTCAAATCTAAATCCACATACAAGATTAATTGTGTCAATAGACCTACTTCTACAAATTCCATGTACAACCTTTGTTGGTTTTGCGGGTAGTTGAAAAGAGTGGAAGTCTATATATAACGTATAGTGATCTGTTAAGGATGTTAGACTTTCTAGAAAAAATCGTACAGACTTAACCCAAAGCGTACAATATCTCATTTTCGAACTAGTTAAGCTCAACATCTCTGAATTCAATCAAGTAATCATCATAAGAGAAGTGAGTGTGATAGTATTTCATGCCTATAAACTTAAAATTTTGAATTCGCTTAATTCTGATATTTGCGAGAGAAAAAATAATTGAATATGATGACAATCCGACAATTCCAAATGGGATGGCAAGGAAACAGAAGAAAGATCTATGTTAAATAGATGTTTGTTCTAGTTGGTAGAAGACAATAGGGGGTAGTCATTTTCACTCTTGAAAGCACAGACTTGGATAAGTTCTTTCTCAGCACCCACTACTTGATTTTAATGCCATAGGTGCTTATAATTTATAAGTTGCCAAAAGCTAATTAGATTTTCTATTCTTTGGCATGCTAGGATAAACATAGTCAATTTTTGAGAGCTACTGATTATTCTTACGAACTATTGGAGTATTGACTTTTATATAGTCACGTTTGTTACACACAACTTGTGTATTTTTTTGTCCAATGCTTTAGATAGGCAAGTGATCAAAAAGACCTTGGGAGCAGGGTGGATTTAGGGGCGGAAAGGTGATCGCCCGAACCTCGTCAACGAAAAATTATATTATATATATAAGACATAATCTATTTTTCACCTTTATATATTATGTTTTGAATTCCCATGACATAGTCCAAAAGCATAACTTAGTGGTAAAGGGGTTCAAAAATTTTGTAAGGTCATTTGGTTATATTTCCACCAACTACATCCTTTTTAACTTTTTCCTTTTTAACCCCTTTAGGGTTAATCCTGCCTCAATCCACTACCAGAAATTCGATAATTAGCAACCACAAAAACCGACCAACGTTGGTCGGTTTTGGTAAATTACCGACCAAAACACGTCCAAACACGCTTGGTCGCTATTTTGGAGGTCGTTTTAGTATACCGACCAAGGTTGGTCGCAACAGTAAAAGGACCAAGATTGGTCGCAAAAAAAAAAAAACCGACCAAAATTGGTCGGTATTTTAATTATGTAATCAAAAGATTCACCATCTAGGAATCGAACCGGGGTGTGTACTGTGACAGGATATTATTCTACCACTAGACCATTGGTGCATTTTTTTTTTAAGATTGTCTTATTTTTTATTTATACTCTTTATGTCGTGGCCCATTTTCGTAATAGGTCATGAAGGCGCTCGACACCATTGTCAGGCAAGTCAATGCGGAAACATAATTAAATTCTTATATTACTTTTATCAGAAACAAGGAAAGCAGATGCTCCAATTTAGATTTAAAACCAGGAGTGATCAATAATGTATATAACCCGATTATACAACCCAGAATAAATGTCTACTAATGTGTGTGCCAAGACCTGGTATCACAAGTATAGGCATCTAGTAGAATATACAAAAGAATGTCTCTATCCTACTGTCTGAGATAGAAAAGACAACAAAAGTTAGAAAAGACTCCATCCGGCTGCTGAACGGCATAGGAAGGAAGCAGCTTACCGTGGAAGTCCCGGTCACTAAATCAGGGGCGCGCACCAGACTGGTAACCAGATATACCTACCTCAGATCCTGTACAATTAAGTACAGAAGTGTAGTATGAGTACATAAATAATATGTATCCAGTAAGTATCCCGTCTAATCTTGAAGAAGTAGAGACGAGAGGTCGACTTGATACTTACTAGGGTCAAAATAATATGATAAAGTGTTATGTTAAGCATGGGGATCACCAGTAATCAACAGTTTATAACGAAAAGCAATAATCATGTTCTTGACCATATTTCAGTTAGCCATTTACATTTCAAAATACTTAACAAAACAAGTCATGTCTGAGATTTCGCATAAATATCATGCGCACATTATGCCGAGGTCGACAGCCCGCTCCAACAGAAAATAAACTGTACACTGCCGAGGGTCGAACGACGCGAACCATAGATGCATCTATTTACACTGAGGCAATCGGCCCGATCCATAAATATCAAGAAACATCAAGAATACACACAAAGGCGCATTTATATACAAATAGATTCTTACAAGAGTTCAACAAGTTCACATGTTCACCTTTATTTCTTTCCAAGTCTCTAACATATCATAAATGATCACATTAGCAAGTTAATAGGGAGATATTCACAATTTAGGCATGATGTGGGTCCTAATCTACCCAAGTAATTAACGTCATAGTAGCTACGCACGGACTCTCGTCACCTAGTGCGTACGTAGCCCCCACATTTAATAGCAATTTTCTCAATTATTATACCTATGGAGACAATTCCCTCTTACAAGGTTAGAAAGGAGACTCACCTCGCTCCAAGCACATTTCCAAATATCCAGAACAAGTCCAAGCCCTCAATTCGGAACCGAACAATCCCAAACTCACAATGCTAAGTGAAAGTCTCCTCTCCAAAGCTTCCAAAATCGCCAATGAAAGAGTGTATAAGTGATAAAAATGGTATTGAACTCGTATTAAATGAACCTCACTACCCAGCGATTTTCGCATCTGCGGTCAGGGGACCGTATCTGCGAAAATTAGACCGTATCTGCGAAAAAGGGAGGAAAAGCTGGGACTGCATCTGCGGTCTCAGGGCCGCATCTGCGGAGCCGTTTCTGCAGCTTGGGACCCGCATCTGCGGTTGTGAGCACCTAATTTTTGACAATATTTAATTTTTTTTGTCACTTCTTCTATGTAAATATTTTAGGGGGTTTTAACATACAAATTTTTAACTTTGTTATACTTTTTATTATAGGTTAAAAATACAAAATTTTAGAAGGTGAATTATTACTATTAATATTATTTTATTTTTATTCTTATTTTTAAATAATAATAAAAAATCCGAAAAATATTAATTTTTTTTTAAAAGATTTCGGGAGAGATTTAAAAAATAAGAAAAAGGGAAGTATGGAATTAAAAAAAAAAGTAAAAGTAGGTGGAATTCTCTTTTAAAAAAGTAAAAGAAAGTGAAAAATTAAAAAAATAAAAGTAAAGTTTTGTGGAATTTTTAAAAATAAAAAGTAAAAGAAAGTTGGAATTAAAAAAAATATAAAGGTAGCTGAAAATTTTAAAAAAAAATAAATTAAAATAAAGTAGAATTTTTTAAAGAAAAGTAAAAGAAAGTGAATTGTTTTTTTTTTAAGAAAAGTAAAATAAGTGGAATTCTCTTTTAAAAAAGTAAAAAAAAAGTGGGATTTTAAATAAGATAAAAGTAATTAAAGTTGGAATTTAAAAAATAAAAGTAAATAAAGGTGATAATTCTTTTTATAAAAAAAGAAAAGCAAAATGTAAGTGAGATTTCTTTTAAATAAAAAAATAAAAAAATTTAAAAAAAAAATCTGAAATTTTTTGAAAATTCTCCTATAAATAGAAGAGAAATATTTGAAGAAAAGAAGAGAAGAGAATAGGGAAGAATATTGAGAGAAAACAAATTTTCTTCTTCTATGCTAAAGAGAATTTCTACTAGTTTTATTTTTTCTACCTATTTCTTTCAACAAAAAAAAACATATAGTCATTCATTACCTTGTTTAAAAAAAAATACCTCAAAAGCAGGAGCTAAATCACACCAAAAATCAAATCCAAAAGCTTCAAACTCAATTTAAAAGATAGCCCAAAATACTAGCCCGAAGAGGTCGAAGTCGAGTTCGGTTCGAAAGGTTTCCGCTCGTTGCCTCTGATTGTGGTTCATTTGCACATTAAATTTGATGGTTGTTTGCTCCATATGTATTGAATAAGATCTTCATCTATAAAAGGTTCATTCTTTTCTTAACCAATGTTTTCATTATTTTTCTTTCACCGTATTTCCTTTTGATTTGTATATTATATTTTGGTTATCTACCAACTTGAAAGATATGAACAAAAAAAATGAAGGAAGAGCATCAAGAAATAGAATTCGTGAAAGACAGAATGAGTTTCTTCAATGAGATTGTAGTTCATAGGGAAAGATAGAAAAATGTATTCAAAATGGAGAGAGAACGATGTAATAGCTTGGATCCAAATTAAAGGATGTTAAGTCAATAGCAAATTTGATACCGACATGGGTGATTAGGTCCATAATAACTCAAATCATATATTTATTCAATAATAATTCCATATTCATAAATCATGACCTTGCAATAATCTCAAAGTAGTTTTAGGAAGAAACATAATCATGAATATTTGTAGTTTGCTTTAAATTGAATACAATCCTTTTAGAATAACCGAGGCGCGTCATGCCAAATAAAATCTCAAAACTCATGGCCCTCATTTAATTAATTTTAATCCATAGAAATCGAGGCATGCCATTTAGTTGAATTTTCCATGGCCCTCGCAAACTTGAAAGTGCGTAGTTGCTTTAGGCGCGCTATTTTTTTTTTTTTAAAAAAATTAATTTCCTAAACTCGGGTGTGCATTTTATGTGACCCAAATCCAAATCTCAACAACGTTAGATAAAATGTGTCGTGGACCGCGGGTGCATTTCATGTGACGTGGTTCAATACGTGTTTTATATGACGTTGAATTTTTCCAAAAAAAATAATAATAATTAAAAGCGGCTAATAATTAAAAATATGCCATAGGTTGAAACATATTTTAAAAATCAGATAATAGGCCAATTGTAATAGTTTAAGCGACCGTGCTAGAACCACGGAATCCGGGAATGCCTAACACCTTCTCCCGGGTTAACGGAATTCCCTACTCAGAATTTCTGGTTCGCAGACTTCAAAAGGAAAGTCGAAATTTCCTCGATTCGGGATTTAAAATAAATCGGTGACTTGGGACACCAAATAAACTATCTCAAGAGGCGACTCTGAATTGAATAATTAATCCCATTTCGAATAATGTCACATAAATTGAAAAAACTCCCTTATATACCTTCGGGTGTGTAAAAAGGAGGTGTGACAGCGGTTTCCTGGCCTGGCCACCTGGGCCGCTTCTGCGATGGAAGAACCGCAGATGCGGTTATGACAGAAGCAGCAATCCTTCAGCCCTTTTCCAAATTTTCCACTTCACTCGAGCCTCGTCCGTTTGACGCTCGGGGCTCCCGGGCTCCGCCCGAACATACCGACAAGTCTGAAATCACGAGGCGGACCTACTCGAACCTTCAGAACCCCCGAAACAACGCCAAATCTAGAAATCATCCCCTAAAACCAAATGAATCAAACTTATGACTTCATGTTCTTAATTTCCCTCTAACGGGCCAAAACGCCCTTAAACTACTCAGATTGACACCAAATTTTACAGAAAAGTCTTAAATGATATTTCAGACCTGTACCAGGTTTCGGAACCAAAATACGAGTCTGATACCTAGGAAATCAATGATTACTTAGTTTCTTTAAATCCTTAAAACTTCAAATTAACAATTTCTAATAAAAATTCATTACTCGGGCTAGGGACCTCGGAATTCGATCCCGGGCATACGACCAGTTCTCATATTTTCCCACGGACCCTCTGGGACCGTCAAATCACGGATCCGGGTCCATTTGCTCAAAATGTTGACAAAAGTCAAACTTAGTCTTATAAGAGAATCTTAAATAATCAAATGGACATATTTCACTCAAAACAATTCCAATTTCCGAACCGACCGTCCCCGCAAGTCGTAAATTAGCTAAAGCAAGCACGAAAAGTTTTATTTAAGGGAACGGGGTCCTAGAAGGCTAAACGACCAGTCGGGTCGTTACACTTTAATTGTATTCTCGCACAAAAATAACCGACCAAAGTTGGTCGGTTTTATTAAAAAATAAAATTACCGACCAAAGTTAGTCGATTTTTTAATATTAATTTTTATTTATTTTAATTTCAAAAACCGACCAAAGTTGGTCGGTTTCTTGAAAAATAAATTTCGCGGGACTCAAAAATAGTTTCCCACATTTTTGCACCCAAGAAAACCGACCAAAGTTGGTCGGTTTCGTAAAAAAAAAAATTAAAATATTTTGAAAAACCAACCAACTTTGGTTAGTTTTTGGCCAATTTTTTAACGGATCAAAATTGATTGGTTTTTCTTGGTTGGTTTTTGCCGAATTTCTAGTAGTGGTCACTTCTTGGGAGTCGAGTTGGCTTTTTTGTGTACGTGGATTGCCATAGGTTCATCTGTTGCACTTTTGGTCCATGCATGACCATTGCCATTAGCAAATCATTTCGTATTTCTCTTGTATTAATTGAGTTCCAGTGTGAAATACATTGACTCTAAATGCTCAAATTCTTATATAATAAAAGGTTCGGATATTCCCCTTAACTTCGTTTAGAGTTATCCTCAGGAAGCAACATTGTGGCTAAAGGACAAAGTAGAATACTATTTCCTAAACACAATGATATAATAAGAACAACAAATGCAGATAATTTTACAAGTGATATTTGAGGAAGATAGTGGGTACACATTCTTACTTCTATACCTTGAGAAGATAGAAAGGTTATTTTTGATAGTAGCCGTTAATATGGGCTTGGCCCGTTGGGCCAGCCCGTGATTTAGCAGGGCTGGGCTAGAATTTTTGGAGCCCGTTTAAAAACGAGGCTTTTAAGCCCGACCCGAGTAAGCTCATGGCCCGTGAGGCTGGGTTGGGCCGGCCCTTGGGCCTAATAAAATATTTATTTAAAATATATAAAAAATAAAAAGTATACTGCCTTTAGAGGTGGAAAGTGAGAATTGGATCTTTATTAAGAGGAACCAAAACTTGATCTTAAGAAGTTTCAAGAGATGATGTTATCGTGTATTGGAAGGACCATTCTAGAAAATATCCCGATCTTTCAATGATGATGCGTGATGTACTTAGCATTCTTATTACCATTGTACCATCGGAATAACTATTTAGCATTGGTAGCGTATTCTTACAAAGTACAGAAGTTGCATTTATTATGAAAATGTCCAAACACTTGTTACTACTCGAAATTGGCTGCACAGGTTTTCCCGAACTCAAACTGGTAATATTTTTTTATGTGAATTTAAATATTATTAATTTTTAAAATTTAATTATTTTTAATATTTAACTAATTAATATTGCATATGAATTGTAGATGAAAGTGAAGATGTTAAGACAACCTTGTCACAAGCGGATTCAAATGTGTTTGATGAAGATGATGTGTTGGATATCTCATAAGCAGCATGAACGTTCTCTTGAATAGTTTGTTTTATGTTTTGACTTTTAGTGAATGAAATATAGTCCTGTATTTTACTTTTTTTAGTATTTATTGTGATATATTGGAACAATATAAAAAGTTATTACGTTTTGCGAATTTTTTCCAATAAGATATTTGTTAACTTTTAAATAATTATCTTTTTTAGGTTAGAACTTAAAGAAAAAATATAAAATTGTATTTTTAAAAATGATGGGCCGACCCGTGGGGGCCCGCAGCCCACATAAGGCTAGGGTGGGCTGACCATTATAAGGCCCATCAAAATGGTGGGCTAGCCCAGCCCAGCCCGTCAATTGCTAAAGCCCACGTGGACTGGACTGGGCTAGTCCGACCCGGCCCATATTGACAGCCCGCTCAAGTAAAGCACATTCACACCAGTAATTAAAAGAAATACAGTAGCGAAAAAGCCATGAAAAATTCAAATCAAAAGTTTAACAAATAATGAAATTGCTCAATTTCAAATAGTACACGTGCAAATTTAACCAGTTTCCCTTACTAAAAGTAGGTAGTATTCTGTACCAAAAGATCTAAATATTTTAAAAAAAGGAAAAGACAGTATCGTGTCTGGTTACTAAGACATATAAACAGTATCTTAAGAAATAGATATTTGCATTTGCAGCAAATTTAGAAAGTTATGTAGTCAAAACATAGAAGGACAAAATTAGTACAAAATGCAGTGTATGTGGTGACTAGATTATGAATGGAGTTAGACCTCCGTTGAAGGACTTTTCCTACATGTCACACCTTTTGTGAAAATAATAAATTTTCTTTGTGTATTGGATTTATATGCCCCATACGTTGCATGTGAATTATGAAGAAATAGACAAAAATATGGAGTCTTAATTATTCCATGTTCTAACACATCTAATCCATGGCTTGGTCTGTTTTGCAACATTTATAATAATAATAATAATAATAATAATAATAATAATAATAATAATAAATAATAATAATAATAATAATAATAATAATAATAATAATAATAATAATAATAAAATAGCCAGATTTACAAGTGGTCATTTTTTAAAATAGCCACGCTTTCAAAAGTAATTGAAATTTAACCATTTTTTATGTAAAGATAAATCTGAGCGAAAATACTGTTCAAAACCCGAAAAATATGCCAGTATATCCAGTATAATATGCTGGAGTTCCAGGATAAGTATACTGGAACTCCAGCATAATATAATGGAGTTCCAGGATAAGTATGCTGGAAATCCAGCATAATATACTGGAGTTCCAGCAAAGTATACCGGTCCAGTATAATATGCTGGAAGTTCATGCACAAGTGCTCGAATATCCAGCATATTATGCTGGAACTTTCCGTGTGTTGGAGTTCCAGCATAATATGCTGGAAGTTCATGCACAGGTGCACCGAACTCCAGTATGTTATGCTGGACCGATCTCTGTTGCAGTAAAATAGTGACTATTTTTCAATGACTTGGCAAACAGTGGTTATTTTTTAATAATCAGTCCGAAAACTGGTCAGCCCGTGCTATTTTTACGATTAGGTAAGTCAAAACGTGTGTTACATAAGAGCATTGCATAATCAGATATGCTAATACTTTTTTAAGTCCAAAGGAAAAATTTGTGGGCATAACAAGGGGCAAAGATAATCATATGTCACCCAATTTTTCGTTCGAAACATTGTGCCTTTCATTAAAGTGAAATGCCTTTCTCTTCTTCGTCCACCACCACCCTTGATTGTTTTCTTTTCAATATTTTCTTTAATAAAGAAAAAAATGTACTACTGAACAATAGTGACAAGAAAGTCACTAAGGATCAAAATTGTGATTATGTGAAACCACTCATCTTCAAAAATTCTTGTAAAAATAGTACAGGCTAACCAGTTTTCGGACTGGTCATTCAAAAATAGCCAGTATTTGCAAAGTCATTGAAAAATAGCCACTATTTTTTTTCCAACACGGAAAGTTTCAGCATAATATACTGGAGATCAGTGCACATGTGTATGAACTTCCAGCATAGTATGCTGGAACTCTAACACGCAGAAAGTTCCAGTATATTATACTGGAGATTGGAGCTGCTCCAATAGTATATTATGCTAGACCTGTATATTATACTGGATCCAGTATATTATACTGGACTATTTTTCCGGATTTTGAATAATGTTTTCATTCAGATTTATCTTTACATAAAAAGTGACTATATTTTAACGATTTTTAAAAATATGGCTATTTTTGAATGACCACTTGTAAATCTGGCTATTTTTTAATTTCTCCCAAAATTCTTTTCCAACGGCCCATTATGAAAAATGGTCTATAGGTCCAGTTAACATTTAGAGTTTAAGGTGAAAATGCACGGATAGTGGCTTTCAGGCACAAATAGGATCATTTGGTGCCACTATTAAAATTTTGACCCCGTTAAAAAAATAGACTCTGGTCAGAATTTTAAAGCACAGTCGTCAGAATTTCGTGTATTATGGCGATGGAATTTCTGATCAATTGTCATTGTTGGCAATTCTGACCAACACCATAACTGATTTGTAAAAACCCTAGAATGGTCACAATTAGCCACAAATTCTAACCATTGCGATAGCTGATTTACAAAAGCTCTGACAATCACGATAATCGACCATAAATTATGGCCATCGCCATAGCTGACTTGCAAAAATAGCCACAAATTCTAACCATCGCCATAGGTACGGTGTAAAAATTTTACCATTATATTTTGCGTCAAAATTGATTTAAATCTATGTCAAATGACTCCAAATATGATATACAACCTTCTAATATCAATTTTAGTCATTTCCAATGGCTAGATTCAACGTAAATCTTTGATTTTATAATTAAAAAAATCAAGCTCAAACAATAACCAACAATTGTATTTTTTTTATTTTCTCCAATCAAATTAATTCAAATCATTAAAGATAGGTAATATAAGCTCAATAGAGCATTACCCAATCGATTCTAACCACAAACAAGTATTGAATTTTTAATTTTCTACATCACATATTCTATTATTTTTTAATTTTAGTTATATGCTCATAATGTATTAGAAGGAGGAGGAGGAACAGGAGAAGAGAAGAAGAAGATGCAAAAGAAAGAGGAGGGAGGGGGTAGTGGCGGATGCAGGATCTCCATGAAGGAGGTTTAAAAAAAAGTTAAAAAAATTGTAGCTAGGGGAATTGAACATATGACATTAGAAAGGTTTTGAACATCCTTGACCACTAAACTACACTTTTGTGCAATGTTAAGGGGGTTCAAAACTTAATATATATAAAGATAAAAAATAAATTTTGTCTTATATATACAGTGTAATTTTTTGACGAGGGGGTTCGTCGAATTTTTAATTTTTAGTCTCCTCGATTCTAAAGTTTGACTATGGCAGTTCAAATATGTGACCTAAAGTTAAACTATTATTGTTGAATTTTAGACCAACTATCTCAAGTTTGAACTCAACAGTATCAATTAGAAAAAAGAAGAGAGTGATTAAGGTTCAATCTTTTATGAATAGTTTGTATATTGGATACTACTTTGGATACTACATTGGATACTACATTGGATGCTACATTGGATGCTCATATTGTGAATAACTTAAAGATTAAATTTCCTATTTTATGTCCATCATCTTTACTTTTTATGCCTATAAAAGGCCATGTAATTGTAATGAAAAATTACACCAAAGTGAAAGAAGAAAACACTTCTCCATTCTCTCTATCTCTTCTTATTTACATTTTACTGCATTGCTTTTATTTTATAACATGTTATCAGCACGAAGCTCTAATTTTATTCTTAACTCCCGCTAAGTTGAGCCATATTTTATTAAGGTATGTATCATTATAATCATTTTATTTATGGCAGTACATATCATATGCTCATTGTTTGCAGATTACTTGTGCGCTTGGGCATCTTAAATAGTTTAAGTACATTGCAGTGATAAAATAATTATTTCCGTCCGTGCTCAACTCTTAGAGGACCTCAAAGTCATCAAACTAGCTATGCACTAATGTCATACTTATAATATTCATGGACTCCCTAGATCAAAACATATCTTTAAGGCATTTTGAAGAACTGTGAGAAATAAATTGACAAACAATAATTTTATAATTTAATTACTTTATATTTATTGGAACATATAAATAATGTTAGTCACGTTCAGTTCTATTAACACATATATATCAATAATATAAAGTGAAATGAAATAAGTATGTAATTTCTACTTTATGGCAAGAATAAAATGAAATAGTAGATTGTTAACATGATATAGCTCTATTTTCACTTCTTTTACCTTAATCGTTTTGTTTTCATTAATTGTTTATTATTATAATTATTTCTCTAACTTATTCATCTTTTATGATAGTTTTCACTATGTCAAATTTATCAAAGCTTGAATTTGTGGCACTTGATATCACCGGGAGAAACTATTTATCATGGGTTCTTGATACTGAAATTCACCTTGACGCTAAAGGTCTTGGAAATACTATTATACAAGGAAATGAAGCATCAAATCAGGATAAAGCGAAGACCATGATTTTCCTTCGTCATCATCTACATGAAGGGTTAAAAATTGAATATTTAACCGTAAAAGATCCACTTGAATTATGGATTAATTTGAAGGATCGATATGACCACCTAAAACTTACGGTATTACCGAAAGCTCGGTATGAGTGGATACATTTAAGGTTGCAAGACTTTAAAACCGTAAGTGAGTATAATTCTGCTATCTTTAAAGTAAGTTCTCTATTAAAATTATGTGGAGACACTATCACAGATGAGGACTTATTGGAAAAAATATTTTCTACTTTTCACGCTTCAAATGTGGTGCTACAACAACAATACCGTGAAAAAGGTTTTAAGAAATATTCTGAGTTAATCACATGCCTACTTGTGGCTGAGCAGAATAATACTCTATTAATGAAAAATCATGAAGCCCGTCCCACTGGGTCAACTCTATTTCCAGAAGTGAATGCTGTAGCAACATATGATAAGTTTGAAAGAAAACAAAAAATTACCGTGGTCGTGGACATGGTCGTAAACGTGGATGTGGCAGGGGGCGAAACAATTATCGTCATTATGGTGGAAATAAATTGGAGAACAATAAAGGTTCTCAAATTAATCATTCAAAAGGTAAAGCTAGTATGTATCACCGATGTGGTATGAGAGGTCATTGGGCACGCATTTGTCGTACGCCAGAACATTTGTCAAACTTTAACAAGCCTCCCTCAAGAAAAAGAAAATAATGTGGAGGCACACTTGACCTTTCAAAATAATGATGATGAAGCATGTCCTTCAAATAAATATGATTCTAAGACACATCTTGCATATAAAGATGATGATTTTGAAGGCCTAACAAATATTACTCATTTAGAAGTTGGGGACTTCTTTGAGGATATTGACTGAAGAACTAATCATCTTACTGGGGAATGAAGCTATAAAAGTTGTTATGTTTATGTTTGCAACTAGTTTATTTTTCTTGAGTGTATTTTCCTAATGCATCATGTGTTGCTAGTTTCTACATTTCTAATGTATTTCTTAATGTTTTTTTCCTGCTTGTCTTTCATATTTCTTATGATGTATTATTTGTCTTTTTTATGAAGAATATGAAAATTCCCCAGTCTTCAGTTGGACTCAAGATTAATAAAGATGATATATGTCTTCTGGATAATGCTACAACACACACTATTTTAAAAGATAAGAGATATTTCTCTTATTTGGTAATGAAAGAAGCGAATGTTAATACAATATCCGGTAGTACAAGATTAATTGAAGGTTCTGGAAGAGCCAATTTATTACTACCAGGAGGAACAAATTTGGCTATTGATGAAGCACTATATTGTAGTAAATCTCAAAGAAACTTATTAAGTTTCAAAGATATTCGCCAAAATGGCTATCATATTGAGACTACAAATGATGAAAAGATTGAATATCTTTATATTACTACAATAATGTCCGGTAAGAAATATGTGCTTGAAATGTTACCTTCTCTTTCCTCTGGCTTATACTACACAAGTATTAGCAGGATTGAAACACATGCCGTAGTAAACGAGAAGTTTACTAATCAAGATAATTTTATTATTTGGCATGACCGGTTGGGCCATCCTGGTTCTAATATGATGCATAAAATAATTGAGAATTCACATGGACATGCAATGAAGAATCATAAGATTCTTCAATTTAAGGAATTCTCTTGTGCTGCGTGTTCTCAAGGAAAATTAATTATTAGACCATCAACTATTAAAGTTAGGATGGAATCCCCTGCATTTCTGGAACGTATACAGGGTGATATATGTGGGCCCATTCACCCTCCATGTGGACCATTCAAATATTATATGGTTTTGGTAGATACATCTACAAGATGGTCACATGTGTGCTTACTATCAACTCGCAATATGGCATTTGCGAGATTGTTGGCTCAAATAATAAAGCTAAGAGCACAATTTCCAGATTATGCAATTAAGACAATTCGTCTTAATAATGGCGGTGAATTTACATCCCAAGCCTTTAATGATTATTGTATTTCAACTGGGATAACAATTGAGCATCCGGTTGCTCATGTTCATACACAAAATGGTCTAGCAGAATCATTGATCAAACGCCTCCAATTAATTGCTAGACCAATGCTTATGAGAACAAAACTTCCCATTTCAGTATGGGGTCATGCTATTTTGCACGCAGCAGCACTTGTGCGGATAAGGCCCACAAGTTATCATAAAGTCTCTCCATTGCAATTGGCTTTTGGTCAGGAGCCAAATATTTCCCATCTTAGGATCTTTGGTTGTGCGATATATGTTCCAATTGCTCCACCACAACGCACAACGATGGGTCCTCAAAGAAGGTTGGGGATATATGTTGGATATGAATCTCCTTCTATTATAAAATATCTAGAGCCGATGAATGGAGATTTATTTACGGCAAAATTTTCTGATTGCCATTTTGATGAATCAGTATATCCAACATTAGGGGGAAAAAATAAGCAGCTGAAAAAGAAGATAGATTGGAATGCATTATCACTGTCTCATTTAGATCCTCGAATAAATCAATGTGAACAAGAGGTTCAAAAGATTATTCATTTACAAAATATTGCAAATCAATTTTCAGATGCATTCACTAACCTACCAAAGGTGACTAAGTCACATATTTCAGCTGCTAATGCTCCAATTCGAGTTGATATCCCGGCAGAACAATTAATTAAAGCAAATGAGTCTAAGCCATGCTTGAAACGTGGTAGACCAATCAGTTCTAAAGATAAAAATCCTTGAAGAAGAAAAGGAGCAAGTAATCAAAGTGACCATAACACAGAGGTAGTGGCTCAAGAAGAGCCCCAAGACGTAACAAATGATAAGACCTTAAGGGAGGTCCAGGTACCTAAAAATAATGAAAATGAAGAGATATCAATAAGTTACGTCTCAACCGGGAAAATATGGAACCGAAATAATATTGTTATCGATAATATTTTTGCTTATAATGTTGCTGTTGAAATAATGCAACAAGATGGGGATCTTGAACCAAAATCTGTCAATGAATGTAGACAGAGAAATGATTGGCCAAAATGGAAAGACGCTATCCAGGCAGAGTTACTTCACTTGGAAAACGTGAAGTCTTCGGACCCATAGTTTGAACACCTAAAGGCATAAAGCCAGTAGGGTATAAATGGGGTTTTGTGCGAAAACGAAATGATAAAAATGAAGTCGTTAGATATAAAGCACGACTTGTGGCACAAGGGTTTTCCCAAAGGCCTGGAATTGATTATATGGAGACATATTCTCCTGCAGTGGATGTTATCACCTTCAGGTATCTCATAAATATGGTAGTACAAGAAAAACTTGATATGCATCTAATGGATGTTGTTACAGCCTATTTGTATGGATCATTAGACAGCGAAATTTTTATGAAAGTACCTGAGGGATTTAAAGTGCCAGAAGCATATAAAAATTTTCGATAAACTTGTTCAATAAAGCTTCAGAAATCTTTATACGGATTGAAACAATCAGGACGTATGTGGTACAATCGCCTGAGTGAATACCTGTTGAAAGAAGGGTACAAGAATGATCCAATCTGTCCCTGTGTCTTTATAAAAAGGTATGAATCTGAATTTGTTATAATCGCCGTGTATGTTGATGATTTAAATATCATTGGAACTCCTGGGGAGCTTCCAAAAACAGTAGACTGTTTGAAGAAAGAATTTGAAATGAAAGATCTTGGAAAGACAAAATTTTGTCTTGGTCTACAAATTGAGTATATGAAAGATGGAATATTTGTTCATCAATCGACATACACCGAAAAGATTTTAAAGCGATTCTATATGGATAAAGCACATCCATTGAGTACCCCGATGGTTGTGAGATCACTTGATATAAAGAAAGATCCATTCCGACCTCATGAAAATGATGAAGAGCTTCGTGGTGCCGAAGTACCATATCTTAGTGCAATTGGGGTATTAATGTATCTTGCCAATAATTCCCGACCAGATATAGCTTTCTTAGTAAGCTTATTGGCAAGATTTAGTACTTCACCAACACAAAGACACTAGAATGGTATTAAACATATATTCAGATACCTCCAAGGGACCATTGATATGAGTTTATTTTATTCACATGAATCCAAGCCATCATTGATTGGTTATGCAGATGCAGGATATTTGTCTGATCCACACAAAGGTCGATCTCAGACAGGCTATTTATTTACAAGTGGAGGTACAACCATATCATGTCGTTCGACAAAACAAACTATGGTTGCTACTTCTTCAAATCATGCAGAGATAATAGCTATTCACGAAGCAAGTCGAGAATGAGTTTGGTTAAGATCTATAACTCAACACATTCAGCAAACATGTGGTCTTTCTTCGAAAGAGAATATTCCAACAATATTGTATGAAGACAATGCTGCATGCATAGCTCAATTGAAAGGAGGATATATCAAAGGAGATAGAACAAAACACATTTCACCGAAATTCTTTTTCACTCATGATCTTCAGAAGAATGGTGAAATAGATGTACAACAAGTTCGTTCAAGTGATAATTTGGCTGATCTGTTCACTAAGGCATTACCAACCTCAATATTTGAAAAGCTGATATATAAGATTGGAATGTGTCGTCTTCGAGATATTAAGTGATTTTTCATCAGGGGGAGTAACTACACGCTGCACTCTTTTCCTTAACCAAGGTTTTGTCCCACTGGGTTTTCCTGGTAAGGTTTTTAATGAGGCAGCAAACAATGCATATTATAAATAACTATGTACATCCCAATATTTTTTTTGTAAGTTTTTAATGAGGCACATTATCTTACATGGACATCCAAGGGGGAGTGTTATGAATAGTTTGTACATTGGATACTACTTTGGATACTACATTGGATACTACATTGGATGCTACATTGGATGCCCATGTTGTGAATAACTTAAAGATTAAATTTCCTATTTTATGTCCATCATCTTTACTTTTTATGCCTATAAAAGGCCATATAATTGCAATGAAAAATTACACCAAAGTGAAAGAAGAAAACACTTTTCCATTCTCTCTATCTCTTCTTGTTTACATTTTACTGCATTGCTTTTATTTTATAACACAATCATATTTGTTATCTTTTTGCTATGGCAGAAATCCCCTTTGTGCTTTTTGCACGCTCAAGTTGGCTCACATGTTTGAAAGTTGAAATTCTAGGGAGTATGGACCTCCTTATTTATATTTACTTTATCTGTGACGGTCTTCAAATTTCAAGAGTTAAATAAATTATTCTTTAATTATAACTTTTGCATATGCCTTTCAAATATTTTAAATTTTAATTACTATGACTTATAGTAATTTTTACTTAGTTTGTACAAATATAAATTTTATTTAGAAAAATTAAAAAAATTCTATGTCTAAATGCATAATCAAAATTAACAAGTTTGAATCTTGAAAAATGAAAATTCTCACATAAATTGGGACATATAGAGTAACAAATTTTGCCCAACACATGATGCGCGTCTAATATACACAACATGTGAAGGGAGATCGCTTTACCATTCAGAAATAAGCCTTGGAGCAAGCTTAGGACAATATCTTGTCCAGTTATGTTAAAAGCAGAGACCCCTTTACTAACATATGAAAGGAGCAGTGCTGACAAAACTTAATACTTCTTTCGAGCTGACTTGCTGCCTAATTACTTTAACTTTTGGAGGTGCTGAATTTGATATTCAATGATGTCACATCCTCTTGAATTGTTACCTTCCTACTAGACTTATTTCCTAGCTACTTAAAATGAAATCTATTATTTATATGTACTATTTTACTCGTTGATATACAATTCTTACATGTTTCATTTGTGAATACCCCTGGAATTTTCTGCAGAGAGAAGTGTAATGGCCACCACAAAAACTGGTTTTTACTATAATCCTATTGGTTTACCATTCTCAAACTTCTCTGTATGTATCACAGGAAAAAAAAAGAGTTGATGAGTTAGTTTCCACTACTTAAAAAAGAGGGAAAATCGATTGCCAAAACCGAAAGATGATCCATAATTGGCAAAAATTGATCGAAAACCAACTGATTCGCCGCGGTCTATATTTTCCGACCAATTTCGGTCGGTTAATTAAATTATACAAACGACCAAAAAAAGAAAAAAGTCAGTCGAAAAAACCGACCGAAGTCAGTCGGTATTTTTAGTTATAAACCATCTAGAAATCGAATCAGGATTTGTACTATGACATGATACTATTCTACCAATAGACCATTGGTGCAATTTGGTTTAAGATTTTTTTTACTATATTTATACTCTTTAATTGTATTTTCACATGAAAATAACTGACCGATTTTGGTCAATTTTATTTAAAAATAAATAAATTACCGACTGAAATCGGTTGGTCTTTTAAAATGACCGACCGAAATAATCAACCGATTTTGTTTTTAAATATTAATTTTAAATAAAAAACCTATCAAAGTTGATCGGTTTCTTGAAAAATAATTTTCGCGTGAAAAAAATAATTTTCCGCATTTTTGCGCCAAAAAAACCTACCGACTTTGGTCAGTTTTTCGGTGGGTTTTTAGACCGGTCGATCGACAGTGGTTGATTTTAGCCGAACTTCTAGTAGTGTTCATATACTAGTTTCAAAGGCTATTTTCTTGCTGTGGGGAATATTGGATGTGTTATCTAGTATTTGTGGATATTTTTAGAAAATCAACTATGTGATATTCGAAACCCTGACCCGACTAAGGATTATAAAGCGCTTACCAACGAGAACTTGATCTTCATTTTAGGACTCAAAGTCTGGACTGCTTAAGATCAAGTCGAGGGATCCCAATAATCTCACCACAACTATAATGGTAACTCCTGCAATTGCTAGTTAAAGTCGATTTACATTTAATGAGACCTTTAAGCAACTTTGGGAGGAAATGAACTAGTATTAATTTATGTCAAAAATCACCCTTTTTAATAATATTGTCAACAATCACTTTTTCTATCTTAGTGAAGGTTTGATGGTCTAAGTGGTTAATGATACTGGACTCAGTGGTTCAAGTCTTTATCATCCCCTTTTCTAGAAATCTCTTAACCAATTAAAATTTCTTTTTGTTATAAATAAAATTTTATTTATGGTGAATGTCTATATTTAGAGAGATTCTAGGGTTTATTAGTTGGTGGTTAAGTCACTCTTTCCCTATAAATAGAAGGTTCTATTCCATTGTAATTCATCCCATATCAATAAGAATTCTCTTCTCTACTTTTCTCTGCAATATTATTCTTCTTATTCTTCTTCTTTTATTGTTCATAACACGTTATCAGCACGAGACTCTAACCAATTGAGTAGAAGCTTTGGGATTAGCATAATGATTGTCAATTGTTCTATGAACTTCCTTCATGATTAAATTCTGGATTTAAGGTAAGTATTTTACCTTTCTCTTTCAAATTCTTGACATTCTATAATTTGATTTTAAATACAAGCAAAGACGATAAATTTTGATTGCAACTCTAATGGAGTTTGAAAGAAATTATAACCACCCAAAGTGGTAAAATTTCTATGTCTTGCCACGATCAAATTCATGTATGATTGTGGGCAAAGAATTGGAAACACGTCCCATTGAATTTGCTCCATTCTCATTCCCTTAAGAGAATGTGATAGCAGTATGTGATAAGTCTGAAAGAAGATAAAATTATTACCGTGAAGGTATCAATGGATGTGGACGTGGACGTGGCAATAGACGGAATTATAATCGTCTCATTGTGGTAATGAGAATAATAAGGATTCTCAAAATAATCCTTCACTCTGTGAAAGTAATATTTGTCATCGATTTGACATGAGATTTTATAAAGCACATATAGATGATTATGGTCCATTCATGATGCGAATGTGACAACATCTGATTTATGAATACATATTCATTTTTGGAAGAATATGAACGTGCTAGTGGTAGTGAATATACCACACTCAACTCTAGAAGGAGGTTTGAGATGATATAAGAAAATAATGTCATTATTATGGCATGAATGGTCATTGGTCACATACCTATTGTCCGCCAAAATATTTTGGCAATGTGATTATTAAAGGACAACAATAATGCAAGAAACATATCTTGCATATAATTTTGACCATGACCATAATGGTATAACTTTATCTTTAAAAGAGATATTCACCATATGGATGTTGATGAATATGTGGAAGCACCAAATTAATTGAAAGCTCTGGAAGAGCCAATTATTATTATTTTGGAGGAATATAATTGATTATCATGTCAATTTATTGTGTTGTAGTAAGTCTCAAAGAAACTTATTGAGTTTCTAAAGTATTCGCGAAAGCGGTTGGTTATTGAGACTATAAATAAAGGAAAGATTCAATATCTTCTATTACTACAACTTGTAGCGGGGTAATATGTATGTGAAAAGTTACCCACTTTATTCTCCAGTTTGTACTACACAAATAAAAGAATACCACAATAAAGTGGATGTTTATTGATATAAAAACTCATATCATAATAAACTTGGAGTTTATTGAAAATTGCACACGTCATAGTGTAAACCTGAAGTTTATCAATATTGATAATTTATTCAGTTGGCATAATTGATTTGGCCATGTTAATTTAAGTATATTGTGCAAAAATAAAAGAGAATTCACATGGGTAAATATTAAAGAACTAGAAAGTTCTTTACTAATTCTCTTATGTTGTTTGCTCTCATTGATTAATAGACCAACTAAATTGGGATTAAATCCCATGAATTCTGGAAATATCAAAGGTGAATATGAGTTCATTCACCTGTCATGTATACCACATAAGATGCATCTATGAGATGGTTACATGTGCGATTATTATTAACCCGCAACATAGTATTTTGCGAGGTAACTTGCTCAATAATAGTTCGAGCATAATTTCCAGATTTTTTATTCAAGAAGTTCATCTTGATAAGTTGGTTTACATCATAATTGGTTTAGCAAAATAATTTATTGAGTGCCTCTACTTAATAGCTAAATTATTACTTCTGAGAACAAAGTTATCTATATCAGTTTGATATACTTTATATACGAAAATATATTATATTCAATAATTCCATCTTATTATTATTGATGTGCAGTGTATATTTTTATTAACACCATAACGCACAAAGATGGATTTTCAAAATTGAGGAAGCAAGTTAGTTTTCTAACATGAGGGGGAGACAAGATAAACAATTGAGAAAAAATTACGTGTAATGAATTATCATGTATACATCTAGATCCTCGAATAAGATAATATGAACTTGAAGTTCATAAAGATAATTCATCTGCAATATATTGCAATGTATGCTAGACGCATTTGTTGACCCAAAGAAAGTAACTATATTCTCATTGCAAATGCTCCTATTAAGTCCTAGAAGGACAAAGTCTATGGTACGCTTAAACCATATTGACAAATCGGTTTCAAATAAAACTTCTTGATAAAGAAGATGAGCAAATGATCAAACCGATCATAATAAGGAGGCAAGTGATTTAGAAGATCACGTGACATAACACTTCATAAAATCTCATGAGAGATTCAGGTAGCTGAAAATATGAATGAAGAGATCTCTATGTTATGTCTTTATGAAAAACTGTTGGAATCGATATAAAATATTCGTCGATGACATCTATCATAGCGCTAAGTATAGATGAGGATCTTAAGTATGTCAAATATAGAGACAAAAATATTGGCCAAATGGAAGAGACACAATTCAAGTAGAATTGATTCCATATGAAAGACATATAGTTTTGGACCTGCAGTTCAAATACTTGAAAGTATAAAGTCAATGGTATGTGCAATCACTTTCATGTATTTTATATGTCTGGCATGACATGAAAACTTGATATAAATCTAAAGTCTATTTAAATAGCTTATTTGACTATACTTATATGACAATCCCCAAAGGATTTAAATTGCTTAAAGCATATACAATTCTTCATCTTGAAGTACCACATCCTCAACACAATTTGTGCACAAATATATTCTGCTATAATTATACGCATGATAATATGATAGCAAGAGTTTTTTGCCCCTATGTGATGATATTGAAATGACGATTCCAACAAGTTCATATGAAGGCAATTCTTCTCTATCGGAAATGATTTCAAGGTGCAACATATTCATTCAAGTTAATATGGTTGATTTATTCACCACGTCTCTACCGATGTCAACCTTCAAGAAGCTAGTGTACAAGATTGGAATGTGAAGACTCAAGGATGTTTAATGCGCGTTGCACTCTTTTTTCCTTACAAGGTTTTGTCCCACTGGGTTTTCCTTGCAGGGTTTTTAATGAGACAACCAAAAGGCGTATTATTAGATGTGTACTCTTTTTCCTTTTCTAGAATTTTTTCCCCACTGGGTTTTATTTTAGTTAAGGTTTTAACGAGGCACATTATCCGTTGAATAGTCATTCAAGGGGGAGTGTTATAAATAAAATTTTATTTATGGTGAATGTCTATATTTAGAGAGATTCTAGGGTTTATTACTTGGTGGCTAAGTCACTCTTTCCCTATAAATAGAGGATTCTATTCTATTGTAATTCATCCCATATCAATAAGAATTGTCTTCTCTCTACTTTTCTATGCAATATTCTTCTTTCTTTTATTGTTCATAACACTTTTCTTTTTCTTTTTGGAGCACTAATAAATAAAAAGGGAGCCACAATCTAGGAAAGGCAAGTAAAAGATATAAATTAATAGAAAATAACGCTCCTTTCTCTGCTAGCAAATTCTTATGTCAGTTCATTTTGTTCTTCTTCCCTTTCTTGCATGATCAAGTCTATATTTGTGCATACTTTTTGTATTTTAAATTGGACTAACGATCAAGTCAACGTAATCTTTACTATTAATTTGATGAATTAATACCAATGTAGATTCATTCCCCTGTCAGAGCTCCAGTTTTGGTCTTTAGTGATAAGGCGCGACACATGATGTGTTAATTAGACGAACGTCATGGTCTGAACGACAAAGTTGGTAACTAAGTTAGGAGGATGTTAGAGAGGCGGGTCCATATTCCGGGGAGTTTCAACCTGTGGACCTATTGGTGTTGGGCCAAAATTCGACAGGAAATTTTTTCGATATAAATTTAAAAAAAAACAATTAATAATAATAAAATAATTCATTCCCCTGTCAATATGTAATCTGGTTAGCATAATGGAGCTTCCAAAGAGTGTGGAAACACCAAATTAACAGTTCATTAATCTCTATTAATAGCAAACAAGATCACTCTAGAGTCATGTCTATAATTCTCTTGCTTTTGCTTTTAGAAAATATGTATTTATATTTTCCATTGTCAACTTTTGTGCATTCATAGAGGTATCTTTCATTGTCAACTTTTGTGCATGCACCTTTTATTAAGCAATAGTATTGGGATCGAATGAGATTGTTTGGCGGTATTCTTTTAGTGGTTCTGTCAATATCAACTAGCTACTACAATTTGCAACATTTGACTGTGGTTCTGTACCAGTTACATTAGACCAGTTGTTTTCATTTTGATTAAAGAAAAACATGAAACCTTTGCTTTCAGGTAAAATTCAATTAATTTTAGTACAAAAAGGAAACATAACAACCAACTACAAACAACTATGTCTCCAACCAATCACCACTTTCTTTTTCTCTTGCACATGATATTGTTTTAAATTTTTTCAGTTGGTAAATCAACAAAGATTAACTGATTTATCATCCTAAAGAATCTAAAATAACCGAAATTTTTTTTAGGGCCGGCTGGCGCACGGTTTAGGCTAAAAAAGATTTGGAGGATATGAGCCTTGATAGAAAGGTGTGAAAGTCGAAAATTAGGGTAAAGATTAGTAGGCAGTCGAGTGTGTGTCTTCCCCATACTAGTAGTATTAGTAGGTAGCCTTGTTTCCTATTAGTGTTAGATCTCTGTTACTACATGTTGATCATTCCGCTTGTTTCCTTATAATTTTGCGGTTGTTACTGCTTGTTGCTACTGCTTTTTGTTCATCTTTCTTTGAGCGGGGTGAGGGGGTCTATCGGAAACAACCTCTCCACTCTGAAGGTAGGGGTAAGGTCTTCGTACACATTACCTTCTCCAGACCCCATTTGTAGAGTTGATTGAGTTTGTTGTTGTTGTAGTTGGCACACGATTTAAGTCTCGGTAGATAATAGGTCCATTCCTCTACATTTTTCTAATATATCAAGTTTTTTGTTAGCAGTAGAGTTCGAACTCGTGACGTCCGCCTGAGCGAAAATGTAAAACGTTTTTACTAATCTTAATTTGGCTTCTGATGAGTATTAGAAATTCCTTAGTAGTCTTACCAACAGAAGTAAGACATGACAAGTGGATACTCAAATTTCCAGCTCAGATTAACAACTAGCAGCTCATTGTAGGGATTTAGTTTTTCCTGACAACTAGACACTCTTTTGATTAATACTTAGTATTATTTTACTGCAATTACTCATTTGCCATGAGTTGTATTCTCTGTCTCATTGCATAAAATATAAAGTTTGTTACCCTTTATAAATCCTTTTTGCATGTCTTTTATCTATTTGTTTGGACTCAATTGAGTGCTGATGATAATATAATTTAACCTCCACTTTCTGTCTTCTTTTCAACCTTCTATTTGATATGTGTATCAAAAGCTTGAATGGAGTATTTTTTCCATATATTTATTCTGTGAGTCTATAAAGAAGCACAACAGAGAAAAATGTGTGTTAGTTCAAAAAGAAACTAGTCAATTGTGCTTTTACTCCTTTTAGATCCTCTTCTTCTTCTTTTCATAATAGTGGGGGGGATTAATTTGCATGTACCACGATTATTTTACAGGGTATCCGTTACATCTCATTAGTGCGTGTATTGCGTGACTCTGCATGCTACCGCTTAGCAGATGGAAAGAGATCATCTACTCTATTGGATTTTGAACCGACTTCAATGACCGTTAGGCGATACCCTACTTCTCTCTCTACTCATCTTTATTTTACATACACAAAGTACTGTTCCTAAAATATTCAATATGAAGCAAGGTATCAGAATCTAGTTGGAAAAGGGGTAAAGGAATATAAAAGCACAAAACCTATGGGTTGTGAGACAAGGTATGTGGTCTTAATGTATCTAAGAGAATTATATCAATTAAGAATAAAGTGGCAAAGTGCTATCCTATATATGCAACTAGCAAAAAGGTAGTACTTTAGAAAAAGGAAATAGTGGGGCAGTTTTGTCATTTACTGGAAAAGCTCATATGAATGGTCATATTGCCTTAAATTCTTTGGCTTAATGGAGGGGACCAAAATATAATGAGGAGAAAATGTTGGTGGGCATTAGGATTTTCGTTAAACTTCCAACAGAAAATTGACATGGTAATACCACCAAATAGCAAACTCCAATCGTAAGTGGTGTGACGAGGGAGAAGTACTGACGAAGTAAGAAATTTTCTCAAGGATATTCAAATTTTAAAAAAAAATTTTAAAAAAAAGAATTCCAACAAAGGGCGTCTATATATGTTATGTACCTCTAAAATCTGATATTTTACCTATATACACAATGTAATTTTCCAACAAATGGTTTTCGTCCGGGAGGAGAAGAGACAATAAATTAGTAGATGCAGAACAAGTATTGAGCTTTTCATCTGACATTATCTTATGATTTCAAGTTCTTGAAAATCATTTCACAGGAAGAATATGGAAAACACATGAAGGGTGGGTTTTTGAGTGGTGGACAAAATAGCAGACCATAATAGAATTTAAAAAACCATGTCAAAGTTTTATAAAGTTAGTGTTTAATTAGTGTTTGCTAATCTTGGACTATCATTAATGCCCCTTTTTATGTTATCTCTCATCATTAGATTATAAGATCTTAATTCCCAAATCTACTTTATTTAGGAAAGAATTTTTATCAACCTTATTAATTCACTTTTGGAAAATCAGTATAAGATAAAATATTCCAACTTGGGAGGAATATTCTTACTACCCATATAGGAATCTTAAAATATGGAAATTAACTGATACAATTATGATGAGTCAGAAAAGCTTAATGAAGAGCCTCAATTAACAATAGTGGTTTCCATGCACTTTTGAGTTACTCTAAACAATTCTAATGACCAAACTTATGCCTTCTTGATAAGTAGAGGGCACTATCTTGAACATAAAAGTTATTATTTTTGTATCAATGATAAGAAGTATTGGGGAGAGGTGATCAGACAGGACATGACGCAACTTAGGATTACTGAGGACATGGCCCTTGACAGGGAATTATGGAGGTCAAGCATTAAGGTTGTAGGTTAGGGGAAAGTTGTGAATATTTCTACAGCACAATAGAGTGAGACTAGCTAGTTAGGAGTTAGACTAAGAATGTCATTGGTCGTCTATTGATGCAGGGCTTTACCTGCTAGTTTTACTATACCAGCCATCTATTTCGTATTTCGTATTTTGTATTTCATATCTCTTATATTGCTGTTATTTTATTATGCATTTTTATGGTACTAATATATCGACTCCTATTACCTTTTTGAGTTGAGGGTCTCCTGGAAACAGTCTCTCTACCCTTCGGGGTAGGGGTAAGGTCTGCGTACATATTACCCTCCGCAGACCCCACTTGTGGGATTATACTGGGTCATTGTTGTTGTTGTTGTTTTGTATCAATGACAAGCCTATAGTGGTTTGATTAGAAAACATTGGACCATCAGTTCACTGTTTTCTTTTATAGATTTCTTGGTGTTTGAGTTAAAAAAAAAATTCTCAGGTTTTAATCTCATTCAGACCATAGAGAGAAAGGGAGAAATAAAGGTTCAATGTAGAAAGGATATATAGACAAAGCATCAGAATTTAAAGCATCAGAATTTAAGTGTAAATTGACTAAGCAAATAATAGGAATAAGTGTAGGATGACTTTGCCTTATTTTTGTAGCAGGTGTAGCTGAAACAAGACGTGCTGATTGTTAGAATAACCCCTCCTATTAGTAAAGGTAGAGTCAGGTAACCATCGGCATTTGTGGTGAGATGGTTGAAATTCTTTATGCTTTATCAGATATTCGGGTACGAGTCCTAGAAATAATGCGAAGGAGCGCATCATCCCCTTAGTGAATTTACCCCGCACGAATTTGAATTAATCGGAATAGAAAATATTCGGATACCTGAGCCTAAAGCAAAAGCAGAGGAAGGGATCTGTTGGCTCCTCCACCCTGCGAGAGGCTAAAGCCGCAATACTTGTAGCTGCCCCAAGTCATCAATTAACCTTTGGTCTTCATTTTAAGTTTCTCCCCTAAGATCTGCTGGTGCATAGGTTAAAGAATACGAGCCGTGGAAACAGTCTCTTATAGAAAATGTAAGGTAAGGTTGCGTACAATGGACCTTTGTGGTCCGGCCCTTCCGCGGATCCCGAGCATAACGGGAGCTTAGTGCACCGGACTGTTCTTTTCTTACTACTAGTTCCTTCTTTCTTCTTTTAAGGAAGTCAGCCTATTAATAATTTTCTCTTTCCTTGTAACAGCAAGAAAAAGAATAATTGACATGAATTATAAAGTAGAAAAATTAAACCTAGCTGCAATGGTGCTTTATATTAAACAGGGAATTAATGACTTGAACTACCACAAATTTCAGAAGGAATTTTATTTTGACTAATTACAATTAACAGTAACATTATCAAGTGTGAATGTAAGATGCATAATAATTAGCTTAATGCTATTGATCAGTTATTTTCAGTATTAGTCGCAAAACCAAATTAATCTGCAAGTCTATTTAAGTCAACCTCATCCACACTTGAAAAAACACAGCAGACAGCAAGTTAATAGCTGAAAGTTCTCCTAAATAATGAGCAACCCCTCTTTGGTTGCAATATGAACTAACTAAAGCTTACATCTGTCTAGTAGTAGCAGTTTTTGCTTCTGTTCTTGACCAATGACAACAACAACTATGCCTTAATCCGAAGCAAGTTGAGGTCGGCCATATGAATCCTCATTGTTCCTGACCAAAATGGACTAAATTTCAAATCTTACCCGACTCAACACATAGTATTGTAATTACTAAACTGGAGACTTTGTAGAGTAATGTTATGCATTCCATGCTCGAGGCCATGCGATGAAACCCCTCGAAAAGGTGTGTTGATCAGAGTACCAGTTGATGAGTTGAATGTTAAGTTTGATTCTTGATTTGGTGAATTATAGTCACATAGTGTTTTGGCCATTGAATGGTGTTGTTGTTGTGAATGATTATCAGGGGAAGTAGACTTGGATTCAGAAAGATTGACAACAGTGATATCATGTATGCTTGATCTTCTTTTATCTTTTCCACCAGAAAGCTGCCTAATAAAGTATTTCTGAGCATGGCTAGCTACTTGTGTTGGAGTTCTTGTGGTCACAAAATTCCGAGATATATTTCTCCAGTCTCCTTTTCCATACTTTCTCAGCCCCAACAGAAATTGCCTGAAAAAATTATAGGAAACACTGTTACTCTTGCAACACAACAGGTTACTACGGCATCTTAATCTCAAACAAGTTACAGTCCGGTACATTTAACTCATTCAAGACCAATATTATACAAGATAAAAAGTACAAAAAGTACAATAGTGTAAAAGTTTCTAAGGTTGGATATCATTATGACCATGTTAAGCTACAAAGCTAAATCTTAAGTTTTATCACTTAAAACCACCTCGTTAGCCCAGGAGATCTTCTCTGCAATAATTAGTCCTTTAACAAATTCACCCCTTTTTTCCTTAATTATTTTTATCGGGAGAATTAAACTAATTCTTCAAGCTAGAGAGAATTTAACTCACCTGTGTTCTTCCTCAGTCCATGGCACACCCTTCTTCCTTTCATGTTCAGAAGATCGATTCGATGCGCCCCGTTTTCCATTTTGACCATAGAATTGCTTGAATCCATGAAATCCATCTTGATTATTAACCCACTCTAATGTGAAAGAATTACTAGTTGTGTAGCCAGGTACTGGAATTAACCCTGCCTCAATATCGCTAATATCTTCTACTAATTCTCTATACTGTTTGATCACATCATTCACTGTTTTACCAGGGATCATTGCTGCTACATTGTACCATTTATCTGGTGTATCTTTATCAAATAAAGCAAGTGCATCTTCAAACATCTTGTTTTCTTCAGCTGTCCATTTTGTTACCTTGTTTTCCTCAAATAACCAGCTTGAATTCTTAATATATGTTGCAGGGGATAAATATCCCATTTCCCTGTTCATATTTTCTTGATCATATATAGTGAAGAAAAAACAAAAAATACAACCCCCTCTTTGTTTTCTTGGTAAAAGAAGAGGAAATGATGAGTCTTTTTATGGCCTCAATAGCATTTATTCAAGAAGCATAGGAAGGGAATATAATTTTAATTTTTTTTTTGTTTGATAATAAGTAAGAGGTGAGGAATCTAGAAAAGACAACCCAACTTTCCAATACCCAAGGAAAATTCAAGAAACTATAGGGGAAAAAAAAGTAGATCTTGTTTTGTGAATGATAAGCATTAGAGCTCTTTAATAGATCTAAAGTATTTCATTTTAGACTATACTTAATTGGAAATTTGAGCAACTAAAAAGTAAAGGCTAGAAGTTCAGAGAATAAGAATTAGAGAAAGTAGAACTCTTATATAGAAACTGTGATAATTAAATATAGATGAAATATGTACTAAGAGGAGGAAGGGGCATAATTGAGTAAAATAAAGAAAACAGAGAGATTTTGCAGGAATTAGAGACATAAAAGTAAAGGCAAGAATATTTGAAAGTGAAAGAAATTTATTGTAGAAAATCAAGAATTAGAATCAGTGAATACTTATATGCTAGGAATTATAGTAAAGCAGAAAACAAAGAAAGAGAGAGAGAGAGAGTAAAAGTGATTAATAAACGTTTTGAGATGTCATTGGCTAAGATGTTTTTTGTGGGGTCTGCAGCTGAAAGAATTTTGTTTTCTTCTTATTTGGTGTATTGAGACATATAGTGGACTAAATGGACAGTCCTTGCCTAAAAAGGACAATCTATCATTGTTGGTGAAGAAAATAAAATATTAGCTCTCATATTTATATTAATTAATAAATAGTATATAGGATGTATTTTTCTTTCATAGATTTGTCATTTAACTATGATAATACTTTTTTTCCCCAAAAAAACAATGAACTTCTTTTCTTTTTAGTCGGTTTAAATGATAATTACACTTTTCTAAATTTGAAATAATATAACATTAAACTTTTCGTTTTACTACAGTCACACAAATATCTATAACTTGTTTTAGATTATAAGTTTCAAAAGTTATTTTTTTTAAACTTCATATTCAGTCAGATAGGTTCATTCTCTTTTAAACGGAACTTTAGTTGTTAAAAGCTAATGTTAAATTATTTTGTTTAGAATATACGTCGAGTGCCAATAAATTTTGTAAAAATAGCACGGTATATCCAGTTTTCGGACTGGTCATTCAAAAATAGCCAACGTTTACCAAGTCAATAAAAAATAGCCATTATTTTGCTGCAACAGAGACCGGTCCAACATAATATACTGGAGTTCGGAGTACCGGTGTTCCAAACTCCAGCATATTATGCTGGACCGGTATACTTTACTGGCTCCAGTATAATATACTGGAGATTGGAGCATCGGTGCTCCAAACTCCAGTATATTATACTGGACAATTATACTTGCTGGAACTCCAGTATATTATGCTGGAGTTCTAGTGTACTTATGCTGGAACTCCATCATATTATGCTGGAGTTCCAGCATACTTATCCTGGAACTCCAGTATAATATGCTGGAGTTCAAGTATACTTATGCTGGAACTCCAGCATAATATGCTGGCGTATTTTCCGGGTTTTGAACAGTGTTTTCGCTCAGATTTATTTTTACATGAAAAGTGGCTAAATTTCGATTACTTTTGAAATTGGGCTATTTTTGAACGACCAATTGTAAATCTGGCTATTTTTGAATTTCACCCATAAATTTTTTATGCTTAATGGGCTATTTTGGAATTGAAGTGAAACGCATTGCTCTGTTTGACATTCTACATTGAAATGCAATGAAGAAACAAAATACACAAATATAACAAAAAAAAAAAACTATACCTATAGGTGATGTTGTACACACTGGTACCGGATACGTACGTATCAATAAACGAGTTCATATAACATAACAAAAGCATATTACTAAATTGTTGGCTTATTAAGACATATGAATCCAAAACTGAATGATCACACCTTTGTGAGCTTGAAATGTTAATTTTTGCATGTTGAAGCAATTTCAGATTCCAGAACTGAAATCTAACGAAAGAATATAAAGGGAAAATGAACACTAAGGGGTAAATGAAAATATAATATGCATCTCTGTCTTGAGTCAAAAAAATGAAGCCGTTGGTATTTCTTTTCACTATAAAAACTGTCGGTGTTCCTTTCTCATTAAAACACTTCAATTTTTAATACTATTTTATTGAATTTTTGGATTATTGATCTATATATGCATAAATGTGAATAGGGGTGTTCATAGTTCGGTTTGGATCGGTTTTTCCCTAAAAAGAAACCAAACCAAGCAAGTCGATTTTTCAAATATTAGAACCAAACCAAACTAATTAAGTCAGTTTTTTCTTGATTCGGTTTATGTCGGTTTTTCGGTTTTTTCGGTTATTTGTCGGATTTTTCTTAAATATAAGACATACACTACCAAACACATATTTCGGCGACCACATTTTCAACGTAACACTATCAAATTAATTGCCCTTTGAGAAATCTATTATTTACCAAGATATATTGATGATAATTGAATCAAATAGTGATGAATAATTTAAGGACTCAATTAAAAATATATTATTTTTAACATGAAATAGATTTTTACACTTAACAAAAGAAAATTACCAATCAACTAGAATGTAAATGTAAAGACATGTACTAAAAGTGCAAACGATTAACATTTACTATAAATTTTTTGAAATTTTGTATAAAAGTATACATATATATAGGTGTAAATAAATTTAAAATAGTTACTCCCATATTTGGTTTGGTTTGATTTTTTTTATTAAACCAAAACCAAACCAAATTTGATCGATTTTTAAATTTGAAAACCAAAACTAAACTAAACCAAAACGTATCGGTTTTTTGATTGGTTTGGTTTAGTGTTCGAATTTTCGGATTTTTATGAACATCCCGAGATGTGAACGGAAAAGTATGGTATTTAGACAACTCCGAATGTATCTTAAAAGGTAAAATAAATTTAGTATTAAATGGATTTGAATAGAGCATAATAGGTCCTAAGTATTCTTATACTCTTAACATATATAGCTTATTTAAGATTTAAGTGTAGTTAATTTTTTTTTTTTTTAACAATTGTAATTCCTTTCCTGTTTATTTGTTACCCGATTGTTGAGTGATAGTCATGTTAGAATGAAAGGTAGCTAAGGGGTCACTGTCTTAACGGTCTATTAGTATTTTATTTACTTATATATTAGTTCTATTTGCATAATAGGATCACACATTCATTGTTTGTACGTAATGTACGTTAGTGGAATTTAGCAAGAATATATGGAAATAATTGAAGGGTTTGATTTTCTTATTTATTTAGTTATTATCTGACAAGCTGTGAAGGGTTGCTTGGGAGTGGTTGGAAACATGTATTTAATTGGAATTGAAGAAAATTGTAAAACCCAAAAAAAAAAAAAAAACTAAGAAGAAAACAAACAAATAATGTATTGAGGTGGTTGGCTCCATTTGTACATATTCAATTGGCAGCATTCAATGTTGATCTTCTTCTAGTTTTTTTTCCTTTTTCTTTTCTCTTCTGTCACATAAAATAATGGTTACTGTCTTTTCTCATGATTTGCTTCTCTTTTCTGAATGGTTTCTGTTATATTTAGTATCATCTTATTAGCTATAGGGCAAAACAGCCAGAATCAAAGAACCCTTTTTTATATAGTTTACTGTATTTTCTCATTTGCTTATCTGTTCTGAATGGTTTCAGTTATATTTTGTATCAAATTTTTGTTATAACTGAGAGTTTTTCCAGGATCAAGTGCATTGTTCTAAGTTCGATATATAAAAGACTCGTACCTCTATACTTCTCCACTTAAATATTATTAGGTTTTTGTTAGGCAATAAAAATACACACATCACTTATTACACTCTAACCATTAGACCAAATTAGCCCAGCTTTCTTTTCGAGCCATCAATAATTGCCGGCTTTCAACGGGTCTAGCTATCCTTTCACCGACCGGTCAGTTATGGAAGACTATATTGGGTAGAGCCCAAATATCATTAAGAATATCTTAATATTTTTTATTTCTGTGTGTTTTTTTTAAATAATGGAAGGTAATATATGAATAAGTATACATAAATTTTAGAGGATTTATTGTTCTTTTATCTAGCAGTTGAGCAAAGAAGCTCGAGAGGATCATAACCCTAGAAACATGTCAAGGATAATAAATCCCAACCTTAGCTTGCCTTTTAAGTAGAAAAGCAGATATTGTCTTGATTTCACATGAAGTTTGAATAACCCAAAAAAGATTTTGGAATAACTCATCTGACTTTCCTTGTTATAAAATTTACCATTGGAAATCTTGACTTCTTAGGAAACAGAAAAGAATTATATGTTGCTTGGAAGAGTATCTTTTGTTTGGGATCTTTATACAAATGTCAGTCAAATTTACTATTTTTTTTTATTTGGTACTCACAAATTATACAAATATATTCATACATAAATAATACATGTAATATACATTTATCAACTATTTTTAAATTAAGTGATTAGGTGAACCGCCATTTAAGTTAATTATAAAATTTTGGTTTTCTCATTTCTAGAAGGGCAAAATGCTTATTATTGGTCTGCAAGTCTTAGTCTATGTGTGTGGGAAATGAAAGAGAATAGTTATTATATTGTAATTTTTTAAATCAAATGTGAGTTTCCATAAGTGGAAAGATTCCTTGCTTACCATCTTTCCCAAAAATGTGCAAATGGTATAAAACGGATGAGGCCATGTGGGCACAAATACAACTTGCAATGCATTCTTGATCTCCTGCATATGCCCTTCAATAGCTCATCTATGTCTCCCCTTAAATCAATCCACGAGGCCCGCGAGACCTAACTTTAACTTTTTTGAGTTGGCAGTAGGTTAGAAAAAACTTATTTACATTTAGTATTTACTGTAATTACTTTGTATTCAAAAGTTTAAGAAAAACAAAAATAGAAAATTTCGAGCCTAAAAGTTTTTCGTGTGTCCTTAAGTAATTTAATTCCCTCACAGTTGTCAAAATTTCGGATTAATTCCTCCCAGGAAAGAACGAAATAACTATTCTGTGATAGCGGCACTTCAAATCACAGAACTTCGGTGAACTCAAATGGCGGAGCAAATCACGCAAAATGCTTACGTTTTGCTTTGAAAAACAATGCAGAATTATGCAAAAGAGATAGCAGAGAGTTTTTCTGATTTGGTGGTGAAAAATGAGGCTGAGCCTCTCTATTTGTAGCTAACAAAGTTGAGTCTCAACATGTGCAATGATGCATGTTCATTTGATAAGTTGTCTATTCAGCAGAAAATTTGAATTTCTGTTAAACGGAATATTTGGGCGCGAATTTGAAGTCGAAGCCAAGCGAGCGACGATGACGATGGCGCGAGACTTGCTCTCTTCTCAACTCTTTAAGAGCTAGAAGAAGTGCTTCCATATATAAGCACAAGAATTTTTCTCTTCCTATCCAATAAGGGACAAAGTTCCTTTGTAAAAGGGACTAATTCAAAATTTTATTTCCCTCCATTTCTTTTCCCAATCATTTTTCATTTACACCTCTTTTGTTTTAATTAATAAAACCCAACATTTACATCAAAATCTATAAATTTATTATGCTTAAGTGATGGATTAAGCGAGAATGCATATTAGTTGGGTGCTATGATGCTGAAGTAACTCATGTCATACTCCTAGGAAAAGCTCGAACGACTTTGAAAAAGAGCATTGTGTAGCTTGGCAAGCCGTCCCTAATGGGTTGTTGAAGCCAGCCCCTTTGTAGGAAAATTTTTGCGATTATAAGCAAATTAATTATTTGTGTAGCTTGGCAAGCCGTTCCTTATGGGTTGTTGAAGCCAACTCCTTTATAGAAAAATTTTCGTATCTATGATTTAGTTTGCTTTTTTGGAGTCTCTTGCTTTGTTCCCCATCCTTTCGGAGGGAGGAACGGTATACTAAATATGTCTGAGTCATTTCCATAATCCTTTTCCCTTGCAAAAACGAATATGTCCCCTACTCTATATAAAACTTTGTCCAAAAACTATGATTACCTGTATGAAGTAGATATCCTACCCGACGAACAGAAAGTAACCTCAACTGAACTACTTCTCATAAACCCTCATTCAGCTTTTGTTAAAAAATTATTATGGACCCAAATTCGTTCCTTAGTCCAACACAGACCAAAAGGTGTGAAGAAATATGTTGCTGCCTCAAAACTTGACCAACAACCTATTCTTGCCACTAGAAAAGAACAATTCATCACCTTTCAAATCCCGAATGATTTTCCCAGACAATGAAGAAATCGTAGTTTTACCCATATCCATTTTGGTGCTATCTGGATCGCTTTGACATATCACTGTGATGACCTAAAAGGTCATCTCGTGTTCTAGAACCCAATCCGGGGTTTCGAGGCATTCAAGACCTTATTTTTTTCTCCTCGATTAGCGTGCGCAGTCCGGGTGCACTTCCGGAAAGCTCTTATGTAAAAATTTGAGAAAAATGCCAATTTTTCCTTTAAATTTGAATTTAAGTTGGCTTCGGTCAATATTTTGGGTAAACGGACCCGGACCCGTGATTTTATGGTCCCAAAGGGTTCGTAGAAAAATATGGGACTTGAACGTATGCCCGTAATTGAATTCTGAGGTCCCTAACCCGAGAAATAAATTTTTGAAGAAAATTGTTTAACTGAAAATATAAGAAGTTTGGAAATTGAACAATATTTGAATTTGATGGTATCAGGATCGTATTTTGGTTTCGGAGCCCGGTACATATTTAATATGATATTTAAGTTGTGTCTGTAAAATTTGGTAAGAAACGGAATTCATATGACGCGATTCAGACCCTCGGTTGTGAAAATGGTAACTTTAAGAGTTCTTAAGATTTTCATTGATTTTGATGCTAAATTCGTTGTTTAAGATGTTATTTGGGCGATTTGATTGTACGAGCAAGTTTAAGATATTTTTAGGGTTGTGTGCATGTTTGGTTTGGAGCCCCGAGGGCTCAGGTGAGTTTCGGATAGGCTTTAGGGTGTTTTTGACTTAGAAAAATTTGGTATAAGTTGTTGTATCTGGTGTCTGTTGCACTATGCTTTGCGATCGCGTAGTCACTCTCGCGATCGCGAAGGGGAAAATGGGCTGGGGAGGATTTTACTCTACGCGAACACGAGATCAAGGTCGCGGATGTGGAGCATTGGGGGGGATTGCTCTACGCGAATGTGACCGGTCAACCGCAAACGCGTAGCTTTAGGATGGGCTAGTCAGGGAACCTAGGGAAAACCTATGCGAACGCGACCCACCTTTATAGCGAATGCAAAGGCAGGGCTGGGCTAAACCTTCACGAACGCGTAGCCTTTCCCGCGATCTCATAAGTCCTCAGAAGGCAGCTCTTTGCGAGCGCGACAGTGCTCACGCGAACGCAATGAACACTGTCGCCCAGCACTTAAAACAGAATCAGAATGGGAATAAGGCCATAAATTCATATTTTCAAAAACTAGAAGGCATAGAGGCAATTTTCAAGAGACAAGTTTTACCCCAAAGTGTTGGTATATGATTCTAAACCATTTTCTTTCAATTACCTATTGCATTTCATCATTTTTCATCCAAAAATCTAGGATTTTCGTGGTAAAAATTGGGGATTTGGATAGAATTAGGGCTTTGTGTATAATTGAAATTTAGACCTCGATTTGGGGCTGGATTTTGAAACTAATTGCATATTTGGGCTTGTGGGTGAACCGATTTTGGTTCGAACCTCGAGTTTTGACCAAGCGGGCCCGGGGTTAGGTTTTGACTTTTTTGGAAGAATGTTGGGAAATCTGTAATTTCTCATTTGAATTGTTTTTTTGGCTTTAATTAATGTTAATAAGTTAATTATGGCTAGATATAAGTGAATTGGAGGCAAAATCTAGAGGGAAAACAGTATTTGATGCTTGAGTTTGGCCGTGAAATCCGAAGTAAGTGTTTGGTCTAACCTTAGCTTGAGGGAATAAGTGTTGTATCTTATTTGCTATGTGTTAGTGTCAAGTATGACGTATAGGTGAGGTGACGAGTATCTATACGTTGGTGTCAAACATGCCTGTAAGTCTTATACTAGGATTGTTGTGATTTTTATTATGTATTGTTCATGCTTAAATTGATGATTAGCACTGTGGAACAAGACTTATGATCAATTCTTGGTAATTGACCATTGTTGAGTATTGGCTCAAGTTTAGGTTTATTTTGTGAAGTAACTGTTGAAACTAGATTGGTCATAGCTGATTCCCTTGCCGGGATGATATTGTTCTATTGTTGACTCCCTTGCCGGGACGATATTATTTCTATTGTTGATTCACTTGCCGGGATGTTGTTATTTCTATTTGTTTGGGTGAGGACGAGTGTAAAGTACGAAAGGTGATGTCGTGCCTGATTATGTGAGTGTAAAAGCACGAAGGGTGACACCGTGCCGATTATGTGAGTGTAAAAGCACGAAGGGTGACGCTGTGCAATATTATTGAAAGTAAAAGCACGAAGGGTGATGTCGTGCCATGATTACGAGAGAGTAAAAGCACGAAGGGTGATGTCGTGCCGTTTTTGTTGATTTCTATGGTGAGGATGAGAAAAAGCACGAAGGGTGATGCCGTGCACTTGTTATTGTGTTATCATTTCCGTTGCTTCAAGTTTGATGTTTACTTTGTCGCTTTACTTTACTATTGTCATAACCTGATATCCCTCTCAGCATGTTCTCCTTTTCTCATCTTATTTTGTTAAATTCATGTTATTATTGCTTCTCGTATATGATTTAACTGCATAGGTTTATTTGGTTGTCGCGTCCTGGACTCGTTACTACTTCGCCGAGGTTAGGGGTGACACTTACCAGTACATGGGGTCGGTTGTACTGATTCTATACTCTGCACTTTTTGTGTAGATCCTGGTACTGGACCCTACGTACTGTAGTTCAAGGTTGATGCCTTCAGTCCAGTAGAGACCCGAGGTAGTCCTGCAGGCGTCTGCAGGCCTTGGCGTCCCCTTCTATTATATTTTCATTCTGTTTTTATCTATTTATGAGACATATGTGTATTTTACTTGTTTAAACCACTATTTGTAGTATTCGTAGATAGTCCGTGAGATTGTGACACCAGTTCTGGGTGGAGTTTTATTATGGATTTGTATTTTTATTAAGTTAAATTGTTAAATTCTGTTCTTCCGCATTTTATTCCGCTGTTTTTCTTATGTTAACTTGTAAATTGTTAAAAGATAAATTAAAAAAGGTAAAATAATCAGTAACATTGGCTTGCCTAGCGGGTTCAATGTCAAGCACCATCACGGTCTCGACAGTGGGAAATTCGGGTCGTGACAAGTTGGCATCAGAGCTCTAGGTTGCTTAGGTCTCAAAATTTACGGACAAGTTTAGTAGAGTCTGAGGGATCGGTACGGAGACGTCTGTGCTTATCCCCCAGAGGCTACAGAGTTAGGAATAACTTCACATCTATTCTTCTCTGTCGTGCGATTTGACTTCTCAATGCTAATTGAACTTCTACTTTGTTCTTTCGCAGATGGCGAGAATACGTGCTTCTTCATCTGCTGATCAACAGCCCAAGCCCCCAGTGGCAGCTCCTACAAGGGGCAGAGGATGAGGCTGAGGCCGTGCCAGAGGCCGAGGTAGGGGCAAAGCTTAGCGTAGAGCAGGAGCACCAGCGGCGGAGCCTCAAGTAGAGTTTGATGATGAGGTTCCGGCCGAGACAGTTCTAGAGGGCCCAGCTCAGGTCCCAGAGGGGTTCATCGCTACCCCGATACTCCAGGATACTCTGGTTCGTCTAGTGGGTCTTATGGAGAGTGTTACTCAGGAAGGCTTACTTCTTGTAGCACCAGCCGTCTTTCAGGCTGTGGGAGGAGCACAGACTACCGTTACTCGCACTCCGGAGTAGATGCCTCCTCAGTTTGAGACTCTAACAGCTTAGCCAGTTGGGGTAGTTCAGCCAGGTGTTGTAGCTCAGACCGGTGATGGAGCAACTATGTCTGCTAATGCTTTATGGAGGTTGGACAGGTTCACCAAGCTCTTCACTACTACCTATGGTGGTACATCTTCAGAGGCTCCCTAAGACTATTTGGACAGCTGTCATAAGGTTCTACAGACCATGGGGATAGTGGAGACCAATGGGGTCGACTTTGCTACTTTTCGTCTGTCAGGTTCTGCCAAGACTTAGTGGAAAGATTACTGTTTGGCTAGACCAGCTGGGTCACCGGCTTTGACTTGGGACCAGTTCTCTCAATAATTTCTGGAGAATTTTCTTCCTATTACTCGAAGGGAGGACTATCAGAGGCAGTTTGAGCATCTCTAGCAGGGTTCTATAATCGTCACTCAGTACGAGACCAGATTTATTGCCTTGGGCCGTCATGCTCTTCTTATACTTCCCACCAAGAGAGAGAGGGTGAGGAGGTTTATTGAGATACTAGCTCAACCTATCATATTGCAGATAGCTAAGGAGACTGGGAGTGAGATTTCTTTCCAGGATGCAACCAATATGGCTAGGCGAGTTGAGATGGATCTATTACAAGGGAGTGGGGGGGTCTGACAAGTGGCCCCGTCTCAGGTTCAGTGGTGCTTCATCTAGAGGCAGGGATTTTTTTTGTAGGGGCCATCCTCCCAGGCCATTTAATTTAGCACTTCAGGCTTCTCATGGTGCTCCAAGTGGCCGTGGTTCTTATATGCAGTATTATGATCAGTTGTCCTACAGTGCACCACCAACTCTTATTAGTGCACCTCCTCTCCAGAGTTATCATGGTGGTTACTTAGGCTGTTAGGGTCAGTTTCAGGATCAGTAGTCTTAGCAGTCGAGGTCTTGTTATACATGTGGTGATCCGAGGCATATTGCTAGATTTTGCCCTCGAGCATCGAGTAGTTCTCAGGATCAGGGCTCTCGTGCCATGGTTCGGCATCGGGTGTTCCACTGGTTGATCAACTAGTTAGAGGTAGGGGTCAAGGTGTTAGATGTGGAGGTTAGGCCGTTAAAGGTGGAGGTCAGACAGTTATAGGTAGAGGCTAGCCAACAAAAGGCCATCCTCGGTATGTAGTTCAAAGTGGTGGGGCCCAGCCCCGATGTTATGCTATTCCAGCCAGACTTGAGGCTGAGGCCTTCGATACAATTGTCATAGGTACGGTTTCAGTTTGCAGTAGAGATGCTTCAGTTCTATTTGATCCAGGGTCCACATATTTCTATATGTCATCTTATTTTGCCCCTTATCTAGTTGTGCCTCGTGATTTTTTAAGTGATCCTGTATATGTGTCTATGCCGGTAGGTGATTCTATTGTGGTAGATTGTGTCTATTGTTCATGTGTGGTTGTTATTGGGGGTCTTGAGACTAGCGTAGATCTCCTACTTCTCTATATGGTGGATTTTGATATCATTTTGGGGATGGATTGGTTATTGCTTTATCATGCTATATTAGACTGTCATGCCAAGACTGTGACCTTAGCATTGCTGGGGTTGCCTCGTTTGGAGTGGAGAGGGACTCCTGGTCATTCCTCCAGCAGAGTTATTTCATATACAGAGGCTCAACATATGGTTGATAAGGGATGTTTGGCCTATTTGGCGTATGTTCGTGATTCTAGTGCTGAGGTTCATTCTATGGATTCTGTGCCCACTTTCCGTGAGTTTCTAGAGGTATTTCCTGCAGACCTGCCGGGTATGCCACCCGATAGGGATATTGACTTTTGCATTGATTTGGCTCCGGGCACTCAGCCCATTTCTATTCCGCCATATTGTATGGCCCTGCTAGAGTTGAAAGAATTGAATGAACAGTTGCAGGACTTAATGGATAAAGGCTTTATTAGGCCTAGTGTCTCGCCTTGGGGTGCACTGGTGTTGTTCATTAAGAAGAAAGATGGGTCGATGAGGATGTGTATAGATTATCGGCAGTTGAACAAAGTCACCATCAAGAACAAGTATCCATTGCCAATGATCGATGATTTATTTGATTAGCTTTAGGGTGCCAAGATATTTTTGAAGATTGATTTGAGGTCTAGCTACCATCAATTGAGGATTAGGGCATCTGATGTCCCTAAGACAACTTTTCGCACTCGGTACAGGCATGATGAATTCTTAGTGATGTCATTAGGGTTGACAAATGTGATTGTTCAAGCCTTATTTGGATTCCTTCGTGATTGTCTTCATTGATGATATTTTGATGTATTCCCGTAGCCGGGAGGAGCACGAGCAGCATCTTCGAGTCATTCTCCAGACTCTTAGGGATAGTCAGTTGTATGCAAAGTTTTCGAAGTGTGAGTTTTGGTTAAGTTCAGTAGCATTCCTGGGTCATGTTGTATCGATAGAGGATGTTCAGGTGGATCCTAAGAAGATTGTGGTAGTCAAGGACTGGCCTAGACCTACATCAGCCACAAAGATCTGGAGTTTTTTGGGTTTGGCGGGCTATTACCGTCGGTTTGTGGAGGGGTTTTCATCGATTGCAACCCCGATAACCTGGTTGACCCAGAAAGGTGTCCAGTTTAGGTGGTCGGACGAGTGTGAGGTGAGCTTTTAGAAGCTCAAGACAGCTTTGACTACGACACCGATATTGGTATTGCCCATAGGTTCAAGGCCATATACAGTATATTATGATGCATCTCGTATTGGACTTGGTGTGGTGTTGATGTAGAATGACAAGGTTATTGCATATGCTTCGCAAGAGTTGAAGACCCATGAGAAGAATTATCCATTTCATGATTTGGACCTAGCAACCATTGTTCACGCACTGAAGATTTGGAGGCATTATTTATATGGTGTGTCATGTAAGGTGTTCACGGATCACAAGAGTTTGCAATACTTGTTCAAGCATAAGGAGTTAAATTTAAGGCAGAGGAGGTGGTTGGAGCTATTGAAAGACTATGATATCACCATCTTGTATCATCTGGGGAAGGCCAATATAGTGGGCGATGCTTTGAGTAGGAAGTCAGCCAGTATGGGCAATCTTGCGTATTTTCTAGTTAGTGAGAGACCGCTTGCTTTAGATGTTCAAGCTTTAGCCAATCAGTTCGTGAGGCTGGATGTTTTTGATTCCAGACGTGTTCTAGCTTGCACAGTTGCTCGTTCCTCATTATTTGAGCGTATCAGAGATCGACAGTATGATGATCCTCATTTTCTTGTCCTTAGGGATGCAGTGCAGCATGGGGGTGACAAGCAGGTTACAGTTGGAGATGATGGAGTTTTGAGGATGCAGGGTTGTATTTGTGTTCCTAATGTGAATGGATTTCGTGAGTTGATTCTAGAGGAGGCCCATAGACCCGATACTCTATTCATCTGGGCGTCGTTAAGATGTATCAGGACTTGCGGCAGCATTATTGGTAAAGGAGAATGAATAAGTATATTATGGCATATGTAGCTCAGTGTTTGAATTGTCAGCAGGTAAAGTACGAGCATCAGAGACCTGGTGGTTTGCTTCAGAAGATTGAGATTCCTGAGTGGAAGTGGGAGCGTATCACTATGGATTTTGTTGTTGGACTCCCACAGACTCAGAGGAAGTTCGACGCAGTATAGGTTATTATGGATAGGCTAACCAAGTCAGCGCATTTCATTCCTGCGGCAGTCTCCTATTCTTCAGAGAGGTTAACTGAGATCTATATCCGGGAGATTGTTTATCTTCATGGTGTGCCCGTATCTATTATTTCTAACCGAGGTAAGCAGTTTACCTTGAATTTCTTGAGGCCAGTACAACGTGAGTTGGGTATGCGGGTCGAGTTGAGTGCATCATTTCATCCTCAGACGGACGGACAGTCCGAGCGTACTATTCGGAGTTTAGAGGAAATGCTTCGAGCATGTGTTATCGACTTTGGAGGTTCTTGGGATTAGTTCTTGCCATTAGCAGAATTTGCCTACAATAACCGTTATCAATCGAGCATTCAAATGGATCCCTATAAGGCATTGTATGGTAGACGGTGTCGGTCGTCGGTTGGATGGTTTGAGCCGGAGGAGGCTCAGTTGTTGGGTACATACTTAGTACAGGATGCCTTGGATAAGGTTAAGATTATTCAGGATAGAATTCGTACAGCTCAGTCCAGGCAAAAGAGTTATGCCGACTATAAGGTTCGTGATGTGGCATCATGGTCGGAGAGCGAGTGTTGCTTCGGGTGTCGCCCATGAAGGGAGTGATGAGATTTGGAAAGAAGGGCAAGCTAAGCCCTAGGCTCATCGGTCCTTTTGAGATTCTTGATCAAGTGGGAGAAGTGGTTTACAGACTTGCATTGCCGTCGAGTTTATCAGTTGTGCATCCAGTGTTTCATGTGTCTATGCTTCGGAAGTATCATGGCGATCAATCCCACGTGTTAGACTTCAGTAGTGTCCACTTGGACAAAGACTTGACCTATAAGGAGGAGCCGATGGCTATTCTAGACCGGCAGGTTCATCAGTTGAGAGCAAAGAATTTCCCTTCAGTTCATGTGCAGTGGAGAGGTCATCCTGTTGAGGCAGCGACCTGGGAGTCCGAGTTTGATATGCGGAGCCAATATCCCCATATTTTCCCTGACTCAAGTACTTTTCTATGTCCGTTCGAGGGCGAACGATTGTTTTAGAGGTAGAGAATGTGATGACCTAAAAGGTCATCTCGTATTTTAGAAGCCAATCTGTGGTTTTGAGGCCTTCAAGACCTCATTTTCTTTCTCCTCGATTAGCATGCGTAGTCGGGGCGCACTTCCGGAAAGCCTTTATGTGAAAATTTGGGGAAAATGCCAATTTTGCCTTTAAATTTGAATTTAACTTGACTTAAGTCAACATTTTGGGTAAACGGATCCGGACCCGTAATTTGATGGTCCGGAGGGTCTGTAGAAAAATATAGGACTTGAGCATATGCCCGGAATTGAATTCCGAGGTCCCTATCCCGAGAAATGTATTTTTGAAAAAAATTGGTTAACTGAAAAATATAAGAAGTTTGGAAATTGGACAATGTTTGAATTTGATGGTATCGGGTTCATATTTTGGTTCCGGAGTCCGGTATAGGTTTAATATGATATTTAAGTTGTGTATGAAAAATTAAGGGTTGTGTGCTTGTTTGGTTTGGAGCCCCGAGGGCTTGGGTGAGTTTCGGATAGGCTTCGGGGTGTTTTTGACTTAGAAAAATCTGGTATAAGTTGTTGTATCTGGTGTCTGTTGCACTATGCTTCGTGATCGCGTAGTCACTCTCGCGATCGCGAAGGGGAAATAGGGCTGGGGAGGATTTTACTCTACGCGAACGCGAAGCATTGGGGGACTGCTCTACGCGAACGCGGCCGGTCAACCGTGAACGCGTAGCTTTCGGATGGGCTGGTCAGGGAACCTAGGGAAAACCTATGCGAACGTGACCTCTTTATCGCGAACACGAAGGCAGGGCTGGGCTAAACCTTCGCGAACGCGTAGCCTTTCCCGCGATCGCGTAAGTCCTCAGAAGGCAGCTCTTCACGAACGCGATAGTGCTCATGCGAACGCGACGATCACTGTCGCCCAACACTTAAAACAGAATCAGATTAGGAATAAGGCCATAAATTCATATTTTCAAAAACTAGAAGGCATAGAGGCGATTTCCAAGAGACAAGTTCTTCCTCAAAGTGTTGGTATATGATTCTAAACCACTTTCTTTCAATTACCCATTGCATTCCATCAATTTTCATCCAAAAATCAAGAGTTTTCGTGGTAGAAATTGGGGATTTGGGTAGAATTAGGACTTTTTTGTATAATTGGAATTTAGACCTCGATTTGGGGTCGGATTTCGAAACTAATTGCATATTTGGGCTCGTGGGAGAATGGGTGAACGAGTTTTGGTTCAAACCTCGAGTTTTGACCAAGCAGGCCCAGGTTGGGTTTTGACTTTTTTTGAAGAATGTTAGGAAATCTATAATTTCTTATTTGAGTTGGTTTCTTTGGCTTCAATTAATGTTAATAAGTTAATTATGGCTAGATACAAGTGAATTGGAGGCGAAATCTAGAGGGAAAGCGGTATTTGAGGCTTGAGTTTGGCCGTGGAATTCAAGGTAAGTGTTTGATCTAACCTTAACTTGAGGGAATAGGTGTTGTGTCTTATTTGCTATGTCTTAGTGTCGAGTATGACATATAGATGAAGTGACGAGTATATATACGTTGGTGTCAAGCGTGCCCGTGAGTCTTATACTAGGATTGTTGTGCTTTTTATTATGTATTGTTCATGCTTAAATTGATGATTAGCACTGTGGAACAAGAGTTATGATAAATTCTTGGTAATTGACCATTGTTGAGTATTGGCTCAAGTTGCGGTTTATTTTGTGAAGTAACTGTTGAAACTGGATTGGTTATAGCTCATTCCCTTGCCAGAATGATATTGTTCTATTGTTGACTCCCTTGCCGGGATGATATTGTTCTATTGTTGACTACCTTACCGGGATGATATTATTTCTATTGTTGATTCCCTTATCGGGAGGTTATTATTTCTATTTGTTTGGGTGAGGGCGAGTGTAAAGCACAAAGGGTGATTCCATATGATAACTAGGGATTTTACCGCATTTTATACTCTTCTTGCTTATGCTTTGATTAGAAATTCATACAAAATAGTCCCAAAAGGCTCACAGTTGTGCTTGATTATAGGTTTGATCAACAAAGTGACAAGATGTCAAAGATCAGCTCAAAAGGAGTGAAACTTGCACAAGTACCAAGACAAGACAAAGCTTAGGCAAAGCAAGGCCAGTGCGGCCACACTACATTCTGTGCCGTCTGCATTGTGAGGTTCATAAAGCATGACTTTCAAGGCACAAAGGCAATGCGGCCTCACTAGGATTTGTGTGGTCCGCACTGAAGGCAATGCGGCCACACTCAATTTAGTGCGGTCCGCAGAACCCAAGATTAGAGAAGTGCCAGTTTCAAGGATTCAAGTCAATGCGATCCACATTCCAATTTGTGCAGACCGTACTAGAAGCCTCCACGGCTGCAATCCATTCTCTACGGTCCGTAGTGCCTGAGTTTAGAGAGTTAGATCTTCAGATTCAGAGCCCTAGTGTGGCTGTACACCATTTTGTGCGGTCCGCACTAACCTCGCAGGGGCATTTTTGTCCAGAATTTTCAGCTTAGTATAAATAGCTTCTTTTCCCATTTTTTAGGGTATCAGATATTGTAATTAAGCAGCTGCACTCGTGGGTTCGATATTCTTAGCTATTTTGGCAATTTTTATCTACTTTTCATCATTGAATCTTGTTATTTAGCTTAACAATTAATTAATATGAGTTGTTCTTCATCTATTTCTTGCTTTTCTTCTTTAATTATGAGTAGCTAGACCCATAAGCTAGGGTTGTGGCTCAACCCTAGTGTGGGTAATTGATGGGTCTTGTATTTTAGGGCTAGATTGACTATGAGTGTTTGATATTTGGGCCAATTTCATGGTTAATTACTGAATTAGTGGTTGCAAACACTAGTTTGTGTTTAGTTGACTAGGGCTCTTCTTGAGAAAGAGAGCCTAAGTCTCCGAAATTGGTCCAACAAGGAATTGGAGCATACTCAAGAGATTTATAGCCCCAATTAAAGGGTTAAACCTCGAGAGAGTAATACCCGACTTGAACCCTAGTTGCTTGTGCAAATTTGCATACCCAATTGGTCTTGAGAAAGTCAATTCTGGCAAAATCACTCGAACCATTGAGAGGTGTAGAGTGGGTAAAATAGTGCAACGGTTATATCATACTCCCCAATCATGTCAATTGTGCCTTAGACTCAAGTACCCGTCAATGGACCACCTAGGCAGAAGTCACTACTCTAATGCCTTTTAAATCATTTGAACAACCCGTAGCATTTACTCTTAGCTTAATTTAGTTGCATTTACCATTTGTAGTTTGATAATAGTTGAAGTAAAAAAGAACCCCCAAAAATGATTAGAAGTGTAATTTGGAACACATAAGCAATTCTAAACTAGATAGATAATCGATTCCAAATTCTAGCTCTCTGTGGAAATCGATCTCGACCCAAAAATCGGGTAAAAGCTGCTCCGACCCTCTCTCGCTACTCAATAGTAGTGCGGAGTAGGCCACGATCATCGTACATGATAATGTGAGTGAGTGTTAATGCACGAAGGGTGATGACATACCGATTATGTGAGTGTAAAAGCACAAAGGGTGATGACGTACCACATTATTGAAAGTAAAATCACGAAGAATGATGCCATGCCATGATTATGAGAGAGTAAATCACGAAGGGTGATGCCGTGCTGTTTCTGTTGATTTCTATATTGAGGATGAGAATAAAAGCACGAAGGGTGATGTCGTGCACTTGTTATTGTGTTATCATTTCCGTTACTTCAAGTTTGATGTTTACTTTGTCGCTTTATTTTACTATTGTCATAACCTGATATCCCCCTCAGCATGTTCCCCTTTTCCCATCTTATTCTATTAAATTCATGTTATTTTTGCTTCTCGTATATGATTTAACTGCACATATTTATTTGGTTATTGCGTCCTGGCCTCGTCACTACTTCGTCGAGGTTATGCTCGACACTTACCAGTACATGGTGTCGGTTGTACTGATACTACAGTCTGTACTTTTTGTGCAGATCCCGGTACTAGACCCTACGGACTATAGTTCAAGGTTATTACCTTCAGTCCAATGGAGACCCGAGGTAGTCCTGCAGGCATCCGCAGGCCTTGGCATCCCCTTCTATCATATTTCCATTATGTTTTTATCTATTTATGAGACAGATGTGTATTTTCCTTGTTCAGACCACTATTTGTAGTATTCGTAGACAGTCCATGAGATTGGGACACCAGTTCTGGGTGGAGTTATTTTATGGATTCGTTCTTCCGCATTATTAAGTTAAATTATTAAATTCCATTCTTCCGCATTTTATTCCGTTGTTTTTCTTATGTTAACTTGTAAATAGTTAAAAAATAAAGTAAAAATTTAAAATAATCTGTAACGTTAGCTTACCTAGCGAGTTCAACGTTAGGTGCCATCACGGTCCCGACGGTGAGAAATTCGGGTCATGACAATCTTAGAAGAAAAGGTTAACCTATTGTTGATTGCCTTTATCTTCTAGATATAAGATACTATGAGTACCAACATACAAATCTGGATACTGCAGGAGTTACCTTAAATGTTGGGACAGTCTTCGTAACTATCTCTCCCAATTTCAACATGTCCCTTTATGATCCATACTTAACCGAAGCATTAAAAATTCAAGACCAAATCCAGGGTGGCCCCCAACCAAAGATGCTATTCAAGCCACTTTTCATCACAAATGACGTGGTGGGTCCAAAATCATGCCATGGATCTATGCCTTCCCGGAAGAGAAAATGCTTTACTCATAAATATTAATGCTACCAAAGGAAACACTGTGTGCACCCAAATACCTAGATAAATTTCCAGAGATGAGCTTGTTAAAATCCTTCCTAATTCCTGAATCACAAATTATGAAAAGTTAAGGGAACCAGAATAATCTATGCAATCTGGTGAGGCAACTTTTACCAAAAGAAATGACAAAACTATTTCCATAAGCTTTGACCATTCTTATCTTAAAAAATCCAATAAAACCATCTTTTCTTGCCAAATGATTCAACCTAAAGATACAACATATACATACCCTGACCCTGAGAGAGAACCCTTCTGAAATATATATAAGGCATCATGAAAGAATATGACTGGTGCCAACATTTTGACAAAAAAGGTAAAAATATTTGGCGGTTCAAATGCCCCTTCACGGGACACTGCCTATGGGATCTTGATTGCGACTGCCAAGAATGTTTGAAAGACTCAATTGGAGAATTTGATGAATACTACCTACGTCATTGGGAAAGATTTGGCCTCAACGAGACCAAACCTGAAATCAAGAAGAAAGGGAAAACCACAGAATGGCACTTTCGAGCCAAATATGAAAATAAAGATCCTTTAATTGACTCCTTAAGGTGTCCAAGTAAATATAAATTTCTTGTCAGTTACAAAACCCAAGATTGACCAAAATTACCAGAAAAATTCATTCCAAGTTGGGGAGACAGTGAAATAACACACAAACACAAACCGCCATAAGCTTATAGGGCCCTAGAGTCCAAAAAATCACCAAAACCTAAAACTCCATCAACTCAAAATACCCCAAATCCACACAACCACAAATATTCATGTTAAGCCCTTCAAGTTTCAGTCATACCCAAGGTTTTCCGTCACTTTAACCTTTTTTAAAAGGAGAGTATCAGTCATGCTCCAAAAATCCCAAAAGAATATAGTGCTACTTACTGGAGAACCCCCCCCCCCAACAAGTGATATCGAAGCAACAATGAACTAGCAACCAGAAAATTCCATCTGCTAAAATAAAGTGCAGAACAATATTGGCAACACCATAAAAAACGTGTCGCATACACAAAACAAGAAGATGAGCAAAGAGGAAACAAATGAGAAAAAGGTGGAACAGACATCGTCTCACCATGTCGGACTAATTAAAGCCCTGAAATAAAGGTTGGCAAAGTTATAATATGAGATTTGTCCGCCATGGACTTCACTTTTTCAATTCTTCCAACAACAACAAAATGAGATGATTTTCATCAGGCAACAAATTCAACTTTTGAGAAATGACCGCTTTGAATCACAAAAACCCCCAGCTTTTCCTTCAAAATCTACCTTCTTCCCTATGTCGCCACAAGCGTACACCCCACCTAAATTGGACTACAACTTTCTACTCTTCCTACTACCTCACAAAATCCTATTTCTTTCACCCAACTCTTAAAAGAGGAACATGAATTTGATATTGTAAAAATGGTTTGGGAAAAGATGTCAGAAGGGGATAAAGGATACCCTTAGAAAAGAGGAACATGAATTTGATGATTTCTGACCAGAAGGCTCCAGACCTCTATGTCTCCCAACCAAGAAATATGTCAGAAGGGGGATAAAGGATACCACATAGTTGAAATCTCTAAATTCATCAGACTATACAATGGAGGATAGCTCTTAATCAAGCAATGAATTCATAACAAACTCTTCCAAATAAGACTATCCCCCAATATTTTAAACCAGGCAAAAGACCCAGAAATATCTGAGGTAGATAAGGATCAAGAGGGCATGAAAGATGAACCAATCGCAGAAAGGAGACATGATCCCATAGGATCAAAACCAATTGGAATTGGTTTCCACACTTTTATCTTAGATGGCGTCAAGGTTTCAAAATGGCCTCATAGGATCCAAGACTTCTATACTTTAATGGTGACCAAAAATTTGGTTGAACAAGAAAACTATATCATCATGTCAGAACTCACTTCGTGGTTCTCAAGAATCCTCAGAGATTGGTGGAACTCACTTTGGATTCAAGAATACTTTTCTTACTTCCCACGATTTTGCCTTCAATATCAGAATCATACATGATGTTTTCTGTGGAGATACTAGCCAAAGACAAGAAAAAATGCAAAGACAACTCTTCGAGATGAAGTGTGTGTCATTCGACAGAAATGACATTGACAAGAATTTCCAAAAAATAGTAAAAATATACTTTGAGATTGGCTGCAGAGACATCAACCTGAAGCAAGCATTTGTCTCTTCCCTTCCAAAATTGTTGGAAAGCCAAACCATGACTATCATTAAAGAAAAGTTTCAGTCAATAACAATCCTATAAGTCGGCTACATCATGAAAGCTATTTTTGTCGCATTGGAGGACATTTGTGCAAAGCGCTCTGCCCTAAAATAAATTATCCAACACAATCCAGTGCATGACAAAGCATGTTCAGATCCGATCTGATCATCGGGTCAGGATGTTCTTGCCACACACCTAGGTGACAGAACGGATTCAGGAGGTTCAGATGGCCAAGATTCCAGATGGGAGAAGCTGTACCTGAAACTGACACAGGTGGGCACGTAGAGAATACCTAGGGCGCGGGACAACTCTCTCTAAGAAACTCGGCAAAATAGCCACGTAACTTCGGGTGAAAGGATGCCTCCTTACAAAGGGGGTCGCGAATAAATTAAAAGTGTATATTAAAACAAAAATCATGTATTTACCACTTGGTAAAAATATCGAATGTGATTAAGATTCTTTTGTATAAGTTTTAAAATTGTTTAGCGGAGAAAGTAAACAAAAAAGGTGTTCATAATACAATCGGGACCATGCACCTAACATAATACAGGATATCAGGGCATCTCAATAAGATTGGGGGCCTAAAGCTAAATTTCAAAGAGAGGCCCTAAGTAAGAATATCAACGACAAATTTTCAAAGAAAGAGTATAAAATAAAGGTGTAATAATAAAAGTGGCTCAAGAATTTGATAAGTTGATATACAAGAAAATCATACCTAGTGAAAACCCACAAAGTAGGGTCTGGGGAAGGTAGAGTGTACGCAGACCTTACATTTACTTTGAAAGGTTGAGAGGTTATTTTGAAAGACCATCATATCAAGAGAAAACAAGGCAAAAAGGGTCAGATAAGGACAATCAATTCAATGGTATGAAAATGAAAGTAACTAAAGCGATTAAATCATGATAAAGTAGACTAAAAAGGAGTAGTAGGTATCACAGATAATTAAGATAATCAATTATAACAATAGATAGTAGCAAAAATCAAAGAATAAGAAATTATAGAGCAAGATAAGTTGATATATACGTTGCCGATTGAGAGACTTTTCAATATTGAGATTAGGAATAGTACACAGGAGAATGAAAAAGGTAAATATATAAATAATAATATGGGCCCGTATTAGTTAGTAGAATATATATATATATATATATATATATATATATATATATATATATATATATATAAGGCAAAAAAAAAAAAAGCTACCCTAACCATGTAAGGAAACAATTCATTAAAAATGATTCCATTCTCTAATTATTACAACGATCCTCACATTAAAATTATTGTACTTTCGTTCCAATTTTTTTTAAGTTTAAATGTACACATAATTTATTTAATAATACATATACAATACATCTTTAGTTAAAATTGTACGGCGTAGCCAGATTTATGGTTGGCTATCGAAAAATAGCCACCGATCTAAATGTAATCGATTTCTAGACATTTTAACTTAAAATATATGGTAAATGACATAATTGCCCTTGACCTTTTTAACATACTGTTTAGTTAATTTTTATCGCCTTTCTCTTTGTTTTTACAGTAGTTGTACGGATTTCGCTTCTTGAGAGAGCACTTTTCTTCGAATCTTGTCTGGGTTAGGTCCAATTTTCTTCAAAATTATGGGTGAGTTTTGTTTTTTTACGATAATGTGTTTGAATTTTCGTTGTTATTAATGGTTCTTTAGGTTTAATTTTGATTTCCGTACCGTTAGGGTTTAAATATTTGTTGTATTTTAACTTTTACGATTTTTTCTCTGTTCATTAGTTTGTCTTACTTCTGGTAATTTTGTCACTATGATATTAGTTTTATATTATAATGTTGCAATCGTTGTATAATTTATTTTTATAAGTTTTTCAAATTTTTTCTAGTCTCTGTATATTAGAGTTAATTTTCAAGTATTTTCTTGCTTCATCTGCATTTTAGATTTCTCCAGTTCTTGTCAAATTTTGATTATGTTTTTGTCCAGTATATTATATTGAAAGTCTGTCATGTGAATGTTTATCTTCCAGTATAACATACTGGAAGAATATTATAATATAGTTGAGTTTTGTTTCATTGCAGTATATTTTACGGGACGTCTGCTGTGTGTGAATAGTTGACGTCTAGTGTATGGGTTTTGATTATGTTTTTTGTTTATGAAATTTATTAAAGTTTTGTCCAGTATATTATACTGGAAGTCTGTCACGTGAATGTTTTTCTTCCAGTATGTTATACTGGATGAATATTATAATATAGTTGAGTTTTATTTCATTGCAGTATATTTTATGAGACGTCTAGTATGTATGAATAGTTGACGTCTAGTGTGTGGGTTTTGATTATGTTTTTTGTTTATTAAATTTAGTAAAATTTTATCCAGTATATTATACTGGAAGTCTGTTATGTGAATGTTTGTATACCAGTATGTTATTCTGGATGAATATTATAATATAGTTTGAGTTTTATTTCATTCCAGTATATTTTACGGGACTTCTGCTGTGTGTAAGCTTTTTCTCCAGTATATTATACTGGATTCTGTTTAGACTAAAATTATGTTTTATTTGTCATTACTTTTTTTTTGAATGATTATTTGTCTTTTTTCTTTAATTATGCTCTTTGATCCAGTATATAATACTTGAGTTTTGTTTGATTTCAGTATTTTTTAAATGAAGTGTGCCATATTTATACGGAAATCTGTCTTTTGAAGGCTTGTATCCCATTTTTTTATACTGTGTTGCTTTTTATTATATTTTTTTGTTTATTAAATTAAGTAAAATTTTGTCTAGTATATTATACTGGAAGTCTATCATGTGAATGTTTGTCTTCCACTAGGTTATACTGGATGAATATTATAATATAGTTTGAGTTTTATTTCATTCCAGTAAATTTTACGGGACCTTTGCTGTTTGTAAGTTTTTTCTCTTGTATATTATACTGGATGAGTTCTGTTTAGACTAAAATTATGTTTTATTTGTCATTACTTTTTGTAGACTTTGTTGTGATTGTGATTTATTTCTCATATATATACTGGATTCTGATTGTGTTTATTTATCTAATTTGTAATACGTTTTTTCATGATTTTATAGAAATTGAATCTTCAAGTAGGACATTGAAGGTACGTATTTCTAAAATGTTGAAGTTTTTATCTTAAAATTATATGAAATGTTGTTTATGTGTGTTGTATTTTGATTTTAAGAGGGAGATAGATTTTATGATTTGAATGAGTGGTTTCCTGTTGATTGTTATTGGAAAGGCGATCGAAAATTTAAGAAAACAATTCCGTCGTTTATGTGCGGAACTCAAATGGATCAACTAAAGAATGGTGCATTTGGGAAATTTTTAGAGTTGAATGACGTGTGTCACTCTGGAGAGTTGACTCATTGTATATTGCTTTCTCAAGTTTTTTACAAGGATAAAACCAAAATGGTTTTTAGAGTTTTTGACAACGATGTAGCATTTACAGAAGATGGTTTCCATTCTATTACCGGGCTGAAGATTGACACATCTGATTATAGTTTCGTTGATGATAGAGAGAACCGTTTGAAGGAACGGTATTTCTCTAATGTGAAAAAAGGTTTGAAGGTAAATGATTTATATCAGTTTATAAAAAAGCGTTCTCGACTTCGTGATGGTGCAACTGATGATGTATGTGATGATGTCGAGGTCTGCGATAAAGATGTTGTAAAGCTTGCTGAGATTTATATATTAGAAGCTGTTATTTTGGGTAAAGACATTAAAAGAAATATAAGTGAACGTAATATGAAAATCATAGACGACGCAGAACTTTGTGCTTCTTTTCCATAGGGCAGTTTCTGCTTTGAAGAGTTGATTGATAATTTGTCTCATCTTCTATCAACTGAGTCAGTGAAAAAGAAATCAGTTGGTAGGCTTCCATCTTATACGTCACTTGGATTCCCGTTTTTGTTTAATGTATGGATAATGGAAGTGTTTACTGATTTCCGTCAATATTCAATATATGAGGATCGGGGGCCAATTAGGATGTTGTCTTACTCCAGCATTGGATGTCCAAAATATGACACACTTTGCGATGAATTCTTTAAGAAAACAAGTGTAAGTTAATAGTATGTGAATTTTTAATATATACTTGTGCTCGTATATTTTGTGTTTGTCTAACTATTTATATTTCTGTTTGATTAATAGAACTTCAAGGTTTTTAGGGTGGATCAATCATATCTTCTCCAAGCTTCATCAAAAGTTAATCTTAGAGACATTGTCAATGTAAGTAGTTGTTTCTTAAATTTTATTTAGTCTTGCTTTTCATTAATTTCTACTATCGTATACTAGATTTATGTTCTAATAACTTGCTTTTCATTAAGTTTATTCTGTGAATGATTGTCTTTCAATATGTAATACTGGAAGTGTGTCCTCTCAATATTTGTCTTCCAGTAATAATATATTTATATGTTATTAAACCATGATATCCTGTATTTAATACTGGATTTGAATAATCCAGATTCTTTTATCCTAAATTCGTCCAATTTTGATTACTCCCTATAAAATGCTGGAAATGCTACTTATGAAGGCATATAAGCCAGTACATTATAATGGACAATGGAAAAATATTGAAAACTTGGTATCTAGAACAATTTACTGGAATTAAATAATTAATTATTTCGTTTCCTATATACAACACTGGAGTTATAGTTTATTAAAACATGATATCCTGTATTTTATATTGGACTTGAATAATCCAGATTATTTTATCCTATATTCGTCCAATTTTAGTTACACCCTATAAAATATGCTGGAAATGCTACTTATGAAGGGATATAAGCCAGTACATTATAATGGAGAATCGGAAAATATTGGAAACTTGGTATCTAGAATAATTTACTGAAATTAAATAATTAATTATTTCATTTCCTGTATATAACACTATAGTTATAGTTTATTAAAATATGATGTCACACCTCCTTTTTTAATACACGCGCAAGGGCGTAAAGGAGTTTTTCCAATTAAAGGACAATCAGAACGGGATTTGGTTATTAATGAATCAGAGTCGCCACTTGGGAGATTAATGGTATCCCGAGTCACCGGTTGAATCCCGAACCGAGGAAAATTATGATTCTGTATTACAGTCTGCGAACCAGAAATCCGGATAAGGAATTCTGTTAACTCGGGAGAAGGTGTTAGGCATTCTCGGGCTCCGTGGTTCTAGCACAGTCGCTCAACTATTGTATTTGATTTTATCTGATTTTCATACATGCTAGCTTATGTGCCTTTTATCCGTAAACCGCTTTTATCGTTATTTTAAAAGAATTACAACGTCGTGAAAACGCGTTTCAAACCACGTCGCAATCAATGCACCCGTGATTTTCAACACATTTTGACTCCGTTGAGATTTGGATTTGGGTCGCATCAATGCACACCCGAGTTTAGGAAGGTAGTTTTATTAAAATCGCGCCTAAAGAGGCTAACGCGTTATTATTTTTGGGGAAGGCCGTGAAATTCGCTAAACGGCCCTCCTGAATTTCTAAGTACTTCCATATAAAAATTATTGAGGGCCCCATAATTTTGTGTTTTTATTTGGCTAGGCTCGTCTCGTTTTGTTTTAAAACGTTTGTCTCTACTAATAAAACAAATGTCCTAATTAATTGTCATGGTTTAGAAGTTATTACATTTGGGTTCCACCTAAGGGAAAATATATCTAGGCCATTTGCTGATTTGGACCCAAATCCAAACGGATGCCAACATCCAGAGGCGTGCACGTGCCACATCTCACTACAGTTCTCATTTCGAGCATCTGGGGCTACAATTGGATTAATCACAACTTTGGCCAACATTCATACCCAGGTACGTTTAGAGGCTTCAAAGTTCAAAGCCAACTGGACGGCTAATAACGACCTCAACCAATGTGATTTTGTACCATGAATTACTAATTTGTTACCAATTAAGCTCTAAGACCTGTTGTTATTCAAGATGCAATCATTGCTTTTCGAAGGTGACCTTGGACTATTGCATTAAAATGAATCGCGTCTCCAGTCACACTAATTTTAACCCAACTAACTGTCACAACTATGATTTCCACTCCAAACCTTCAGCTAATGACCAATCCACTAATTCTCTAAGTTATTAACCATTCGATGCCAACTTAATAGACTATTAACACAGGAAATCAAGCTACCATATACTAGCACACTACTTCCAGAACAACTAAGTACCGATTCGAAATTAATAGTCCACTGCAAATCATTTATTACAAATTACAAAAGTGTTTCATTCATCCAATTCTCTATTATTACTGCTACGCCATTGAAATTCCAATTTACATGATATTGCAAAGATTCGACATCAATTTAACATGACTTGGATTTTATTTCTTCAATCGACTAACACACAGATTCAGTCCGTCAACATCAAAGGAAACTGAAAAAGTACCTGGAAATCGACACAAGTAGAAGAAGATGAGGTCAGCCACAACACAGTAGCAACAACAAATAATTTCCAACAGTTATCGAATAACCAACAACCAAGGAATAGGTTCGAAATCCAGAAATATTCAACAAGTTAACAGAAAACTAGCAAATCAATCCAACACTGCTTGAACCAGCCTATAATAGCTCAAAATCACAACCAGATGGTCCGTAAATGTTTAAAACCAATCAGATTCACTAGATCAAGTCAAAATCAATTTGAATGGACCCAAGGCCACTCAAAAACCAACCAATAAACTTCAAAGGGACCTCAGCGATCAGAAGAGAGTAGAGTTGATCAGAATTAACCCAAGATCAATGTAATAGTGCCTATTTGATTTTTGTTGCATATTTTCTGTTTTTGTTTTTGATTTTTGTTTTAACTAAGAACTAAAAGAGGACTTTAGTTTCAGATTTGATTTTCCATATCTGAAATTTGGAGAGGGATTTTTTTTTGGGAATTTTGGGCTCCCCCCCTGAATGAAGTAAAGGGCATGCCCTTTTATAGGCAGAGCTGAGGGCAACCCTCATTTTCTCTTTTCTATGTCAGTCCCTTATCTATTTATTCAATTAGTCCCTTATTTTCTAACTTGTTATCCAAGTAATACCATTAAAATTATTGAAATCTACACTATAGTCACTTTGGAATGTTCTAGAAGATTCTAGTTTCAACTATCATGTGTTACCCAATCCTAAATATCTGAAATACCCTTGAACTCAACCTGAAATTACCTACTTCAGTTAACTGACCCACCCCCCTTAACATTAGTTAAAACTAACAGCTATAACCAATCTCTTAAATCTAAACTAGCTGTTGAATTTCAAACCACCAATTACCGTTAACAATCACACTAACTAATCAATTATCCATAATAACATCAGTATGAAACTGGAGTATTAAATCCATCTAAGGAAATTTCTGACTTAACTTGCACTAATTAAAAACCATACTAAATAACAAATTCAAACTAATCGAGCCCAGACGAAGTCAATTAAACTATCAAAGCAAAAGATCGAACTAATGTTTAAAACAGAATTTAAACTAAAACTAGAACAACTTTAAGAACAGAACCAATATTGAATCAAAACAGAACAAATTCCAATCTACCAATCCAACTAAAACCAGAAATCAAAACAAACTAGAATTAAACAGTCAAATCGGAATATGAAATTAAACAGAATTGACAAAAATTGAAAGTAAACTAGAAATTAACAAGTATCAGAACAGAAGCAAAACAGGAGAACTAAACAAAGAAAAGAAAAAAAAATCAGACTTCACTAACGCGGCTCAAAATTCTACTACCTCTCGATTTAAAATTCGCCTGATTCTGGTGATGTTTGCATGCCACTGATGGTGAATTCATCACGAGGGAGGTGAGGTGACTATGTGGAATCAATTTGGTGGAATTTGGAGAAACCCGGGTTTTGCCAGAAAACTTCGATTTAATATTCGAACATATCTGGTGAGATTCGAAGGACGAGGTTTGGGGGGTTTGAAAGAGGAGGCCAAGTCAGTTCCAGGGTGTTAATTTGGTTGGATTTGGAGAGGGTGGTGTTCTGGCCGGAAAACTTCAATCGAAGATTCGAAGCTTTCGGAGTGGATTCGAAGGAAGCCATTTGCATATTCGGAAAGAGGGTGAAAAGGGGAGTTTGGGGGTGTTATTTTGGTGGCCATTGGCATAATTGGCGTCGTCGTCGCCGGTGAGTTCCGACGAAAGGATATGGGGGCGGCTGGTTTTTAGGGTTTAGGTTAAAGATGGGGGGGGGGGTCTGAGAGACGAGATAGGGGGGTAACGTTTGGACATTAATATACTCAACGACCCACACTTCTCATCCGTTCGATCAAGAGACCTCGACGGTCCTGATCTGACGCCCCTCAAAATGACGTCGTTTCGTTTAGCTGAGGGAATGGACCGGGTCAAAGGGTTTGGGCCTGGGTGAATCAATTGGGCATGGCCCAAATCGTGGGTAGCCCTTTCTCTATTCTTTTTGTTTTCTTTTTTCCTTTTCATTTGTTTCTTTTATCTAATTTTTGTATGTCATCTTGTATATTTTTTGTATTTTTTTTTCTAATTTTATAAAATTGCAACAATTAAAATAAAATCCTAATATATTTCAAAATTAAACTAATTGATTTCTAAAATTATTTTAAAAACTATTTTGGGACGAATTCACAATTAAACAATTAAAAAAATGCAAAACTGAACTATTTTTGTTATTTTCTTCATATTTTGTTCTAAAACAAATTAACCCCTAATTAATACTAAAATATGAAATTAAATCCTAAATGCAAATGCATATTTTTGTATTTTTCATATGAATTAAAATGCACAAATAAAATGCAACAATTAACAGAAAATGACACCAAAATTCACAAAAATTGTAAAATAATAAAGAAATTGTTTTGTTTGAATTTCTGGGAATAATTTGCTTTGGGCAAAAATCATGTGCTCACAACTGCCCCTCTTTGCCCGGAAACACGAAGAGTTTTTGTGCAAAGATAAGTGAGCGGAAATGAGCGATTTTTGCCTGTTTGAATATTCCGTGTGAAGCATTTTTTCAAAAGAGCTGACTGCACCCTGCTTCAAAGGTTGCCTACATATCCTGGGCTAAACAGGAATTAGGTCAGTGTAGTTCAGGAATGTCCGGTAGCTGGGACCACCAAGAGCTGTGATTTCACTGTGATTGATGTTGCTACTGCTTGCTGACCTTCCTTATTACACCATGTCAGAATAAAAGAAGATAAACTAAACTATGACCTATGAATTACAAAATCCTATCTAAATTCTTCAAACTTGTTGTTGTACTTCCTTGTTGCCTTGTTGTCTTGTGTTTTCTTGGTAAAATCCCTTGTTGCCATTGCAAACTACAACCTGAGGTGTTGTTCCTTTCTTTAAATTGCTGAACTTGAATGTATTCCCTTGTTGTACGGGTGGGCTCCCGACTTCAAAGCTCAAAATGAATTCTCCTATTCTCCAGGCGGGCTCCTGACTTCCAAGCTTGAATGTATTCCCATGCTATCCAGGCGGGTTCCTGACTGCTACACTTAACATGTATTCCCTGCTCTTCAGGCGGGCTCCTGACTGCTGGACTTGAAACGTATTCCATGCTCTCCAGGCGGGCTCCTGACTTCTAACTTGAGATGTATTCCCTGCTCTCCAGGCGGGCTCCTGACTGCTGCGCTTGAAAGTATTCCCTGCTCTCCAGGCGGGCTCCTGACTTCAAATAGACAAAACAAAGAAAATTTTATGCCCCAGTTTGGTGGCTGGGGACAGATGTGATTGTAAAACTAAACCATATTACCAAGTATTACTAAGGATTTGAAAGCTAGGTCCCATTATTCAGGGGGGTCCTAACAACTCTTAACTAAACGACGAATTAAAATCTAAGTTATATCTTCTACAGGTGCGACTTCTGCTAAATCTTGCTATCTAAGAGGATCTTTAAACTACTCCCTATTATCCAGGAGGGTCCTGAAAATCAAAGGTCAAATTTTATCTTAAGGGTGACAACTTTCATGTTTGAATTATACTACCCTATACCAGAGTTTACGCTAAATGTTGTTATCTAATTGAAATCTTAAAGCTAAGTCCCATTATTCAGGAGGGTCCTGGAAACTCCTAATTGAATCCTGTTTCGAACATGCACACTTCTAAGCCAACTTGTTCTCCTTTAGGATACATTTATGCTAGATTATGCTATTTTTGAACTTTAAACTAGGTCCCATTTTCCAGGAGGGTCCTGAAAATCAAAAATCGAACCTGTTTGTTGACTGCCTTTCTCCACGAAGGGTTCCTCTGAAACAAACAAACTTTTCTGCCCCTGTTTTAATCAAAGAAAATTTGTCAGTTCAAAAATGGTGGTTAGTTGGTAGCATTCTTGTTGGAGATCTTTCTGCTGCATTATTTTGTTCTGACTGGCTTCCCGAACTGGCCTTGAATCGCTTGCCTTTCTTCCTGACTTTCAAACCCCTGATTCTGACAAACCGAGTGTTCTGTACCCATGTTGTTGTTTCACACCTCTGACCCTTTTCTGAACCTTTGTACCTCCCACGACATTTCCCAATCATTCCACCGATGACACTTCCGATGATTCCCTGTATTCCACCTTTTATCACATTGTTTTTACATGCTCTGACCACATCGCGCTTTACACTTGGTAGTGAGTTTTGAAATCCCTTTCCACTTGCTTTGAACAAAACTAACATTGAAACATTTTAGACAGATAAAACCCCCAAAGAAAATGAAATGCAATGAGTTTACGAGTTAAGGATAAGAAGAATCCAAAACTGGATGACTGCTAAAAAGAAAAGGGAAAGAAACTTATCTGACCGGAACAACTGGCACCGATAATCATGACATGCATTTCGGACTAACCGGCCCAATCGGTCCAACTAACCAACTTTCAGCTGCCATACTTTAATGCCTCAGAATTTTCATCACTTGATTACTTCACCTAAACCTTAATCTTGTTTAACCTGCAATGCCTCGAAACAGTTTCTCACCAACAGACCTTTCTCCATTAACCATTTCTCAACTCACTTTCGCCTCAAGGTACCCGCGAGGGTTTTCACCAATAAGACTCTCTCATTTTATTCTTTCTCTCAACTTCCGTCGCCTTACGGTGCCTGTGTAGGTTTTCACCAATAAGACTCTCTCATTTTTATCTTCTTGCTTTTCTTGCTTGAACCAGAGTGTTGCCCCAGACATGAATTACCTTTACCTGCTTGACTTGGAACTTATCAGAGACTGATCAGAAGGTCTTTCTTTGGACCGTAATGTGGGCTTTGGACAGGGTTAGAAAGAAAGGGTATGAAAGGCTCAAAATAATTTCAAAATGGGTTAAAATTACAACTTTTGAAATCGGATTTCTCACAACAACCACGACTTCTGCCCCAGTTTCTTGCTTGGGGACTTTTGGATTTTATTTTGGTCTGACTGAACCTCAGCGAGGCTGCCTACGTACCCTTGCGGGATCAAGTCAAACGTAGTTCACGTCATAGAGACTACGTTGTTGTTTTTTCTTTTCTACTCTTCTTTTCCTTTCTTTTCTTCATTTTCTTTTCTTTTCCCTTTCTTTTTTTTTTCAATTTTCCTCTTCTTTTCTTCCTTCTTTTTTCACTTTTCTTTTTTTTTCTTTTCATTTTCATTTTCTTTCTTCCGCACTCGCGTTTCTTAATGGTGACATTGATTCCGAAAGAGGGATATGAAAGAAAATAAGTAAGGCTCAAAGGGGATAACAAAGGGTAAAAGTGTTTAGATAGCAGAACAAAAAGCCTTCGTCATTTCAATCTTTAAAATATGCCAAATACAAACAAGTACAATCAAAATAAAGAAATCATACATAGTATCTCTTGACGGCATCGGAATTGATGGCCATTTCTACACATTTTCCCTCCACATCTGTCAGATATAACGCACCATTAGACAACACTCTGGTTACGACAAATGGCCCCTGCCAGTTCGGGGCGAACTTTCCCTTTGCTTCAGCCCAATGAGGCAAAATATGTCTCAACACTAACTGTCCCACCTCAGACTTCCTCGGACACACTTTCTTGTTGTACGCTCTTGCCATTTTTTGCTGGTATAACTGACCATGACATACTGATGCCAATCTCTTCTCGTCAATCAAACTCAACTGCTCAAGGCGGCTTTTTACCCATTCATCATCATCGATCTTAGCCTCCGCAATGATTCGAAGAGACATGATTTCCACTTCTGCGGGTATTACTACTTCCGTACCATACACCAAAGAGTAAGGAGTCGCCCCCACCAAAGTATGAACAGTGGTGCGGTATCCTAACAATGCGAAAGGCAGCTTTTCATGCCACTGTCTACATCCTTCTGCCATTTTCCGGAGTATTTTCTTTATATTCTTATTGGATTCTTCAACCGCACCATTTGCCTTAGGGCGGTATGGAGTAGAATGATGATGAGTAATCTTGAACTGCTTACATGTCTCCTTCATTAGATGACTATTGAGATTAGCGCCATTGTCCGTGATGATTACCTTCGGAATCCCAAACCGACAGATGATATTTGAGTGCACAAAATCAACCATTGCTTTCTTGGTTACGGATTTGAAAGTTTTCGCTTCAACCCACTTGGTGAAATAATCAATGGCCACCAGAATAAACCTGTGTCTATTTGATGCTGCTGGCTCAATTGGCCCAATGGCATCCATGCCCCAAGCAACAAAGGGCCATGGTGTAGACATTGTATGTAATTCGGATGATGGAGAATGAATCAAATCTCCATGCACTTGGCACTGATGACATTTACGCACAAAACTGATGCAATCCCGCTCCATAGTGAGCCAGTAATAACCTGCTCTGAGAATCTTCTTTGCTAGAACGTACCCACTCATATGCGGTCCACAAACTCCGGAATGTACCTCAGTCATGATAGATGTGGCCTGTATCGCATCAATGCATCTCAACAACCCGAGGTCTGGAGTTCTTTTGTACAACACTCCTCCACTAAAGAAAAACCCGCTTGCCAATGGTCGAATTGTTCGTTTCTGATCACCTGTGGCCTATATCGGATACACACCCATCCTGATATATTCCTTGATGTCATGAAACCACGGCTCACCGTCAAGTTCCTCTTCCACCACATTACAATAAGTGTGTTGATCGCAGACCTGAATCTGCAAAGGGTCCATGTAAGCCTTATCCGGATGGTGTAACATCGACGCCAGAGTAGCCAATGCATCGGCCACTTCATTATGAATCCTTGGAATGTGTTTGAACTCTATCGACTGAAACCGCTGACAAAGCTCATGCAAACATTGTCGGTAAGGTATAAGCTTTAAGTCCCGTGTTTCCCATTTTCCTTGAATTTGGTGTACCAGTAGGTCGGAGTCACCCATGACCAAGACTTCCTGGACACCCATATCTATAGCTAATCTCAACCCCAAGATACATGCCTCATATTCTTCCATGTTGTTCGTATAATAAAAACGAAGCTAAGCTGTAACTTGGTAATGTTTCCCTGTTTCAGAAATAAGCACCGCTCCTATTCCCACGCCTTTCATGTTTTCAGCCCCATCAAAGAAAAGTTTCCATCCTGGCTTCTCAACTTGTTCCAACTCTTCAACATGCATCACCTCTTCATCAGGGAAATAAGTCTTCAAAGGTTCATAATCTTCATCAACCGGATTCTCGGCCAGATGGTCCGCCAAGGCCTGTGCTTTCATCGCAGTCCGAGTCACGTAGACAATGTCAAACTCTGTGAGCAAGATCTGCCACTTTGCAAGCCTCCCTGTGGGCATATGCTTCTAAAAGATATACTTTAATGGATCCAAACGAGATATGAGGTAAGTAGTATAAGATGACAAATAGTGTTTCAACTTCTATGCCACCCAAGTTAGGGCACAACATGTCCTTTCAAGATGAGTATAATTAACCTCGTAGGGTGTGAACTTCTTGCTGAGGTAATAGATGGCCTGCTCCTTCCTTCCAGTGATTTCATGTTGACCCAATACACAGCCGAACGAATTGTCCAGTACCGTTAAATATATAATCAAAGGTCGCCCTGGTTCTGGCGGAACCAACACGGGTGGATTTGACAAATACACCTTTATCTTATCAAATGTCTCCTGACATTCGTTTGTCCGCTTGACTGCAGCGTCTTTCTTTAATAGCTTAAAGATAGGCTCACAAGTTGTCGTGAGCTGGGCGATGAACCTGCTGATATAATTCAATCTCCCCAGCAAACTCATCACCTCGGTCTTGTTCCTCGGAGGTGGCAATTCATGGATGGCCTTGATTTTTGATGGATCCAGTTCAATACCCCGGCGGCTGACTACGAACCCCAACAACTTTCCAGACGGCACCCCGAACGCGCATTTTGCAAGATTAAGCTTGAGATTGTACCTGCGAAGCCTTTGGAAGAACTTTCTCAGATCCCTGACATGGTCAGATTGCTGTCTAGACTTTACAATCACATCGTCCACATACACCTTGATTTCCTTGTGTATCATATCATGGAATATTGTTGTCATTGCCCTCATATAAGTTGCCCCAGTATTTTTCAAACCAAACGGCATGACCCGATAACAGTATGTTCCCCATGGCGTGATGAATGCCATCTTTTTTGCATCTTCCTCGTCCATTAAAATCTGATGATAACCCGCGTAACAATCCACAAAAGAACCAATTTCATGTTTGGCACAAATATCAACCAATATGTGGATGTTCGGAAGCAGAAAATTGTCTTTTGGACTTGCCTTGTTAAGATCCCGATAATCGACACACACCCTGGTCTTGCCATCTTTCTTCGGTATAGGCACAACATTAGCTAACCAAGTGGGATACCGTGTAACCCGAATGACCTTCGCATCGAACTGCTTGGTGATCTCTTCTTTGATCTTTACACTTATGTCCATTTTGAACTTTCTCAGCTTCTGCTTGATAGGAGGGAATGCCGGGTCAGTGGGCAATTTGTGAACCACTAAATCAGTACTTAGCCCCGGCATATCATCATACGACCATGCAAAAATATCCTTGTACTCAAACAATGCTTTGACTATCCCCTAGATTAACTGCTTCGGTGTCATTTAGGTTAGGTTTGGGTTTTCCTTCAAAGTGACTTAATTCTTTACTAACTTCCTCATAGGCCTCTTCATCATCATATTCCACCTCATCGTCATACTCGATTTCTTGCACTATTATTTCTGAGTTAGATTGGCTTTTTAAACTAGGCCGAAGATTCCTCATGCATGTCATGTCATTGATATCAGCATAAAAAGAACTGTACAGAAAAGAAAAGAAAAAAAATGGAAACAAAATTAGGAATTAAGAAAGAAAAGGAATTGCATTTCATTGAATGTAAAGATAACAGAGTTTTAACTCATCCAAACGGATGGAACATAGTAACTGGATTACAAACCCTGGAATAATCCAGGTGAACAAAAGGAAAACAAAACCCACTACCGCGACTCCCTCCGAGATGGAAGAGGAGTGGCTTCCCAGTTGTTGACATTAGCACGTGGCCCGATGTACTGTATATCTGCTTTGCATGACCCTTCCCAGGCCTCAACCATGTTTACCTCAGCAAATACCCTCTCAAGCCTTTTCTCCAAGTTCCCATCTGCCCCAATCAGTGGACCAGACACCTTTGCCAATAATTGCTTCCCGATACTTGGCCTGACGAAGGACCTGGACAGATGTGGAATTGGTTTGGGGAGAACCCAGACTCTTTTCTTCATCTTGTGGGCTCGTCTCACATCCGCCGTCGTAAGCTTGAACTCCAGCCCAAAGATATCCAGATTCTTGGGCAAATAAACTGGCTGAACAATACCTTGCAAATCAGCACCCAACCCTTTGCCTGGTACAAACCCGTTTTTCAACATTTCAGAGGCTACCATGACAGTTGCAGCTGTTATTCTGGGGACCGGGACGCTTTTCCCCTCAGGAACCTTTTCTACTGAGACTGTATTGAAAACCTGGTAAACCCATGACCTCATCAGTCTCTATGAAGGGTACTATGGCATCACTTACAATGCTCATATTGTCTTCCCCATGTACTACGATCTCTTGTCTATCCCACTCGAATTTGACCATCTGATGTAATGTAGAAGGCACCGCTTTGGCAGCGTGGATCCATGGTCACCCCAACAGAAGATTATAAGACACCACCACGTCTAACACCTGAAACTCCATGGTGAACTCGACCGGACCAATTGTCAATTCAAGTATAATGTCCTCCACTGTGTCTGTACCACCACCATCAAACCCCCGAACGCAGATGCTATTCTTATGAATTCTGTCATCATCAACCTTCAACTTGTTCAATGTAGACAAAGGACATATATTGGCACTGGACCCATTATCAATTATACTCGAGTGATACCGAATCTTCACATTTCACGGTCAAATAAAGAGCTCTATTATGTTCTATACCCTCCACGGGCAATTCATCATCAGAAAATGTCACTCTATTTACCTCAAAGATTTTGTTCGCGATTTTCTCCAAATGATTCACTAAAATTTTATCAGGGACATGAGTTTCATTCAATATCTTCATCAGATCCCGGCGATGTTCATCCGAGTGGATACGCAATATAAGCAATGAGATTTGGGCTGACATTTTCCTTAGCTGCTCAACAATAGAATAATCTTGCACTTTCATCTTTTTCAAGAACTCTTCCGCCTCTTCCTCTGTAATAGCTTTCTTAACTGGAACCGGATTTTCCTTGGGAGCCCTGGCCTTTCTCAACTCTTCGGGGGCAAAACAACGTCCCGAGCGAGTTAAACCTTGTGTTTCACAGACTTCCTCTTTGATTTCCTTCCCCTTGTAGGTCACAACTACCTGTTCATACTTCCACGGAACGGCTTTACTATCAATTACTGGTAACTGGGTTATTGGCTTTATAACCACTGGTTCTATGTGAGCCCCCTTCACGACTGCCGCAGGTGTGCTTGATACTCCCCAAACTACTACCTTGGTCGACTCTGGTTTCTTCGCAACAACGGACGATCCTTTCCCCATCACCACAACTGGCTTGTTGTCTATTCTTTTCAACTGAACCGCTGGTTTCATACTAGCTGACTTTTCATTCACTTTGGCTTTACTAGAACGGATCATCATGACTGTCTGTGAGGGCTTCTTAAGCTTTGTTCCCTTATGTATTAGTTCAATCATGTTGGCCTCATGATGCGCTAGCAACGGGCTATGGTTAATATTGGGTGCCTTCGGGGCTTGAACCTCGATCATGTTTGTGCCAATAAGCTCTTGCACAGCAGTTTTCAATCTTTAACATTTCTTAGTATCATGTCCAGGAGCCCCTGAACAATACTCACAGCTCACTAAATGGTCCAGATTTTTAGGAAGGGGATTTGGCATTTTGGCCTCAACCGGGTTCAATAGGCCTAACTGTCTCAGTTTGTGGAAAAGAGTGGTATAGGATTCTCCTAGCGGAGTGAATGTTTTCTGTTTCTGCATTCTCTCGTTTCTGAAAGCCTGGTTTGGGCGGAAGCCGGATCCTGGCCTATAAGCTCTCAGGCGTGGATATGTGTTTTGTGGAGCTGGGTATGTGTTTTGGGTAGTCGGCGCACGCCATTGCGCATGAGCTGGAGGCTAGGTATAAGTTTAGGCATGGTGGACGGAAAAGAGTGGTTCTAGTGGTGGATAATAGTGTTGAGGAGGGCCATATGGGGTATACGGATAATTTGGGTGGTGGGGTCTAGGTTGGTTGTAATTGGGTGAAGGGCTTCTAGACCTGGACCATGCTCCGGATTCGACAGTTGCAACCTCTTCTTTCTTCTTCTTCCCAAGCACACCCCCATTGCCGTTTTGAATAGGTTGGGTGGTTGCTTTGATTGCTGAATAACTCATGATCTTATTGGACTAGAGTCCCTCCTCAACCATGCCTCACATTTTCACGACTTCATTAAAGGACTTGCCCACTGCTGACACCAGATGACCAAAATAGGTGGGCTCCAAAGCCTGCAAGAAATAATCAACCATTTCGCTCTCTTTCATCGGGGGTCAACCCTCGCCGCTTGCTCTCTCCAACATAACCCATATTCTCGAAAGCTCTCACCCGGCTTCTTCTCGATCTTTGTCAATGACAGTCGATCTGGGATGATTTCAAGATTGTATTGAAACTGACAGGTGAAGGCTTGGGCCAAGTCGTCC